>NW_005842021.1:2450740-2458665 GCF_000455745.1 Alligator sinensis | reverse complement strand
TTCCCTATTTAATTGCTTGCTATCTTCACTAATTGTATCACACATAAAATTAAGCTTTGACTCTCTAATAGGCTTCTGTTCTTTAGGCTCTTGTTAATGTCAGTGGACTTTGGATTAAATCTTAATTGAACGGGTTTGGAACCACATTTTGGATATAATGTAGTCAGCAAAAATAAACAAAAAGAAGGGTTAAGAAATAAGGGAGAGCTAAATTTGATGCTAAGTTTGATGCTAAGATGACCATGTGGTTATTCTGTTTAGGCATCTCAGATCTTGATGGTTCTACTAAATACACAAAAGAACAAAAAGAAGTTCTCAATTAAAGGGTACAGCCCATGCTTTAATGGGCTTTGGGTTAGGCCTTCAGATTAGAAGTTGTTCAGAGGATGAACCACGCTTTTAGTGACTATATGAAGTGCTTAGTACATTTTTGTGTGCTAAAAAATTGAAATAGTTGATTTTATCTGAACATTTTGTAGTTCACTGATCATGGATTTATGTATGATAATAAAAATAGGGTTTTTATTTTTCTATCAACTTGCCAGATTGTTCAGAAATAAAGGGAAAAGATCCAAATTATTGGAAATATCAGGAAAATATTCCAGGTTTTCAGTGTATGATGTGGTTTTATCATAATATAATATTAATCTGATTAATGTTCTTTTTCTTAGTTGGCTGGAGTGAATACTATGAATCTTAATTTTAAAAGCACTTTAGCACTTACTACTATGATTTAAAGAAACACAAAACTTGAATTTATAAAAATGGGTCAAGATATCTGAATTGGAATATGAGTAGTTTTATTGCTTATGGGTTGCACTGAAATTGTATCTGCCAGTCATGAACATTGAATGGGATTATTATTAGTAAATATAATGCTAAAAAACTGAAAGGCTGGTATACATTTTATTTATAAATTCATTAAAAATTTTAAAAATATTCTCATTAACACCGAGTAACAGTCAACATTTCCTCTTAGATTTATTATGTTTCCTTCATCACTTACCCTTCTTTGAAGTCTTATGCCCAAAAGGTGTCTACCTACTTTTGGTATAAATTTTACACTTTTACCCATTTATGGGAGGTAAAAAAATTAAATTAAGTGAAGAGTAGAAATAGCTGGTGTTGCTCTATGAAGAGTGAGTAACCATTTTGATTTATCCAGCAGGTTGAAAGTAGTGCAGTGAATCTGAGTTACTTCCAATGAAGTTGTGGGTTTCTTGCAAGGGCCTCTGAGGAAGAGCAAATTCTACGTACCTTACTGCAATGGCTGACCACATCCTGGTAGATATGTATACCTGAGAGTAGCTGCAGGAAACAGTGCACATGGTTCTTTTTCACTGAGGTTCAGCAGCACCGGGCAACTGCTTATTGTTTCTTGGATGGGTCAAACTATTGGTTCATTCATGGGCCGACTTGTAGATATCAGAGCTGGACCTGAATCCAGCATTTCTGGCCTAGAACATCCCCATCCAGAGTCTAAAGTGTTAAGGATTAGGGTTTTGATTAGGGCTATGTAGGAAGAGCTAAACTGATAAATAGATTTCTCTGTATGTTGTTATTAAGTCGTAGCTCTTTTTGTTACAGACGCTCTTACCTGAGATGTTTTGCCCTTCTGCATAGATTGTGAAAGAGTTAGAGCGGGGTGTGCAGGTTTGTAATAGCTTCTGGCCTAGAACTCAGCTCAGCGTGTTGGCTTGGATGAGCTACAGATGGTGTTTGGACCACCACTTTACTCCTCCAAACACCATAAGCATTGGTGTTTGGAGGAGTAAAGTGGTGTTTGGAGGAGTACAGATGGTGTTTGGACCACCACTTTACTCCTCCAAACACCATAAGCATTGGTGGTCCAATGTTTATGGTGTTTGGAGGAGTAAAGTGTTACAAAAAAATAAGTTGTTCTGATTTTGATTATACAAGTTGATGTAGTGGTGGTGTGCAGAGCAATGGAAGTTATGCTTTGTTCTGCTATGATAATGTACTTACAATTCCCTACAGGGACTCTACAATCAGTAGCCTGGCACCCCAAAATGTTGAGTTAGGCTTAAAAATCAGGACATGTTTTTAAAATGATGAATATGGGGGTTCTTATTGTTTGTCTTCTGTGTTTTGAGACTTTAGAGTTTGTTTTCCATTTTTTTCTCTGTGACCGCAAGGGCTAGGAACATTTTTTAAATGAAAGCTGAGATTCTGACATAATTGCATGACTCAAAGAACGGAGCTTTAAGAAAAATACCAAATATTGCAAGACTTATGATAAAATGACAAGAGTTGGCAACACAGCTAATGTGTCTGCATGCATATTGTTTCATGCTATACTAAAATTTGATTTTCACTATCTTCAGTGAATTAAATTACACAAAAGACCATTTTGATACAAATACTGTCTGTTTATATAATACTCACTCGAGGTGGTGCTTACTCAAGCATATGAAGAACACAGTAAAAATATTTACTTTATTTCTGAGGACTGATCTACATACATACACACACACACACGCACACACACACTAGTTAAAGGGAAGAGTTGTGCACACAGTTTGGTAATAGTCATAAAGATAAATATGTTTGAATTGCAAATCGTCATTCATCTGAAAGGATTCCAAAGTGCATTAAGAAGAATTACTTAATTCACAACTGAACTGTAGCCAGCTCTGGGCTGTGACATAGTAACTGCTTACTGTCACCTAGCTACACCCTAGGACAGGATATCCTGCATACTATATATCCAATTGAAATCACAGAGAGATGTTTGCTAGGTAGTTTTTAAATTACATTTTCGCTATGAGACTGGAGCAACAGGCCTACACACATCAAAAGTGATATGGAACATTTAATAATCTATAGTGGTCAAAACTTGAGACTTACATCTTCTTTGAGAGATGACAACAGCAAAGCACTGATCCAAATTATCCTGGGGCAAAAATGAATGCTACCACATGCTGAATTCCCAGTCAGACTTAGTGCCAACACTGACTTTTCATTGACACTGTATGAGTGCTTTCCAGGTTCAAACCTATTTCTCTTACAAAATCTCACATTATCACGGCCCAAGGTGGCATGGCTGTAATGGAACCAGGAAAATTCATTTTGG
The DNA here is from genome assembly GCF_000455745.1 of Alligator sinensis. Lineage (NCBI taxonomy): Eukaryota > Metazoa > Chordata > Crocodylia > Alligatoridae > Alligator > Alligator sinensis. The sequence continues at coordinate 2,455,571 of NW_005842021.1, read as the reverse complement.
TAAAACTTGATTCAAAGGTTGACCACATCTTGGATAAGGCAAAACACCACAGGGCTAACAGATGTATTATACAAATGTTGCCTCTGGTTTAGGTAGAGCTGGATATTGTATCTAAAAGTTCCAGTCCATAATTTGCTTAATTTCTGTGCACAGAGTATTTGGTATGGCATTTTTTTTTCATTTACAGAGCAACTACAGAAATTAATTAGGATGTGTGTGAGTGATGGTATCTCTGTCTGTCCTAGAAGCAGAATGGGAGTGGTAGCTAAATCAAAGGATTCTGTTTTCAGAAACAAGCTCTAATCTGGTGTGAATAGTGTCAGGATAGTGAAACCCCAGAACTGAAAAATGTTTTATCTTATAACACTCAACATGCCCCTGTATATTCTGAATATGCTACCTTAAAATCTGTCAATCAAACAAACCCAAGAATCTGTTGTGTGCTAGCACACAGGTCTGTAGCAAACAATTTTAATTTTGATCTCTGCTAATTGTAATGAAATTGCACACTGCCTTGTTCTAACATTATATTGGCACTCTTTCTCTTCATTTGGCTGGAATAAGCTCTGTTGTCCACAAAACCATGACAAGGGCCACTTGGGGAAAAAACCCCTGTTGAATTGTGAATTAAAGTTTGCTTTTCTGGTACTACAGGTTCTCATGGTAGGCAAGTATACAGTCATTTCTGAGAATAATATTTCAGTAAAGAGAGATTCCTGAAAAATACTGCATTCTAGAGAATTGATCGCCATCCATTCGTGCCATGAATGTGATTAATTGTTCACATAATTCCCTAACTCGTTAATATAATTTGTTTCCCTCTCTTATTTAAAGCATTATGGCCTTGATTCCAGTCTGATTACTCTGGCTTTATAATAGTGCAAATTCACTGAATTCTTATCAGCCTTCAAATGGTAAAATCTAAAGTTAAAAAATCCATTGATTTTAATCATATTACTGCTAGCACTGGTATCATGCTTTGTACATTGAATTCTAAAGTACACTTAATACTGGAAAAAAGTTCACTTAATACTGGAAAAAAGGAATTATAAAGATAGGAAAGAGAAGGAAAGGTAAAAGGCAGGGAAAGAATAAAAAGGGAATCCAATGCATACTGTAAAAGAGAAGGAGAAGAAGTAGAATGAACCATGGAAAAGTAGAGTCTAGAAAACAGCCAGGATGCCTGGCAGAGGCCTGGAGAAAGGAAACAACAAAAAAAGAAAATCAGAAAATGGGATAGCAGGAAAAAGAAAAAGCATAGCATAGAACTAGAGACTGGACATGTCTACACAAGATGTTTATTGTGGAGTAGACTAATGAGCTCCGCAGTAATGGTTGTGCATTTACACATGAACTGCTATTAGGCTGGAGTAAATCAACTAACTCCAGGGCAGGACAGTATTTGTTTTTACAAGTACTATCCTGCTGGGGAGTTTTTGACCCCTCAGCAGTGAATGTGTAGACACTGCCCCATCTGACTGGGGCATGAATGTGCTTCAGTGTTGGTGCTGCCTGCTGGCTAGCCCCATGCTGAAGCACCCTCATGCTCCAGCCATCCCCTCTGCAGCACATTGAGACGGGGGAGAGCAGCCCTGGGCTGGCAGGGTGACCCCTAGGACTCCCTGCTGGCTGGGACTACTCTGACCCAGCTCAATGTGCCATGCTCCTGGGTGCCTGTTCAAATGGCACTTCTGGGATCAATGAACTGAGAGCAATAAACTGTGCCCACTGTGAAATTCAGAAACTTTTTATATCTTAAAATATTTTTTCTTTACTTACAACTAGCAGCACTAAAAGACATCTCTTTAAACATCTATAGTGGATTGATATCAAAGATGCAAAGATTCTGAGCCTGAGTCCTGAACTCTCCTACCCTTATTGAGCTATAGCTGGATTTGGGCAGTTTGCCTTGGTAGATGGGGAAAAGGACCACTCCTCTTTGTGATCTTTTTTCTTGAAAGTGTTGTCTATAAATAAATAAAGAAAGAAATGTTTCTGCTTTGATTTTTTTAAAGTAAATTTGCATACGAACACAAAAAAGTTTTCTTTCAACAGCAGGAATACACTCTCTGTGTGGTGCTTAACTATTTAAATTAATTTAGCTAGCTTTAATAAAGTATTGCCAACTGCTTTTGTAACAAATAAATATTTAAAGATCAATTTTCATATGCAATCAAAGCTTAGAAACAAATCATTTCAATATGCCATGATTCCTTTCATTTCTGTGCCTCTCTACTCCCCCTCCTTACCCTTCCATCAGTGGCTAGCTATTAAAGATAAAATGGCTGTAATCATTATTATAATAGATCCCCCTGCATGATCATTCTAAGTGGGCCTAATCCTCTGCTTTTCTCATTGCATTGCAATCTCCTACTATGGGAATGCAAGAGATGACACAAAGGATTATGACTACTTGGTATGAAAGTAGAAGGAGACTTGAGAGAAAGTTACTCTTTCTACAGAGAGGCCTAATAAACATTATGGTTTTACACACAAGCTGAGAGAAAAAAATAGCTGCATGAATTGAATCTGTTTAAATGCCATGTTTTCCATTACAATTTTACTGAAAATACAAGTTAATTAAAGAGAAATCTACTTCAAGTTCTGGGGATGAGACAGGGCTACTCTATGAATACAAACTGTAAGAAATAATTTATAGGACAAATTCCCCATAAGACCGTTCAGGGAAGAAAAAAAAAACCTCTAAAAGAAAGGGAAAAAAAAGGCCTGGCTCTTGACACTAAAGGCTTAACATCAAATGCGGCCAGAAATCCATTTTCACAGTTTTATTGCCCATTCTGGACGCTTCATTTCAAAGGGAAGGAATTTGATTCAGACACATAAAATTCCCTTTGTTCTCTTGCCCTCCAGCCTTTGGTGCCAGTGTGGACGGTCCTATAGGGAGAGGTTGAGATCAAAAAAATTTGCAGCTTAGATACCTGGCCCCAAATGATGCCCCTTGGCATTCTTAATTAAATCAGCTTTGCAATAGATTGACAATGCACTGTCAATTATAATCATTTATATTAGCAAACGGAGCATTTTTAGCACTTTGGAAATAACAGAAGTTCAGTAGACCCAGAAAAAATGTTATAAAATTATACTGCATGATGATCACATACAACCGTGCACTGGATTGTAGGTCACACAGCATTTTATCTCAGCTTTGGTAGAGCTGATATTATTTTGCATATCATTTTCCATCTAAAAAAGCATTTCTAGTCAGGTTCATGTTGGTTGTTGCTTGTTTTTCTTTTAGTTTCAAAACAGATGTTGAGTGTTCACTGAGGAGAAAGAGGAGGGGACGTGGCAGTTCTGTGATGGAAGACACCTTTATGACAGTGTAAGATCTTGATCCAAAGCCCAGTGCAGCAAATGGAAATCTTCCTATTCCCATTCAATAAACTTTGGGACAGTACTTGTATGAGCAGATATTATTTTCACTGAAAGTTCAGAGGCACTTTTGATATTAAAATCTGCATGAGCATATTTATAAAAGGAAGATATCTGCGCTGCTAGCAAACAACATCATAAGTCAGGTAGCTGGTGAATAAGGTACCTTCTCCTGACTACAGAGTTTTATTACTTTACTTTCTAGCCTCATGCCTCTTTCTATTACAGTTAATTCAGATTAGAAGATCAGATCTCAGACTTCAGAGTGTAAACTTATCACCTGTAGAGGTCAGGAAGGCATTTGTTCCTTTCTGTATTTAACACTGCACCAGAGATTAAATGATCAATATAACAAAGGCTGTGTTTTCACTCTCTGCAATGTTTATAACTACATTTTCCCTTCTTCCTTTTTGGAACCAACTGACATAGATATTAATTCACTGCTTTTAGTAAGTTATCCGTAACTCTTGCCTCAGACTTTAGTTTACATTTAATGTCTTTCCATTTTGAAAAATATCTACAGTAATAGTACCACTTTGGGTGCAAGCTACCTGTTTGCAGAGTACGTAGAAATTCTTTCTTTGTTCAAAGAAGGTTTAAGATGGTTTTATTTCTGTTAAGAGTCAGCAACCAAAACTCTATTTGATTGCTTATTTCATTAACTTATAGAAAGCCCACCATTGTGGCATGTACAACAGAAACTTATGACTGAATCTAAGAAGTATAATTCCCAGGAAGTACAGGTTAAAGCAGTCAGCATTTCTCTGAAGTTGGACATTTTGATGAAATATTGTATTGTATTTGTCACAATTTTGAATTTAAAAAATAATTGGGATATTTTTATATTATAATTTTACCCATCTAGTTTCTACTAGATCTGGTACTCACTAGGGAACTTTTGTAATTATACACAGAAGTGTTAGCAACTCTGATTCCCAAAATCAAAAGACCAATGTACTAAATAAAATTAAAACTAGAAACAAATAGTTACATGTCCTGAATATTAAAAGACTTGGGCACGGATGGATACCACAAGAAGTGAAAAGGAGAATCTCTTACCATTGGTTCTCCCTGGGTCAATCCTAAGAAGTGAGATATTCTAAATTCCTGCTAATTAGCTAACAAGAATAGAGGCAAAAAGGTGCTGGATTCCATATTATTTGGGTTTTAATGACTGTCTGTCACCAGCACCTTGAACTATAAACGGAAGTGAATAGGGAGCAATTCCTGAGAAGGGAATGCTCAGAAGGCATTCTACAATAACTTTTGGTAGATCTTCTAGGTGAGTCCCTAATAGGTTTCATTTACACTTTTGCAGCCTGAAAGGACTTTGAGAAGAGTTTACCAGGCTAGTTTCATCGTATGAAAGACAGGAGGATCAAACAAGGATATGTATAATGGTCTGTAATAACTAGCAAATTAATTCCATCTTACTCTT
>NW_005842021.1:2447728-2450664 GCF_000455745.1 Alligator sinensis | reverse complement strand
CTTTCCCTTCTTTCTGTGGATGTGCATTTAGGCTAAGTACAAACACTGAAAAGGCCTGAGGCAGAAACAATCTAAATTATGTGGTTTTCTGTAAGTGGCATAGTTCAGCTCAGTAGTGAACATAACACACATTCTCCCTTTGTGGCCGAGGGGTGGAGAGTGGTGCAGAATCTTAGACTGTGTTTCATCATTTTTAAACCAGTTCATGTGTGCTGAGCTTCTGTTCTGTTGTGGTGCTAGACTGGTTTTGTGTGATGAACTTGTATTCTGTTACAGGTATAGACTAGTTTCCAATCACATATACCGGTAAAAGTGTAATGTCTGTACCTGGCCTTAATGTAGGTTTTCTCAGCATTTGTCAGCTGGTATTTGTCAGCTGTTTCCACTAACAAGGTATGTGAGGAATTGTGCAGAATATGCTCATTTCTCCTTTTGTTCCTTCGTCAGCCTCACATCCAATGATGGGGAAGTTTGCAACTTCTCTCTTTTTTTCTCTTCTCAACAGTTCTGGATATGGCCACACTTCTGAAGCAGGGCTTGTCAACAGGGAAATGCTTTTGTTTTCAGACACCAGGAACTCAGTGCTATTCTTAGTACATATGTAAGCAATAATTCTCCAGTTGAAAGAACACCGTAATACATAGCAATCATTTGCCTTGTGATACACACTAAGAGACATAGAGGTGTGAAAATGCCCCAGTTGCACACACCTTTATCTTTGCTTTGCATAGATTTGTAGATGAAACACAAAAGAAAAAGATCTAAATATATTCCCAGAAATTTCAGTTTAGTTAATCTGCAAATCAGCTAAAATAATGGATAAAGCTAAGGATATATTTATCTTATAAGATAAATTGAGCATGGTCATGCAGTATTCAGCACTGCAAATGTCTGAAGTGCCACATGCTGCACATTCAGATGTTCTCTGTGGTGCAAGGGAGAGCTGCCCATGTGTGCACTACTCCGCTTTTTTTTTTCCAGAGCAGCACATGCACAGGCAGCACACATTGCTCAAAAGTAGAGCTGGGCCACCTGGAGCCATGCTGTGGCTGTCAGCCAGGCTCTGCTCAGCAGAATTGCCACTGCTGTAGCACCGGGAGGCCCCTAGAACCCCAGGTAAGGCTCCCCTCCCCTACCTGGGGTAACTTGCTGTGTGCCAAAGCATGGGTGGCATGGGTGTTCCCTGGGGACATGTAGCAGCGGCACAAGGTTCATAGATTTCATAGATGTTAGGGCTGGAAAGGACCTTGAAGATCATCAAGTCCAGCCCCCTGCCCAGGGGCAGGAAGTCATCTAGAGTCAAAGGATCCCAGCAAGATAAGCATCCAAACATTTCTTGAATGAGTCCAGAGTAGGTTCCTGCACCACTTCTGGAGGGAGTCTATTCCAGGATTGGGGGCTCGGACAGCAAAGAAATTTTTCCTTATGTCCAGCCTAAACGTTCTTGGAGGAATTTATGACCATTAGTCCTTGTTATTCCTTGGGGTGCTCTGGTGAACAGGCATTCCCCCAGATCCAGATGCACACCCCTTATATACTTATAGGCAGCCACCAGATCCCCCCTGAGCCTGCGCTTTTCCAGGCTGAAGAGTCCCATAGCTCTCAACTCTCTTCGTAAGGCCTATTCTCTTGCTCCCTGATCATGTGCGTGTGGCTCTCCTCTGGACTCTCTCAAGCTTCTCGACATCTTTCTTGAATTGTGGAGCCCAGAACTGGATGCAGTACTCCGGCTGCAGCCTCACCAAGGCCGAGTACAGTGGGAGGATGACCTCCTGGGATTTACTTGAGAAGCATCTATAGATGCAAGCCAGAGTTTTGTTTGCTTTACCAGCTGCGACACCGCGTTGGTGGCTCATGTTCATCTTGTGGTCAATCATGACCCCCAAGTCTCTTTCAGCCATGGTGCTAGTGAGCACAGCACTGCCGAGATTATAAACATGCTACGGGTTTTTTTCCCTGAGGTGGAGTACCTTGCATTTTCAGTATTGAATGTCATCAGGTTTGTATCTGCCTACTTACTAAGCTTATCCAAGTCAACCTGGATCACTAGCCTGTCCTCAGTGGTGGATGCTGTGCCCCAAAGTTTAGTGGCATTAGCAAACTGGGCCAGTGCGCTTCTGACACCAATGTCCACATTGTTGATAAAGATGTTAAGGAGAACCCGTCCAAGGACAGAGCCTTGGGGGACACCACTGGTCACAGAGCGCCATAATGATTCGCTACCATCGACTACTACTCTCTGGGCCCAACCTTGGAGCCAATTTCTCAGCCATTGGACTGTGGTGTAGCTGAGGCCACAGTTGGCCAATTTTTCCATGAGGAGATCATGGGACACCAGGTCGAAGGCTTTTTTAAAGTCCAGATATATGATGACAATCTCTTCTCCCTTGTCCAGGTGATATGTCACCTGGTCATAGAAAGAGATGAGATTGGTCAGGCAAGACCTACCTGTGACAAACCCGTAGTGGCTTCCCTCAGGATGTTGCCCTCAGCCAGCTTATCAAGAAGGATCTCTTTGATAATTTTCTCCAGAATTTTACCATGGATTGAGGTCAAGCTGATTGGCCTGTAATTCCCAGGAGCTACTTTTCGCCCTTTCTTGAAGATGGGTACCATTGGCCTTTTCCTAGTCTTCAGGTACTTCACCTGAGTACCATGAGTTTTCAAATATTTTTGCCAGTGGTTGGGCTATGACACCTGCCAGCTCCTTGAGTACTCTAGGGTGTAATCTGTCAGGGTCAGCTGACTTGAAGATGCCCTGCCTCTCAAGGTGCTCCTTTACAAGATCTACACCGATGCTAGGTATAAATATGCCCCCACCCTAGCCATCCCACATCATACTAGGCAGGGCGGTTCCTTTGGGCAGATGAAAGACCGATGCAAAGTACCCATTAAGCAGGTTGGCTTTTTCCTGGGTGTCGGTTATCAGCTGTCTC
>NW_005842021.1:2434800-2447718 GCF_000455745.1 Alligator sinensis | reverse complement strand
AGCAGGGATCCAATGTAACCCTTGTTTTTTTTTCTGACTCCCTACATATCTGAAAAAGGACTTTTTGTTATCCTTGATATGTGAAGCCAGATGGAGTTTGGTTGCAACCTTGGCTTTCCTGATCCACTCCCTGCAGGTATGGACCAGTGCTGAGTACTCCTCCTTGGTGGTGATTCCAGCCTTCCATCTTTTATAATTCTCTCTTTTTAGGAGTAGGAGGTCCTCAAGTTCCCTGCTAAGACAAGGGAGTTGCTGTGCCCTTTTGCTAACCTTCCTCCGAGATGGGATGGACAACCCTTGTGCTGTCAGGATCGCTCCCTTGAGGAGCAACCACTCCTCATGGACTCCTCTTCCTGTTGAGTCATGGTCCCTTAGGGACTCAACAGTGAGCCTCCTGAGCTTGTGAAGGTCAACTTTCCTAAAGTCAAGGACTTCTGCATTGCTGACTGCTTGTCAGCTTTACGATGTATAGTAAAGGTGATCAGCTCATGGTCACTATCATCCAGCTTTCCATCGATTCCTAGGTCACTGACTAGATCATCCCCTTTGGCCAGTACCAGGTCCAGTAATGCTTTACCTCTTGTCGGCCCATAGACTTCTTGAGTCAGGTAGAGCTTGTCCATGCACACGAGGAAGCTTTGCGACTGATTGGATTTGGCCAAGTGCTCTTCCCATGAGATGTCCAGGTAGTTAAATTCTCCCATGACAACCATGCATTAAGAGTGTGCAGCCTCAGCCAGTTCCCTGGCAAATTCCTGGTCCAGCTCTTGTTTCTGGTTAGGAGGTCTGTAGTAGACTCCTACGATGGTGTCCCCTGTGGCATGTTCTCCACATATTCTAACCCAGAGGGACTCCAGTGATCCTCCCTGGGTGCCAATGTCAATTTGCAGGGCTGTGTAGCTTTCCTTGACATAGAGAGCTACACGCCCACCCCTTTTATCTGCATGATCTCTCCTGTATAGGGTATAGCTATCTATACCTGTGGCCCAGTTATAGGTGGAGTTCCACCAGGTCTCTGTTATCCCTATGAGATCGTAATCTTTCTTGCTTAAAAGGAGGACCAGTTCCTCCTGTTTGTTCCCCAAGCTCCTGGCATTGGTGTACAGACACATAAGTGTCCCATTGGTGTGCTGCTACTACTTGCCCTTGGGGAACCAAATCATTGAGGCTATCATGGCCATTGAGTTCATTGGGAATTTTGCCTCCTAGGAGAAGTTTGAGCTGAGTGCTCAGTGGTTCTCAAAAATAGAACCATTAGTTCACATATGGAGTGGATTTTCTTGAGCACTTATGAAAACAAGAATAATCATATTGTATCTTAAAGATGCTTAGAAGGTATGACGCTTGCCTGTTAAAATCTTACTTGCCATGGATTTTATGAATTGAGACTGTGCATGCCACAATTGGCTATGCCAGTTTATACCACCTGAAGTCCATAGTGTTGTTCACTTTAGACTTAATCTTGCTCCAAATGAAATCAATGGCAAAATTTTTGTGTTTTGGTGATATAAGATTGGGTTCTGTGAAATGACTTGTATTCTGATGATATTGATTGAAAAAGGTGAGCTTGATAAACTTACCTATTGCCTTACAACCTTGCCATCTCATTACTTTCCCTTGAAACACACATGCTCAATTTAGATCCCTTTGCAAAATAATGGAATAACTGGAAAAGTATCTGATAGGAAGTAATACATTTATACAGCTTAAAACTCTGGTTGGTTTGGGAGTTTGGTGTGTACTGAACTAGTTTTGGTCTAGGTTTCCATTTCTGTTCCTGACAAATATGGTCAACATTTAACCCATATATTTTCCTATATAAGAATCTCTATTCATCCTTTTGATTATCTATCATCTGCCTTATTCAGTTAGCAAATTCAGTTCAGAGCTTTCTAGTGCCTTTTTCTTTTTAACTGGACATAAAAGACCAGAAGAGTAACTGAATGTTATATTAGAAATCAATAATTACAGTGGAAACCACAGAGTCCCAGAAACTTTTCTAACAGGAGTAGAGTTGAGTACTGTTAAAAAAAAACCCAGCAAAAAACCTCCCATTTACCATGGCTTCATACAAATATCTCACAGTGGATTTCACACTTAGCACAGAAAATACTGCAGTAAAGTCAATAGTGCAGAACACTATTATACTTTTTAATGTTATCACTGTATGAGCAGGAAATGTGTATAGATATTTTCACATTTTTCATGTCCTATTCATGACTATTGGAATTAAATTACATTTAGCCCAACAATGAAGCCATACATATTTTTAGACTGTAAGCTCTCCAGAGGCAAAATTCATCTGGAGCTTGTGATCTGATCCAAAACTCACCAAAGTCAATGGGGAGTTTTTCCATTATCATCAGTAGGCTTTGGTTCAAACCCATAGGGAGCACACCCACTTTAGGAACTGCAACTTATTGCAACCAGTGAATAGGGCCTGCTCTGTAGGCTGCTGTGAAGGGGATACATGGCCATTGTATTCACTGATGCACATCTCATTTCCTCTCATTTGGGATGATCTGAGCTTTTGGGGCTGCATGGAAGGACTGAATTGTGAAGAACATTGTGAGAAGCCTGTGTGTGGGGTGAGCAAACGATTCTTTTCACTCTCCCTCCCTCATCTCCTCTGAACCCAGAAAAAGTCCTGTCATGGCTATGCCTCAAGAACATTAACCCAAAATACCCAAGAAAGTGGGTATAAAGCCACATGGTGTCCTTTCACAGGGAAGGGAGGATGAATGGTGTCTGAAGTAACTGAGAGCTAGGGTATGATCATAAGTAAGCATACTGGGGGAGCAAATCTTGGATTGGGTTTAAACCAATTCATGTGTGTTGAACTTCCATTCTGTTATGCGTATAGACTAGTTTCCAATCACTTATACTGGTAAAAGTGTAATTTCTATACCTGGCCACAGCATCTGCAATTGTTTCAGTATGAGCAAGGGATACATTGAACAGTGGATATATATTCCTTTTCTTCAGTCAAAAATGGACATGTAGGACTACAGCCTCCCACTTTTAGTCAAACTGGGTGCATCTACATGAGATACTTGACTTTAGGAAGGATAACTTCAGTGTGCTCAGGAGTTTAGTTAATAACTCACTGCAGGATAGGAGTATTGGTGAGATGGGAGTCCAGGAAGGGTAGTTCCTAAAGGAAGCAATCTTTTGGGCACAGAGGGAGATGATCCCAGTATGAGGGAAAGGGGCCAAAAAACTTCCTAGGCTAAATAGAGAAATCCAGAGGAGAGTAAGGGCAAAAAAAAGAGACACATAGATGGTGGAAGCAGGGGGAAGCTACCAAGGATGCGTATACCTACTTGGCCCACACTTGCAGGGAGGCAGTTAGGAAGGTCAAAGCAACTACAGAGCTGAGGCTGGGAACACAAATTAAAGAAAACAGAAAGTCTTTTTTTAGGTATGTAGGAAGTAAAAGGAAGGTGCAGGGCTGCATAGGACCCCTACTGAATAAGCAGGTACAATTAGTGACAGACAGGGGGGACAAGGCTGAGCTCTTCAATGGGTTTTTTTGCCTCAATGTTCTTGAACAAGGGTCAAGATAAGTCCCCTAACAGGTTCTTAGATGGGCATCAGAGGGACAGCCGACGCTGACTTGGTGCACTCACTTGGATGGATTGGATGTGTTCAGGTCAGCAGGTCCAGATGACCTGCATCCGAGGGTACTGAAGGAATTGACTGGTATCATAACAGAACCACTGGCATGGCTGTTTGAGCACTTGTGGCACTCCGGTCAGATCCCAGAGGACTGGAAAAAGGCCAGCGTGGTCCCTATATTCAAGAAGGGAAGGAAGGAGGATCCGAGTAATTATAGGCCAGTCAGACTCACCTCTATCCTTGAAAAAGTCTTTGAAAAGATTATGAAGGATCATATTTGCGTGAGTCCAGCAGGAAAAATAATGCAGCAGGGCAACCAGCATGGATTCATAGCAGGTAGATCATGCCTGACTAATCTGGTTTTGTTTTATGAATAGGTCACAAAATGTTTAGACACAGGAATAGAGGTGGATGTCGTTTTCTTGGATTTTAGGAAGGCCTTCGATACGGTATCTCATCCCATTCCCATAAATAAATTAAGAGGCTGTGACTTAGATGTTTACATGATCCAGTGGGTGGCAAATTGGCTTGATGTTCACACCCAGAGAGTGGTAGTAGATGGGTCGGTATCAACCTGGAAGGATGTGGGTAGTGGAGTCCCACAGGGATCAGTCCTTGGACCTGTACTCTTCAATGTCTTTATCAGTGACTTGGATGTGGGCGTTAAGTGTACTCTGTCCAAGTTTGTGGATGATACTAAATTGTGGAGTGAAATGCACACTCTGGAGGGTAGGGAACAATTGCAGGGGGACCTGGACGGGTTGAAAAGTGGGCAGAACACAATAGGCTGCTGTACAACAAGGTGAAATGCAGAGTGCTGCACCTAGGGTGTAAAAATATCCAGCACACCTACTGATTGGGAAATGACCCTCTCAGCAGCACAGAAGCAGAAAGGGATCTTGGAGTCCTAGTGGACTCCAAGATGAACATGAGCTGTCAGTGTGATGAAATCATCAGCAAAGCTAGCCATACTTTATCATGCATCATCAGATGCATGGCAAATAGAACCAAGGAGTGATACTTCCCCTCTATGCAGCATTGGTCAGACCACAGTTGGAGTACTGCGTCCAGTTTTGGGCACCATACTTTAAGAAGGATGTGGATAACCTTGAGAGAGTCCAGAGGAGGGCCACTCATATGGTTAATGGTTTGCAGGCTAAGCCCTATGAAGAGAGACTAAGGGACCTGGACCTCTTCAGCCTCTGCAAGAGAAGGCTAAGAGGTGATCTTGTGGCCACCTACAAATTCATTTGGGGAGTGCAGCAAGGGATCGGAGATGCTCTGTTCACCAGGGTGCTTCTTGGGGTAACAAGAAACAATGGTCACAAACTGACAGAGAGCAGATTTAGGCTAGCCATCAGGAAAAACATCTTCATGGTAAGGGTGGTCATCATTTGGAATGGGCTTCCAAGCGGGGTGGTGCTCTCCCCTACCTTGGGAGGTCTTTAAGAGAAGGCTGGATAGGCATCTATCTGACTGGGATTGTCTGAACCCAGCACTCTTCGCTGTCAAGGCAGGAGGTTGGATTCAATGATCTGTTGAGGTCCCTTCCGACCCTAGCATCTATAAATCTATCAACCTATGCTATGGAGCAGTAACAATGAGTTACTGTGCTGTAGCTCATTGCTATGGTGTCTTAGTGTTGCCAAGCATGAACCATGACGGTGATGCTACTGTGCAGTAGTAATGAATCTACTGCACAATAGCTCATCGCTACTGCACAGTAGCATCTAAAAATAATCATACAGCAATGGGACTTGGTTAAGTAAGTACTAAATGAGAGTGCAGTAACAACTACACAGTCTGCCACACGTGTAGACAGGTCCACTGTGCCATATTTTTGCACCTTTCAGCACTAATGTGTTAGATGTGTATCTGTCTGCACTTGTCTGGCCAACAATAGCAACATCTTCCTGCAGCCACTCTTCTGAATTGCACCTGATGGTAATCTTTCAGGGCTATATTTTTTTACTGCTGCGCACATACAGATGTGGGATGCTAATGCTGAAGTTAACTTATAAATCAATTAATTTTGATTTTATATATTTAGCAGAACAGAACTAGCTATTTTTTCCTCACAGCGCCGACTTATTCTTGAAAAGAACCAGCTCCTCATTTCCATATATCTTATTCATTTACCATAGTGCAGAGAGTCCTTCTTATGCAAATAGTTTTCTGAGGTCCTTTTCTTTGTACAATCACAAAGGGATAAATCCTGGTCCCATTTATGCCCTTACTAATCCAGAGTGACTGTATTAAATAGGTTTATACTAGGCTACTGGCCTTCAGTCTTTTCCATATCATGATTTAAAAAACACGCAAGAACCTTCTTGCTATTAAAAAAGGCAGGTGGTCAAGAACAACCTAGACATGTTTCACCCGTTGAGGTTGTAACCTACAGTTAAAAGCCAATGCTCTAGATTTATAGAGACTTGACTGAGATCAGCATATATATCCTGCAGCATAAAATATGCAGGTGCATATACAATATGTGAAGAATATCCTTGCAGATACAATATGCTTGGATTTCATCCTCATAATATTTTCTAAATTTTGTGCAGTCTGTATATTCTTAAGCACATACGCATTAAATGTATTTCTGAGAAATTTAACACATTTTAAAGAAGCCCTGCCTTGTCCATATGCTGGGCACATTGTCAAACAATTCACTATTTCAGGGGCAAAAACTTCTCCAAGTTACAGATTGCCAGCCCCATTGACTTGGGTTACCCGGCCATAACTGGGGAGAGAAATAGGCCTGATGAGATTGTTATATATTCAAAATATTTTTTGAGCCAGATGCCACATTTCTTTGCTTTTTAAACAAGGAGTCAGAAGAGGGAGGGTAGAAATAATAGTTTAAAAAGAACTATTTTAGACTACTTGTGGATGCAAACCTTTTCCCTTCATCTTTTTTTTTTGTCCATTTTGTGTTGCCTTTTTTGTGAGGTAGCTTAAAATATTTTATGCAAGATTCAGGGGGGAAATGTCATATAGTATTTAAATGATTGAATGCTAGCATGGAGCTCAGCTTTTGCTGAGTGTGCAGTTTTTCATTGAAATCAAATATATTGCAAGCATAGGGAAGCATAGTTTAGTGCCCTTAGAAGGGCCGGTGTCATGGTCAACATTTGAAATTTGCATGAGGGGTTATTCAAAACAGAGGTAGGAGACTTCCCTATTGTATTAGCATGGTAATGCAATTTTTGTGTATATCATCTTAACCCACATCAGTGCTGGTATGCAGAGGATATGGGTTTTTATGAGTTCCACATTTTCATGTACTGACATTTTGTCAACCTAATTAGAAGTTTTACCAAAGGTAAATTATATTTGTATCCTAATTCTTTCATTGCTAATCATTAGGGGGCAGGGGACTAATCCACCTTTCTGTGACTTCAGTGGGGGTTCAATGGATTTTTTTCTGTGTAAATCTTGTGAGCTGTTACAGAATCACTGCATTCTATATATATGGGAATCCTGCAGACTGTCCCCAAATGCTACCCATTTAGCTCATAAATAATCCAGTAACAAGGTAGCTATTTTTCATTTCTGTAGGTCCTTTCTTATAAGGATCTCCATATATTTTTTAAATTGTAATGAATTACTTGTTTTCCAGTAAAAGGTCCTATTTGTTTATTATTTTTCTTGTGAGAACATGTTGGAGCCACAGTTGTACACCAGGACCCTTTTGTGCAAGGTACTATACAAATACTGAACCAAAAGATGGTCCTTGCCTCAAACACAACCTAAGACTTTTACCACCTTGGACAAAGAAGTAACAATGCCAAACTTACAAACAGGAACAAATAAAGTTTACAACACCAGCCAGTGGACTGGAACTCAAACTGGTGACTGGAACGCTGTCTTCCGCTGGCTGGCTACTACAACTGTAAATGCACATGATACATGTCTTACAAATAATTAGCTTAAATTTTATTGGATTACTTTGGGAATGAATTCCAAACAGTACAAATTAGTATTAAATTTTTTTTCACAAAATTGACCCAGTCACACCTGCTTTTTTGCAGTCTTCACCTTGATTAAATGTCCAGTTATATTAATGGGAAAATCAGTAAGTCAGACATCTTCTCAAACCAGCAGCAAACACCAGAGAGTTCTTGTTGAGAACCAATACACAGAAATTGTGGCCAGCCCTAGGAGAAATGAGAGGGATGTCAGAGGCCTGTAACAACTTGCTACCAACTTACAAATACCTAATAAGTGAACACAGAGGAGCAACACCCCCTCCCCCCCAAAATAGTGTGGAGTCCTACTGTAGGCAAATCTTACTGATGTACCTCTGACAAGAACCAAAAGCATCTGTCTGTCTCAAACTTTGGCAACACTTGCATAGCTTAGCATGCCAATGACGTCTCATTGAAATGAATTAAAATGGACTTTACTCAGTGTGGGATCAGGCCTCTGACTCACTGTATAAACAGTGTTATGTGCCCACATTTGAAAGCTTATTTGCTGCTGCACAGTATTAACTTTTATTTGTTATTATATGCAGACAAATCCAATATTAAAATGTTAAGGACGCAAAATGAAGCATGCAGAGTAGAAAACAGCAGAATTACTGTACCACTTTAATTCACCCCTTTTTACACAGCTGGACCAAGGGTGGCAAAAGCAGATCAGCCATACAAGACACGTGGCTGCTCGAGGCCCAACTGTGTGCTGGCTTCCAAATTGGAGGCAGTGTAACTGTGCTTACACAATGTGGCCCATGGGGCAGTTGGGTCTGCTTCTCAGTTGAGTTAATTAGCCCAGCTGCAGCTTTGCACTAGCATATCTACACTGCTTCCAGTTTGGGAGCTTGCATGTGGAACAGGTGCCACGTGTCTAGATAGTGCCTGCTCACAATACGGTTGCTGTGATTTGGCTAATTAGTTCTGCGGTTGAGGTGGCGGGGGGAAAGGGGGAACAGCATGCTATGTGGGAGGGATTTTGTCAGGGTCCACCCTTTTGTAGGAAGCACAAATTTGACAGAAAGGTTTTGCCCTTGTACATATGGGCTATGATACAGTCTTTAATGATATATTCCTATACCAGTGTTTCCACAGGAACCCTGCTTTATTCAGCACACAGAATAGATGGTGCTCACTGAGTAAGCAACTATCTAATATTTTGTTTTATCTTCCTTGTTCAGTATGTGTTATTTTAATATAATTTTGAGCAACAGAACATGTTACTATTGTGGTCATCTTTAAAAAACTTGACAATTTTACCTGCAAATGCTAATTAATTTTACCAGGGTATTCACAGACTATTCCTATATTTAGAACATACGCAGAATGTGGAATACTCTGAATACATGGGAACATGCCATAAGCATCATAATAATTGTCATGCTTTTAATAGCACGCATTAGGGTGCTGTAAATGCCACATTAATCACCAGAAGCTTGATTTTGCCAGCTTATTTACTTCACTTTTGGGTCAAATCTAGCCTAGATCACCAGCAAATGGAAGCTGTTACAACCGGATAATTTTCTTGAGCCCTACATGAAACTATGTGGTGGTCTCCATCCATTTCCCAGGAGACCTGTGTCCAAATTGCATTAGCAGTATCTGAAAATCCTGCTGGTAATCTCAACGGAAAAGCCAAGGAATGAACAAACAAATGGAGTCCCCATAGGGCATGAGTGCAGTACTCCCCAGGCTCTACCTGCTCTGTGGCTGAAGACAGGGCTTCGGATTCAAGTACCTTTCAAAAACAGTATTCATATATATGTTTAGGAGAAGTTCAGGAGAAGTCCTTCAGAAAAAGAACAGACCCATTCACAAAGGTAAGAAAAAAGGAGGGAAAAACCTAGTCCATTTGACATAAAAAAAACCCTTTTTATTTTAGTCCAGTGCCTTAGGGAAGTGTCTTTGAAGCCAACACACAGTATTTTACACTCCTTTCCTTAAATTACCATATAAGGTGACATCCTGGATTGTACTTTCCCAGGAATCAAAGATCATTTTAACAGTTTAGGGTGGATATAAAAGGGGTTTTTTTGCCTTAATGAGGAGAATGATGAAAACCAAAGTGGGTGAGAGTGGAAGGGGCTAAGAAACTTGTATGTGCAAGAGTAGTCAGCAAGGTATTGTGTTTCCACTATAGCCTGCCTTTGTTCTGTAGAGAGGGGATAAGAGAGGGTGGTGTGACATTTAATAAACTCAGGATTCAGTGGATGACACAAAGTAAAATTTGCCCCAGTGGAGAAGTTCAGTATTAGACCTTGAAGAGCACTTAAGTCTTTCAGTGGGATTTAATGTTACATAGGGCCCCATGGGGGCTCATTTCATTAGGGAGGTTTCACCCAGTGGGCTATATCACCTGCAGTCAGGAGCAGAAATTTTCCCTCTCAGAAAATAAAATTTAAAAAACCACATGGGGCATAAGAATCATGAAAATTTTCCTTTCAAATTCTACATATGTATGCACCACTTCTGTCAGGAAAAGAAACAAGGAGATGCCTGAAAGCCAAATAACTGCAGTGTGATTTTTTTTTCTTTAAAACAAATCCCTCATAAAAAATGGTTGCACTGTGTATGTGCAATAGGTGATGGTGTATTCACCAAAGGCAGCTGATCTGTCTCCCCTAGGTCATTCTGATTTGAGAGTAATTTACATTCCTCTCACAGTGCTTTTCAATAAACAACTAACTCTGATCTATAATATAGTCAGTTTTAACAAGCAAGATTTCAAAAGGTTCATCCATCTAGCTAAACTGAACCTCAATCATCTTTGTGCACAAAACACCCACATAGGCTATTTGTCTTGGACTTGAGTGTTTGGCAAAAAGCCTGACTTAAGCCTTCAGAACGAGAGCTTAGTGAAGAATGCTGGCATTCACAGGGAGTTTAATGTCCACGACTGACCCCACCCACTGTACTTAGCTCAGAGCTTCTTGGCAAGCGCATGGAAACCACAAGACAAGTTTTATCATCTGGTAAACCTGTCGCTTGAAAAAAAAAAATGACTTCAGTAAAATATTTCCACAATTATAGTACATTTTAATTAGGTATATACCACATAATTATAGCTCATTTTTAATGTATAGAGTTTCATATTTACCATATGGCTTTAGCAGAGGCCCCTTTAGTACCTCATTTTCTACTCTTTTTACCTGTTGACTATTTGCAGTCTGGGCCCTTAGAATATATGAAGATTTATAGATTCATAGATTGTAAGGGGTGGGAAGGGACCTCACAAGTTTGTTAGGTCCAGCCACGCTGCACTAGGCAGGAAAGACAACTGGGGTCAGATGTCCCCAGGGCGGTGACCGTCTAGGCTCCTCTTGAAGATTTCCAGGGTAGGCGATTGCACCACCTCTGGAGGGAGTTTGTTCCACAGTCTGGACACCCTGACATAAAGAAGTTTTTCCTAGTGTTAAGCCTGAAATGGTCTTCCAGGAGTTTGTGATCATTACTCCTGTATTTCCCCCTGGTGAACAGTTGCTCACCAAGCCCTTGATGTATTCCCCTGATATAGCCGTAAGTTGCTACCAAGTCCCCTCTCAGCCTTCTCTTTTTTAGGCTAAAGAGACCCAAGTCCCTCAGCCTTTCCTTGTATGGCTTGCCTCGCAAGTCTCTGATCATATGGGTGGCTTTTCTCTGGACTCAAACTTTTTCACATGTTTGTTGAAGTGTGGTGCCCGGAACTGGACACAGTACTCTAGCTGCAGTCTCAACAATGCTGAGAAAAGTGGAAAAAAATAACTTCCCTGGTTTTGTTTCCCTGTTTGTTTGCTGGCTATAGCATCGCATTGACAGCTCATGTTCATACTATGGTCTATTTCAGTCATGGTACTAGTCAGTTTGGCACCACCAAGCCTGGAGGTATGTTGGGAATTGTTCATCCCTAGATGGAGTGCTTTACACTTCTCAATGTTGAACTTCATCTGGTTCCAGTCCACCCAACTTACCAGCCTGTCTAGGTCCACCTGTATCTGCAGCCTATTTTCAAGACTGACCATGCTCCCCCATAACTTGGTGTCATCCATGAACTTGGCCAGTGAGCACTTCACCCCCACCAAATCATTGACAAAGATGTTGAAAAGCACTGGACCAAGCATGGACCCCTGAGGGACACCCCTGGCTGCTTCTCACCAGGGTGACACAGATCCATTCATTAGAACTCTCTGGGTCCTACCCCATGGCCAGCTTCCTACCCACCAAACTGTTGAGCATTTAAGCCCACAATCCTCCAGTTTTCCAATGAAAACATTATGGGATACTAGACCAAAGGCCTTTTGGAAGTTAGATATACAATGTTGACCTCCTCTCTCTTATCCAGGTGGTGAGTTACCTGGTCATAGAAGGAGATGCAATTGGTAAGACAAGACCTGCATGAGAAAAAGCCATGCTGGCTGTCATTCAGAATCCTACCTTCTGCAAGCGTATTGCACATAGATTCTTTGATGAATTTTTCCAGGATTTTCCCTGGGATAGAAGTTAAGCTAATTAGCCTATAGTTTCCTGAGTCCTCTCTCCTTGCCTTCTTGAAGATGGGCACAACATTGGCTCTCTTCCAGTCTTCAGGGTCTTCCCCAGAGTGCCACGAGTTTTGGAAGTGTTTTGCCAGAGGTCCAGTGATGACTTCGGCCAGCTCCTTCAGCACTCTTGGATGAAGTTCATTCAGTCTTGCTGACTTATAAATGTCTAACTTTTCTAACTGATCATACACTAGCTCAACATCAACAGTAGGAAGGAGGTCATTCCCACCATACCTATTCTGAACTTTATCTTGTATGATTTTCCTTTAGTCAGGTGAAATACCAAAGCAAAGTAGTCCTTTAGGAGTTTAGTTTTCTCCCGAGTGTCAGTAGCCAGCTATCCTGAGTTGTTAAGCAATGGCCCAACACTTCTATTTGTTTTCCTCCTGTTTCCTACATACCTATGTCACAACCCAGTGATTTTGGTGCCTTGGCACTATGGAATTTCCTGGCCACATGAGAACTCCTTTGCACGGCAGAGTGTTCTGCTGCAATTGAGAACCCGCGTGTAGGAAAGAGTTCCCGCCAATTTGCAGTTTCCTTTGCAGGATGCATTTCTTCTTTGCAGCACAGAAATGCATGGTGCAAAGATTTCCCGCCATTTGAATGTAAATTTGTGCCCCGCTATTGGTCAGTGCTAAATTATTCACACGTGGCGGCTAGTAATTGGCTCGCTGGCCGTTTCAAATTCTGCGCGACTTCCGCCCAAGTCGAAGAGCTTTGAGCACGCTGCAGAGTGCCTCTGAAGTTACCTGACTTGCGGCTGCCGATCGATAGACTGATCACCTATCGATCTTTCTTCCCATCAC
>NW_005842021.1:2426349-2434765 GCF_000455745.1 Alligator sinensis | reverse complement strand
TACGAATTGCGGACGGATTAACTGGCTTGGGCCCCGCCAGCTGGAACAACTCGTGTGGTTGTTCCGACGACCGGACCACGTGCGTCGTGATTGCAAGCAGCGTGAGTAAAGTTTTTTACAACCAATAAGTTGTGTCTGCCTCTCCATTCACCAGCCCGCCCTAACGTACGACCAATTTCTAACATAACTCGAGTTGGCTCTGGCCATCCGAGACAACCTACAGAAGGACTTCTTATTGTCTTTGATTTCTGTTGCTAGTTTAAAGTCATTCACCACCTTAGCCTTTCTAATCTGCTCCCTACAAGTGCGGGCCATTGTTGTATAGTCTTCCTTGGGGGCCATCCCAAGCTTCCATTTTTTGTATGCCTCTTTCTTCTTTTTCAAGAGGACCATGATATCTCTATTAAGCCAAGAGGGCTTACCAGCCATTCTGCTACCTTTCCTCTGCACGGGAATAGACTTCTTTTGTGCTTCAAGGATCATGTCCTTGAGGAACGACCACACTTCACACTCCTTTCACCTTCATTCCCTGGTCCTGCAGTGCTTCCCCTACTATTGCCCTGAGCCTGTTGAAATTCTCTTTTTTGAAGTCCAAAACTTCAACCCTGCTATTTGATTTGCCTTCCTTGTGATGGACAGTGAACGTGATTGTGACAGGGTGCCTGAAGTACCCTGCCATGGGAATGAGAAAGAGAAATAAAAGAAAAAAAACTTACCTCAAGGAGCAGGAGAAGTCGCGGCAAACCCAGACACAGAAAGTGCTGCACTCAAAACAACCGGAGGAATCAGATGGGGCTGCGGCAGATCAAAGGTTGCTGTGGCAAACCCAGCCACCAGGGTTTGAACCCGGGAAGAGGAAAACAGCTCAGGAAAATAAAAAGAGAAAAATAAAGAGATCACACCAGACAGCGAAAGGAGGAACAGCTGGGTTCCTATGGGCAGCGAATGGGAAGCTGCCACGATGGACCCAGCTGGGGAAAAGGAAGATTTAAGGGATGCCAAGGAAGTGTTCAGAGGTCAGAGGAAACTAAGGAACAGAGAAGAGAAGAAGAGATTGGAGAGCAGAAGAGGGGAGAAGACTGAACCCAGAGCCAAAGGGAGAGCTCCGGCCTCATAACTTACCTGGTAAGACCCAGCAAGGAACTTGATCCGGTGGGGAGACTTGACCAGCTGGTGAGTCCAGGACTGGGGGATGAAAAGAACCACTCTGGTGACCTAGGGGAAGAAGAAGGCATAGGCAGAATTACTCCCCAAAAAGGGGAGAAGTAGAGAGAGCTGGGCCCAGTCACAGGAGTGCAACAGGGGAAGCAGAAGAGAGAGAGATAGCTGTCTTGGGACCTGTATGGGGAAGAATGGGTCAAGCAGCCACATAGCCAAGGACCTCAGCCAAGGGTATTTTGAAAAAGGGTAGGAATATCAGTCTCGAAGGGAAGTTACAACACCCGGAACATCAGGTGTGGTGAGGGCAGGGTATGGAGATGGTGGAGCCCTGTGAAGAGCTGCTGGCATCCTGAGCCGATGACCATTCTCAGTTGTCTCCCCAGGAGTGTCTAGACATATCTCCCATAACATCAAAGGCACGGCAGGTGATTTTTCCAATGATGAGGTACTACTATTTCAGTCGGGAGACAATGGGGCTCTGGGCGGCATGACATCGACTTCTTAAAGTGATGGTTTCCTGGTCGCTGCCACCTAGGCTACCCTCTATATTCACATTGCTCACAAGATCATTTGCTTTGACCAAGACCAAGCCTAGGAGAGTGTTACCTCTGGCTGGCCTGTGCACTTCCTGAGTCAGGTAGAGCTCTTCAATACAGGTCAGGAAGCAGCACAACCAATCCGACTTAGCTGAGTATTCCTCCCAAGAGATGTCTGGGAAATTGAAATCACCCATGACAATCATGTCTCATGTGCACACAGTCTCTGCCAGTTCTCAAGAGAACTCCAGATCAAGCTTCTCCCCCTGGTTTGGTGGTCTGTAGTATATACCTACAGTTAGGTCTCTCTCACCATGCCCTGCCCCCTAGTTTGGCCCAGAGGGTTTCAAGCCACTTTTCTTTGGAGCTGATGTCGGCCTCCAAGGAGGTGTTCTATTCCCTCACATAGAGAGCTACACCTCCACCTTTCTTCCCTACTCGGTCCCTTCTGTGCAGGGGGTTTTGTTTATAGGTTTAGATGGATAAATAAGAACAACTAAATGCATCTTACTATTATGTTAAAGCAAGGTAGGAAATACTCTGCATGCCATCAAGTGTCAACAGAGAGGAGACAAAGAGGATCTAAGGATCCTTATAAGCTACTGTCAGATCATAGGTTCATAAAATCATAGAATATTAGAGTTCGAAGTGACCTCAGGAGGTCATCTTGTCCAAACCCCTGCTCAAAGCAGGACCAGCCCCAACTAGATCATCCCAGCCAAGTCTTTGTCTAGCCGGGTCTTAAAAACCTCCAAGGATGGAGATGGTCCTTCTTGTTGAGAAAGTTTTTCTTAATATCTAACCTAAACTTCCCTTGCTGCAACTTGAGACCATTGTTCTTTGTTCTGTTATCTGCCACTATGCAGAACAGTCTATCTTAGGGTCGGGCAATTATTTTAGGCAGAGGGCTGCTTACTGAGTTTTGGCAAGCCATCAAGGGCTGCATGACAGGCAGCCAGGGGCAGTTAAATACTAATTTTCTAAATTTTTTAGGGGCCCCGCGGGCCAGATAGAATGGCCTGGCAGGCTGCATCCAGCCTGTGGGCTGCCTTTTGCCCACCCCTGGTCTAGCTCTATCCTCTTGGTAACCACCCTTTAGGTAGGTGAAGGCTGTTATCAAATCCTCCTTCAGTCCCTGCCTTTTCTCCAGACTAAATCAATCTAGTTCCTTCAGCCTGTCCTCATATGGCATGTCCCAGCCCTCTAACCATTTTCATTGCCTTCTGCTGGACTCTCTCCAACGTGTCCACATCCTTTGTACACCCAGATCAAGAATGGATCATTCTGACATGTGGACATCCTATTGCCATCAACTTATAACCCAGTGTGTCATTCTATCCTGGGTTGGTCAGACCTGCCTAATACAGTGGAGTTATGTTTTAGCAACACCTATCTAGCTTCTCTTGCCAGTAATTTTTCACTGAATTGAATGGACAATCAAGGGCATTTTAAGTTGAAGCTGCTTCAACTTATCTGCTTATACTATATTATTGTGTGTTTGCCATGTGAGCCAGTATTCTGGGTCCCTTGCCGGTTTAAAGAACAAAGGTAATAGCAACACATCCTTACATTGACATTACGGGTGCTGACAGAAATGATGTTTTGTCATGGTATCAGCCCCTTAAAAGTGCTCTACCCCCAGACAGAACTGCATGGCTGCAGAGCATTTTAAAAGTGCTCAGTCACGTGACAAATGAGCCCCCATTGCATGAGGGTTCAGGTGAAGGTACTCTAAAGCAGAGCGCCTTCATCAACTTCTGTCAGTGCATGCTGGGAGCAGGGTTTGACTGATGCAGCCCAGCCCTGCCCCCAGGGCTGTCTTCAGATTAGAAGAGGGGGAAGAAAGGAGAAGGAGTTTGGTTTGGGGTTTGCCCAGCCTGCGCTGGAGCTCCAATTCACACCCTTCCCCACAAGTGCAGGATGGGCAAACCCCAGCCCAAACTCCTTCCTCTCTTCCCACCTCCCATCCTGAGGACAGCCCTAGAACTGGGGGTGGGTAGGGAAGGGGCTAGGGGAGAGAGGCTGCAGACATACAGACATGCAGCCTGCTCCAAGCTGGACCTTCATCCTTCAACTACCTGGACCCAAAAGAGAATGTCTTTTGGGTCAGGGGCATGATGCTTACCATGAAGAGTCATGAGTTACAGCAGGGAGCTACACATCTGTCAGTGTCCTATATTGAATCCATAGGCCATTTAGTTTAAGGGTTTTTGCTGTTTCTGATATCATGGTGTGATGTAAGTAAAGCCTTCTTTTGATAATCATTGTTCAAATTCTGAATTATATTTGGAGCAGTATTTCTCTTGAGCCATTGAGGCATATTATTTATTGATGTCTGAGCACAGACAATTGTTTTCAAAGGGCTTGAAATGGGTTCTTAGCAGTCCTTACTGGTGCCGATCTGCCTCAGCTCCTGGCAGTTAAGTGAGAGTGGAGGGTACTTAGTACCTCCAGGAGCTGCTTGCCAGTTTGAGCATGAAGACATAAATAGGTTGTCATAACGGTAAGCTTTATGTACTATGGAGTCTGCTGAGCTTCAGCTGTATTTTTCACTGTTTTCTCACTTGGCATTGACACAATGGCTTACATTATTAAAAGTATGCATGCTCTTTAAAAATGTGTGTGCGCCTGCGTGTGTATTATTCATAAAGGCTCCTTTGGAAGAATTATATTGCATTGTGTCACTGCATAGAAAATGTCATGCATTGCTTGTTATGGAAGGTGCTTTCAAAATGAAAATCCTATTCAAATCTATGAGTAATACAATCATCAGAAGGGCATTATGGAAAGTAGAGGGAAACTTAACTTGTGGGTATGTGTGTTTTGCTAGAAATGTTACTAGTCCCTTTCCTGTGTATACTGATACTTTGCTAATAGACATACCATAAATATGTGTGTAGAGGGGAAAGTTTGCCAGTTTTTACTCAACCGCTACATGCTTTCTAAATGACAAATATTTGCTCATTGGCTGAAAACTTCTATGCCAAATTTCAGTCCAAATCATCCACTTCAATATCTGAATTAGGGAGCCATGAAAAATGAAATATAAACTGGAAAGCTAGAAAAACCTTTAGCTATTGTAGCTTTGCCAGATGACTATTTTAATACTACCTCAAAGCCTGCAACAGTAATTTACATTTACAATTACCTGTTACAATCTGTACATTGAATGATGCCATTTATGAGAGAGTTTTATCTGATTGCAAGGAACACTTAAAAAGATATTTTTACATATCCCACTTAGAGTTTGACGTTATCACTCCCAGGGCCTGCTCCAAAGCCTTTTGAAAATAGTAAAGGAATCCTATTGCCTTCAATGGGCATTGGATCAGGTCCTCATTCATCACATAAAATATTTTTTCTTTAGCTAAACTTAGTACAAACTCACCTTTTAGGCTGAGTAGGTTAAACTCCATCCGGATTATTATGAGCCGAGAGCTAAGAACTCTGTAATATTAAAACCCCCTTATAACATTTAAATCTCTTCAGAAAATTCACCCCTTCTGTAAAGCCCACAATACAAGAGTCAAGAACAGTAACCTTCCTATGTGTCTATTCCCCTTTTTAAAAAAAAATTAATATACACATTATATGTATGCCACAGCCATACGTATACCTCCACCAAATAACTGTTGAATATTATTGTTGCAATCCTTGTCTGTCCTCACTCCCAACACCATCTTATCACAACCCAATGTTTCTTTTGTCTACAATATCAAAAGTACAGAAAAAGCCATATTTGCCTGTGCCACAGCAACTGAATTATTATCTCCTCTACTCATTGTGTCAAGTCTAGTATTCACACTGGAAGCATGTAGCAGGGAACATGACATTTTGTCTTCCATGAAGCACTTAGCACATACTGTCACATTATTGTAATTAATTATAATATATACAATCTCACCCTACAACACAGTGGTTCTGTTAAACACCTTTAAACATATTCAGAAGAGTATGTAATTGGGAGAGACAGGTTTGAAAATAGGGCAAGGTCTGGGTGGGCTGGGAGGACAAAGGAGGCCAGAATGGTACCACATTGAGGACACATATTACTCCATCTCTAGTAATAATACAGCATCAGCGGGCATTATATTCTTCTTGGTGCAGACAGTCTGATGGAGTACCATGTGTCTGAAGGAGCCACCTTGATAAAGAGTTGAGGGGAGGGGTAATTATAGAATAGAAGGTTGGAATGTCCTTAGGATGCTATCTAGTCCAATGCCTTGTCAAAGCAGGATTGTCTCTGACTAAGCTATCCCTGTCAAGTGTCTGTCTAACCTACTCTTAAAATTGTCCAGGGATGGACATTCTACAACCTCCCTGCATAGCTTGTTCCAATGTTTAAAACCACCCTCATAGTGAGAAAGTTCCTCCTAATTTCAAACCTAAATTTCCCTTGCTCCTATTTAAGACCATTTCTCCTTTTCCTGTCCCCTGGGGCCACAGAGCATAGTCTACCTCCATCCTCAATTTAACCATACTTTGGGTATTTGAAAACTGTTATCAAATCCTCCTCACCCTCCCCCAACTCAGTTTTATCTTCTCTGAACTAAATAATTCCAGGTCTTTCAGCCTATCCTTTTATGTCATGTTTTCCAGGCCTCTAATAATTTTTGGGTTTTTTCTGATCTGTCCCCATCTTTTTAGAAGTGAGGGGCCCAAAACTTGACACAGTGCTCCAGGTGAGGCCTCACCAGTGCTGAATGTAGCAAAAGCATCATTTCCCTTGATTTAGAAGTGATGTTTCTGTTAGTATGGCCCAGTATGCTGTTGGCCTTTTTTGTAACAAAAGCACACTGTCAGCTCATATTCAACTTATGGTCCACTGTGAATCCCAGGTCTTTTTCTGCATTATTGCAGCCTATCCAGCCTTCACCTATGATAAGGACAAGAAGCAGTGCAGAAGCAAAGGCCTCCATACACATAGCACCATTCTCCAATGAGTTTTTGGGGATCTGCACAAGAACCTAGAGATCTGTCAGATATGTGGGCAGACCTTATGTTTGCTAAGTCAAGAGCCAAACCCTGCCCTAATGTGGAATATATCTTAAATATAGAGGGAAGTCTGGGTGACAGCGACCACAAAACTATCATGTTCACTGTCTGACATAAGGCAGACAAATCGGATAGCAGGATTGAAGTCCTGGACTTAAAAAATGCAAATTTC
The DNA here is from genome assembly GCF_000455745.1 of Alligator sinensis. NCBI lineage: Eukaryota > Metazoa > Chordata > Crocodylia > Alligatoridae > Alligator > Alligator sinensis. The sequence goes on along the minus strand of NW_005842021.1, from coordinate 2,427,901 downwards.
AACAAGCTTAGGTCACTAGTAGGGCAAGTGCTGCGGGACCAGGGACCAAAGGTGAAAGGTGAGCATGAAGAGTGGTTGTTCCTTAAGGGCATGATTCTTGAAACACAAAGGAAGTCCATTCCCATGCAGAGAAAAGGTAACAGAAGGGCTGGGAAGCCCTCTTGGCTAAACAGGGAAATAACAGTCCTCTTAAGAAAGAAGAAAGAGGCTTATAAACAATGGAAGCTTGGGGTGGGCCCCAAGGAGGACTATTCCATGACAGCTTGCATTAGCAGGGAACAGATAAGACAGGCTGAAGTGGTGACTGAACTTAGATTAGCAATGGGAATCAAGGACAACAAGAAGTCCTTCTTTAGATACATAGGGAACAGGAGGAAAACAAATGGGAGAGTGGGGCATTACTCAACAACTCAGGAGAGCTGGTTACTGGCACCTAGGAATAAGCTGAACTCCTGAATGACTACTTTGCCTTGGTCTTTCACCAGACCAAGGGAAAAACCACACCAGGTAGATAGTAGAGTATGAGCACAGTAGGAATAATTGCCTTCCTACTATTGCCATAGAATTGGTGTATGACCAATTAATAAAATTAGACATATACAAGTCAGCAGGACTGGATGATCTTCATCTGAGAGTGCTGAAGGAGCTGGCTGAAGTCATTGTGGAACCCCTGGCAAAACTCTTCCACAACTCATGTCACTCTGGGGAAATCCCTGAGGACTGGAAGAGGGTCAATGTTGTGTCTATCCACAAGAAGGGCTGGAGGGAGGACCTGGGTAACTACAGGCAAATCAGCCTAACTTCCATCCTAAGGAAAATCCTAGAAAAGTTCATCAAGGAGTCCATCTGCAATAAACTTGCAGAAGGTAAGATTCTGAATGACAGCCAGCATGGCTTTGTTGCAGGCAGGTTTTGCCTTACCAACCTCATCTCTTTCTATGACCAGGTAACTTGCCACCTGGACACGGGAGAGCAGGTTGACATTGCATACCTTGACTTTCAAAAGGCCATTGATATAGTATCCCATGATGTCCTTGTGAGAAAATTGGAGGATTGCAGGCTTAACTCCAAAACAGTCAGGTGGGTGAGAAACTGGCTGCAGGACAGAACCCAGAGAGTTGTAGTGAACAGATCTGTGTCATCTTGGTGAGATGTGGGCAGCAGTGTCCCACAGGGGTTGGTGCTCAGTAGGCCTGTGTGGGTCGGCAGCAATCTGATCTGGCTTCGGATCTGGCTGCTTTGGATGCCAGCAACCTGATCCAGAGTTCTGGATTGGGTTTCTGCTTCGATCCGGCTGAAGCAGCTTTGGAGCAACCTCGGAGAGCTGGCCATGGGGTGTAATGGGGAATCAATGAAATATCAATAACTTTGTTGTGTTTTGTCTGATTCAGATAAAACTTGCAGGGATGGTAACCACTGTGAAGAGCATGAAGCCTGCCAAGTTTCAAGAAGATTGATGTAGGGATTTTGGGGGACCTGTACCCCAAATTCTTGAAAGCAAAACTTATGTCACATCTATGGGTTACAACACGGGGGGGGGGGGGGGGGGCGA
>NW_005842021.1:2408203-2426182 GCF_000455745.1 Alligator sinensis | reverse complement strand
CGCCTGCCAGCTGTCACAGAGATTGGTGCAGGGCTTCTGGGTTCTGGGGCCCTGCACCTCTAGCTGCTGACAGGCAAAACTCGTGACATGGGTGCTTGTGTAACTGACTGTCTCTGTCTTGGGGCAGTTGATTGTCTGTATTGATTATTTCCTCTCCTTAGTCTCTGCTTTTGTAGGTGTTAACTGATGGTAATTAACTGGCTACATTAGCTAGGTACTGTGTATTGAGCTGGTCCCTGGGTGAGTCATGATTGATTGGTAACTGGTAACACAGTAGTTTAGCACCCAGGTCTGCAGTGGTGTCTCCCACACCCCAAGACAGAGACAGTCAGTTGTGCAAGCTCCCATGTCACGAGTTTTTCCTGTCAGCAGCTAGAGGTGCAGGGCCCCAGAACCCAGAAGCCCTGCACCAATCTCTGTGACAGCTGGCAGGCGTCATGGCTGCAGCAGGGGCCACCATCCACCAGCTAAAGCTGTCACCCTGCTGCGCCTTAACACACAGTGTCACCCATGTCACAAGTTTTGCTTGTCCGCAGCTTGAGGTGCAGTTCCCCCCAAACTCCTGCACCGATCTTCTTGAAACTTGGCAGGCTTTGTGGCCTCAGCCAGGGCCACCATCCCTGCAGTTTTCACCTCCCCTGTGATGTAACACATACACGTGACGTCAGTTTTGCTTTAAAAAATTTGGGGTGCAATTCCCCCCAAACCCATGCACCGATCTTCTTGACGCTTGGCAGGCTTCCTGCTCTTGGCAGAGACTACAATACCTGAAAATATCATCCAAATCAAACAAAAAACAAAGTTATAGATATTTCATTGTTTCCCCATTAGACCCTACGGCCGGATCTCCAAAGTGGCTCTGAAGCTTTTCCGAAGTGCTTCGGAAGCTCCGAACTGCTTTGGAAAGCCTAACAAAGACAGTACGTCAAACCAGACATGCTGTTTTGGACACTGAAGTGTCCAAAGCTTCTCCGGATCTGAAGCTCTGTCTGAAGCCTTGCACAGCCCTAGTGCTCAGTCCTTTACTTTTCAACATCTTTATTAACGATTTGAATATGTGAGGGTGAAGAGTTCACTGGCCAAGTTTGTGGATGACACGAAGTTATAGGGAAGCATGGTCACACTTGAAGATAGGCTACAGATACAGGTGGACCTAGACAGGCTGGCAAGTTGGGCAGCTCGGAACCTGATGAAGTTCAATGTCAAGAGATGTAAAGTGCTTCACCTCAGGACGAGCAACTCCCAACACACCTACAGGCTTGGCAGCACCAAACTGACTAGCACCACGAATTTAGGGACCTGGGGGTAATAATAGACCACAGTATGAATATGAGCCGGCCGTGCGATGCTGCAGCCAGTAGGGCAAATAATACTCTGAGATGCATCAATCAATGCATCTCCAGCAAAACCAAGGAGATGATTTTTCTGCTATACTTAGCACCGGTGAGACCACAGCTGGAGTACTGCATCCAGTTCTGGGCACCATGCTTTAACAAGAACATGGACAAGCTTGAGAGAGTCTAAAGAAGAGCTATCCATATAAGCAGACACTTGCATGGCAAGTCATACAAGGAAAGGCTGAGGGATCTGGGACTTTTCAGCCTGAGGAAAAGAAGACTGAGAAGGGACCTGGTAGCAACTTACCACTATACAAGGGGAGTACATCAAGGGCTCGGTGAGCAACTGTTCACCAGGGCACCTGAGGGGAAAACCAGGAGTAATGGCCACAAACTTCTGGAAAATCAATTCAGGCTCAACATTAGGAAAAAAACTTCTTCACAGTCATGGTGTCCACACAGTGGAATAAGCTCCTTCCAGAGGTGGTGCAATCACCTACCCTGGAAATCTTCAAGAGGAGACTAGACAGTCACCTTGGTGGGGTTACCTGATCCCCAGTTATCTTTCCTACTTGGTGCAGGGGGCTAGACCTGATGATCTTCCAAGGTCCCTTGTGGCCTTACAATCTATGAATCTATGGAATGATAGGAAAATAATTTTGCAAGGGATTTCTTAAAATGATTTCCTATCCCAATGTCCTATGCCATGGTAATTAAAGAAAGCTGAATTTACTGGTGGAGGGATGTGAAAAGTGTGGTGCTACAAGTGATTCTGTATATCTGTGCTAGCTGTATTACATGTTTAAGGGTAAATGCTGTAAGTATTCCAAGTAGTAGGATCCTCAGAGTTCACTTCCCAAGCAACACTCACAAACCTCAGATGAGGCTGCCAATGTTAAAAACCCACCAGTTCCCAGATTGGCCCCTAGGGGCCATCCAATCCAGGGGCATAAAAGGGAATAGTGATGGAAGAACTCTTGTCTATCATCCTGCTACTTCTTTTGTTGCCCCATGGTAGGAGCAGGATAGATCAATCTGCAGCTCTCAGATTCTGTAATTCCAGCTCTTGGCCTCTCTGCTCCCCAGTGTTTCTTAGGGAGCCAGTGATTCTCTTCCAAACTTGGACTGTCAACTGCACATTGATGGACCCCCTGTAACTCAAGGAGCTCAGCCAATATCAGATTGTTCATGCAGGCATTGGGGTTCACTTATGTGAAGCATGTTGTAGGAAGAGAGCCCTACAAACCCTGGTGTATTTCACATGCAGCACCCTGTAAGTAGCAACCATTCAAACTAGAGAAGGATGCACTATTGTCCTATTTCCTCATCTTTTATTTTTCCATTGCCTAGTGATTTTCCAAAGGTGCTAAAGGGATGAAGTGATTAATACAGTAAAAATACCTAGATAAATTAGATTAAATCAAATAGATTAGATTGGATTTAATGGCAGGTTTTAAAAATCTAGGTAATGCTTTACTTTAAAAGATTTACTATAGTCATATACATTAATATTCAGCTCTGGTTTATCATAGTTTAATAATAGTTACTCTTTGACTACATGATATGTCATTTGGTTAGTCAATTTTTATTTTAGGATTAGAAGAACTGTTAAAATTAGGTTAGTGTGTATGTACACATATATGCACATGAACATACACATGATGACATACATGCCTTCAGAGAGAGAGAGAGAGAGAGAGAGAGAGAGAGAGAGAGAGTCTGATCCATTGAGGTGTTGATCATGTCTTTCATTGCTTTGGGCACCCTGAACTGCCCCTGCAGTTTGTATGAGTTGAGGGCACTAAATGCCTCTCAGGAATAGCTTAGCATCTTCTAGGACCTGGCCCACACAGCATTGTAGCTTGGTGAAAGGCATCTGAATAACAAAGCAGAGTAATGAATGTAAAACTGGAATGCTGCTCTATTAATTGTAAATCCTGTGTCACTGGCATCCCTGCTTTGTATCTTGTTAAAGGGCAAAGGGTGGCAGCTCTGAGGCCTTTCCTACAGAAATAGCTGTGGGCGGACACAGAGAAAGCTCAGATCTAGTTAATAAAGTTTGCTCTGAATCTGCACTTTCCGAGAACCTTACATAAATATGGTATATCTACTTCATCTTGTCAAAAGCTTTGTCAGTGTCAAACTGCACAAGCCAGTGCCAAAATATGTAACTGGTTTTACAAATGAATAAGGTTAACTGGTATCTCCCTGCAGAGCAACAATTTCACTTTTATAAACCCCACCTGAATGGGGTGAGTGCTGCATGGACATACTGTTTTCAGCCTGCAGCCAACATTTAAGCAATAATCCAAGGTGACAGTTTTATGACAGATCTGAGTAACTCATGAAACTATTGGAAAGCATCCTTTTCCCCTTTCTTAAGTGAGATCCACATACAGTCAATTTATAGATGCTGAATGAAGGAAAGGCTCTCCTCTCCTAAAAAGAGCAATATGTTATCGTAAAGGAATGGCTAAGCCTTCAAAACATTAAAGAGATTTAAATCAGAATGCCATTTCCAGGTTAACACTCCTGATCTCTAAAGTACCTGGATAAAAAATGTGTTAATGACAATTGACAAAGGCTACCCTTCCTGCATATTTTAGCTAATGGCATCTTAACTCACATGGTTAACATCTCTTTACATGTCAATTCTCAGTCTGAGCTAGAGCTAATCAACAAGAAACACACCATCATATTTTGAAGTTGCTCATTTAAAATTAAATGCAGAAACAGTTTTTAGAACAATGATATGGCTGGGATGCAAATCTTTAAAATGGAGAAAATCCTAATTAAGTCTACAGCTGGCCACTCCACTCAACTCTGTTGTGTCTAAACATTAGGGGCCTATAAAAGAACATCCCTGCAGTAGGTGATATTACAGAGTTCTGTGGTCATTTATAAATACTGTAATACATGGAATGTGCCAAGGGATTCAGTGAGGTTTCTATGTAACTGTCCTGTTTGGTTTGGTTTTCCCAGCTGGGTAGTAATGAATCTCCATAGATCAGATATATATTACATTACGACACTGTCCCTTTAAAGAGGAACTCTCCTCCTGGGAGTTTGTGTCAGACCACTGTGCAGAAGCTAATCCACCCTGAACATCTTCTGGGATTGGGGCTGGAAAGAGGGAGAAAGTCCTCATTAAATCCCATGTCCTCAGAACACAGTAGCTAAATCCCTGTAAACTAAATCAGGAGATCTCAAAGCATAGTACTTGTCCCTCTTTTGCAAAAGTCCTGTGCAGTTCACTATGACATCTTAAGAAAACCCTACAAGGGACAGAACTGTTGTTAAACTCTGCTGCAGTTTATCTGAAAACTTTTTTGTGGAAAGTGTCCCTTTCCTTGAAATTATTTAATATAATTCATTAGAACCCTCTTACTTCCCCCCCACCAAAAAAACCCCAACAGCCCAACAAAACAATGCCAACCTACCAATCACATCAGCCAAACCACAAAAAAAAAAAACCAAAACAAAAAACCAAAAAAACCCCACAAAACCCTGGAACTGAAATCTTTTCAATGTTTTATGTTTAGTTTTTTGATTAAATATTTAAAATAAGAGAAACTCCTGTCTGTTCTGTTTTTTGAGTCCTACACTGGTCATGGCAACATAGCCTATGCTATGGAGTGATTCACTGCTGGCATGACCCCAAGAGAACTGTGAGAAAAGAAATATATCTCAAGAGGCCACAATTCCCTTCCTGTCCCCATTTGTATCAGGAAATAGTCATTTTCTGATGGCCTATGCTACCAGAAAAATAGTATAAGCCTCATGTTGCCTCAGCTCTCCTGGTTAGCTCATTGTATGGGTGGAGTCAAGGCTCTGTGTGCTCCATGCTTTTTCCTCTTGACCTTCCTCAGGGACAGAATGAAGGTTAAGAGGGTTCATGATCCCCCTCATCTCTATGGCTGCCTATACACATGCTTGGTGGGGGGGGAGGTTTTTTAATTAGATTGGTTCCTGGACAGCCGCTCAAATTAAAATGGCTCACAGTCAAGTGTATTAACCCCCACACATTTCAAAATGGTTGCTGGATGCTTTAACTAATGCTCATTCAGTGACATTTAGATAAAGCTCCCCCACAGCCATTGTGAAACATGCAGGGGTTTAGTACACGTTGCGGGGAGGTGATGCTGGGGCATTCTAACCAGAACATGAACGAGCACGTCTATAGGCACCCTGTGTGCCTAGACCCAAGCACCAGGTTGCCCTCATGGATGGTCATGTGGCATTTTGTTTTTAACTCCCCTTGCACCTTGATAATCTTTGGATAAACCTCAGTATGTTACAATGGAGTCCATATGAAATAGGATCATGACTATATTTTCCAGGTCCTTGGTCAAAAGGTCTGAAATACAAGCACTATGGTGACATTACACAACATATAGTTAGCGGTGCAGGACCAAAACCTTGCTGCCTCTGAATCATGATGGGCCACAAAGCAGCATAGGCCTCGTCCAAGAAAGGAATGTGTTTGGTCCTCAACCCCATTCTTGCTCCAGGCTTTAGGAAATTACACTGAATACACACACTGCAGAGGTAGTATGGCACACACATCACGGGTTCAGAACTTTTAAATGTGTCTGCAGAACACGGTTGCCACTTGTATTTTAGAGCCTATGAGAGTGTATGGTCACACCTGTAGACCTGGCAGCAGAAGAGAGAAGAACTGGATCCACAGGACTCTTGAGAGCGGTGGGGATAGGGATGTGGGTTCCATGAACTCTCTTTTCACCAGCTCAGGAGCCGTTCTGAATCTCAATCTCAGCCAGTGGGTACAGATTGTTGATAAAGCCTTCCTTTACACCAGGCCCTGACATTAACAGCTGACAGTCTCTAGCCTTTTGTGATTTATGCACCCTTTAGGGCTTTATAAATAGGGCAGACAAAGCTTTCCCTTGCTGTGTGTATATTACCAGTAAATTCCTCCTGCTGTTGGGGTGCAGCAATTTCCATACCTTTGCTTTGGGAGCATATTTTACCTACCAAAGATTCCTTTGTCCGACAGCAACCAGCTTGGAGATGCACAAACTTCTTCTGTATAAAGACTTGATCATGAGCAGTACCGAGATTAAACTCTCTCACTTCCCTGGCTTTATTACAGGTAGAGATGTACAAAAGACTCCTAAATTTCGCCTCAAAAGTTTTGTTTAGGAACTCATAGCTTCGCAGGATTAAGCCTTCAGATACTGTGTTATTTTGTGCTTCATTTAGATTTGGAGAAAATTAGGAAAAAGCAGGCGTGACCCTTTAAGTCTTTACTCATATGAGTAAAGCTTATTCATGAGTAAATGTTTGCTGATTTGAGCTATAAATACAGTAGAATCAGATGATAGAATATGGTAATCTTTTTGTCAAATATCTTTTTTAATGTTGGTCACTTACCTAGACTGTGAGCATGTCTACACATGCATTAATGTTCCATAATTATGGCGCATTAAGTTTAGTACCTCTAATACCAGGTCCTAACTTAATGTGCCATAATTAGCACTACTACACAGTAGCACCGGTATGTTTTTTATGTGATGCTAATGCGCAGTAGACTAATTCCACTCTGCATTAGCACAGCTTTCACTCTGACATATCAAAGCACACTAGAATTCATCTACTGCGCTTCTAGTGTATTGTGTAGACGTGTCCTGTGGTATTTTTTAAGCATAAGTTAGATAAGTAATGATAGATGGCTCAACTGATTACTGTGAAAAAGAGAAACAATAAACAAGGACCAAAGCACTGGAAATATTTGTGCAGGTTTGGCAAGCTGCATCTGGCCCCTAAGCATTATTTATTTCTTGCTGTTTTATGTGTACACGTGTGCTTGAAAATAAAGAGAAAAATACATTTGCTTGTTATTAGATTGATTTAATCCAGTTTACGTAATCGCTTCTTTGCATCTTAGACTATTGAGTGAAGCATAGAGTTTTTCTAAGGTATCAGCCAGATAGTTCCCAATTTCTTTTCCTTGCATAAGGACATTTTTCACAAAGAAGGATCATATTTATTAAAAACACTCCACTAAATGGATTTTGAAATGAAAAGAGCTGTCTTCTCGTCTTTATTTTAATAAGAAAAATATAGAGTTTCAATACTAGTTATAAATGTGGCAAAGCTAGTCCTGCAAAGAATTAAAATCTGAACATTTCATTCAGGCGACTTAGGGACAAGATAGTTTTAGATCTAAGAAACATGTAAAAATGACTCATTGTTAATAGGGTGAGCTCTATGCATTTGGATTAGGGTTAACTGACAGTATCCACTCACCTTTTATTCTCACAGATTCCACTGGAGGAATTCTTTGTGCTGGCCTGAAAAAGATAGAATTAGGTGTTCCATTTACACTATTGATCTTAATAACCTCAACTCATAAATACCTACTTTATGACATCAATAAAAAGAGAATAGTGGCAACTCCTAACAATAGAAATTGTTACTTTGTAATTGAAGTATTTCATTGAGCATCTCAAAGAGACTCCATAGTGGTACAGTAGTGATATTTTATTACCACTTTTTAAATAGTGCATAGAGAGACTGCCTTTTTTTTTTAAACAACTGAAGATTCTAATTAATTGAGCGCAGTACAGCTTCCAGGTTCCCTAGTTATCATAGTTTTTCTTTTTCATGTCTGATTCCTCCCACCTTTATCTCATCTGTTAACAAGCAGAATATCCCTTTAAGTACCTTTATGGGTGTAAGACTAATTTTAGGCTAGGCAGAATTGGACAAGCTGAAGCAGAGATCGTTTTACACAAAACCCCCCTCCTGTTACCTTGCCTTAATGTACTCATAATGAATGTTATCTGCTGCTAGGGGGAGGGTCAAACAATATTCCTGATACAGCTATTCTCAGATTCCCTCACACCTGTAGTTCAGAGGAGCTAGAGCTTCCTCTATGTCTCTCATCCATCAAACAACCACTGCCAACAGGAAAAATGATGTGACGCTGTTGGTTTCCATTAAACTCTCTAACAACTGTACAGCTCCTTTCAGCTTCAGGTAAAAGGCAAAAAGTTATATAAACACAAAACAATGGCAAGAACCAAAAAAAGGAACAAGAACCTTCCCTCAATGGTAGTTTGAAATCACTGGCTCCTTAGCCAGTTCAAATCACCGTAACAGAGAAGGAACAGCTTATTTCACATATCTGGGTGGAAGAAAAGCCTCAGATCACTCACAGATGGTTCTGACATTGCAGTACAGACAGGACATAGACACAATAACTGAGAAATACCCTTGAAACATTCCCTGTAAGTAATTATTCTCTTTTAAGGCCTGAGGCCTATATTATCCATTGGTTCCCTTATAGAGGATCTTTCCCTTTAGCCACAGCCTTCCTGTTGTACTAGTGTAGCCATGCTACAGGTACTAGTTTATCACAATTTGGTAATGTAAATGGGAGAAAGGGGGGGGGGGGGGGGGGGGAGCAAGGAGAGGTGATTGGGCTGCCAGCCCTGGGGGCTAACTATGTATGAGTGCCAGAATGCCCCCTTGGCAGTCTTTGCCACAGCAGGGACAGCCCTGAGCTGCCTGGCTGTCAGAGCCAAGTAGGTACAGCCCCAGACCCAGCCATGTATTGGGCAGAGGGGTTGGGGATAAGTGGAATGGTGCTTCCACCCCAGGAGTCTTTGCCATATCCAAACATCCCTGTCTCCAATAGCATACCTGGAGAGAGGAGGAGTGAATGGGGCACCAGGGGTGGCTCCCAGGAACTTGATCTGATGTTCCTATAGCAGTAGGAACAGCAGCAATAGCAGCTGTCTTCATTGTGAGGACAGCCAGGGCAGGCAAACCTTGTCTTCCCCTCAGCTGCCACCTCCCACTGTCCTTCCTTCTGCCCTCCCTGCCCCCCATCCCCACCTCCTCAGCAGCTGAACAAGCTTACTAGGGCTCTACAATCGGGTAGATACTCTTCTCTTAATGTTCTTCCTAAGCCTAATTCAGAGAGGTTCTCAGGGAATCCTTTTGAATTTTTGAGCACCCTTAGCACTCAGTTTCCTCTTGAGTTGAGTATGCTCAGCACTTTGAAGAGTTATCCAGTGGTGGAGAAAAGAGAAAAACAATGCCCTAATTTATCGGAATTCCTTTGTTGCTTGTTGGCTCCTCTGAGAGAGAAATCTGTGCTTTCTTACCCTCATAAATCACCTAGAGCTCCAGGGGTTTAGGTTGTAGCCGTGTTGGTCTAAGGACATAGGCAGACAAGGTTCCTTGGGTGAATTTGATATCTTTTATTAGACCAACCCAAATAGTTGGAGAATATTTATTAAGCAAGCCTTCGGGTTCAAAAACCCTTCGTCAGGCTAAGGAAGTTTCAGCAGTTGGTGTGTGCTCTTCCTGGATGGAATGAAAAGTCCATCCAGGAAGAGCACACACCAACTGCTGAAACTTCCTTAGCTTGACAAAGGGTTTTTGAACCCGAAAGCTTGCTTAATAAATATTCTCCAACTCTTTGGGTTGGTCTAATAAAAGATATCAAATTTACCCAAGGAACCTTGTCTACCTAGAGCTCCAGAAATTCCTGTTTAGATGACTCCACAGAGGACTCCATCACAGGACTTAGAGTCCCCTTTACCTATGTTCAGAACTGAAAAGGATATAGGTGTCATCCACTGAGCCATCCAACTGCTGCCAGAGTGGATTAAAAAAAAAGAAACTGCTCCTTTCCAAAAAAAATGGAGGGAGTGAGTTGGAGAGACTATACCTGAAAACGGACCAAATATTGTCTGTTTATACCAAACTCTCTTCAGTCTCTGGTCCAAAAGCTTTCTTGGACAAGAAAGCAGAGGGGAAGCTGGATAGCTTGATATCCAAGAATTCATCAGCTGTAATCTGTCAGTGGATGCCAAAAGGACTGCACTGGAATGGCTTGTTTCTCTCCATTCCTCTCCCAGGGGACATTCCATGTTTGTTGTATCAACCTGGAAGTGAATATCCTTGAGTTAAATGGCCACTTTTGGTATCTTTGGTACTGCTCAGATTTGCTAGAGATGTATGTAATGGCATATGGTGTGCTATGTAGTGTCCAGATCAGACTTCTGACCACAACCTTTCCATTCAATAATAGGCAAATTTATTGATACACAGTGATAACAGGAAAGAAACAATACAAACAATCAAGCAATTATATATATCTACCAAATCCTAGGGCTGTCATCAGAGCCAAAGTACATCTGGCCAGGACCCAGTTTTCACTCTCATGCTCTGCCTTAGGTGTCAGATGTCAGCATGTCAGTGCCTGGAGGTGGGATCTGCCCATGGGCCCTCCAGTGGGGTGGATGAGATGGGCTGTGTTGTGCTTTCTGTCCATGGGGACCCTCAGGGGGGATGGGGACCCCTCTCACGGAGGAGGAGGACATGGGTGGGATTGGGAAGGGACGAGGAGGAAGATGAGGAGGGACGAGGAGGAGGACAGAGAAGGATAGGAAGCAAGGATGGGCAGGAAGCCGAGCAAAGGACCCTTTGTTACTCTCAAGTCTCTGCTTTTGTATTCTTCTTCCCTTCTGATGACTCCTGATGACTTTTCATCCATGGCTATTGGTGGTTGGTCTCTCTGCGTTGTCATAAATCCTCATATCTTATCACATGCACACATACTAATTTGGTCTTTCTGGGCCTTCTCCTAATTTGGTCTGTTTCCCCAAAACTGGGACTCAGCCCCCCCTGCTCTGGGGCCTTGTTAGCTGGTGCCATTTTATCTCATGTTATGGTACAGTATGGAACAGTATGGTACATGTCCCCCTCTTTCCCAGGCTGTGTGTCCTTGTTGGCTTTGTTGCATTAGACAGGCTGTCTACTTCGAAAGCTGTGTGAAACTGTGACCCAGAATCTTAGAAATCAATTAACCCCTGCTGCCCATCCTGGACCATTCTAATGCATACACAAACACACACACACACACACACACACACACAAGGTCTTGTATATATATATATACCTATAAGCCAATTCCTAAAAAACAAACCTTTAAATACTATTTTCTAAGAAAACATTTCTGAGTTCATGCATGGAGAGCTGGTCTGGCCTCTGGATGCAGAAATGTTTTTTCCACTATCCATATATTCTGAAATTATGAAAAATTTAAAATTTGTTAATCTAATCATAGATACAAGGTTGTGAACAAAAAATAACTGTGTAACTCATGGCAATCATTGCTAAATTACCGATTCCATTTTACTAAGTACTGCAAAGTTTTTTCTTTATATGTCATCCAACTATTTGGATTTAATACCTATATATATGTATGCGTGTATGTGCATCTATATACAACCATTTTCACAAAATATGGGATGTACAGAGCAGACAGAGGCTATGAACTGAGATAAAGCTGCAAAATAATTTAGTAACTCAGAAGGAGGAGGAATTTGCAGCATAAGTGAAATAATGTACCACAAAGAGTCCCATTAAAGCAAGTGGGGAGAAAAGAGTTGAAATCTGATAAGTTCAATTAGAAAATGACTTGCCCAAGGTCATAGTGAGTCAGTGGCAGAAAAGGCATACTGATTTCATTTTCTGACTCCTAGTCTTCTAGGCCATAAGAGTGTTATTGATATTTTTTCTCTGTGCAATATCTAGAATTTATCTAGATGCTTATCCTCTTTCAGGATTATTTCAAATGGTCCTACTATATCCTAGACTGTTATAACTTTGTACTGAGGAAGACTAGATTGAAAGCAAAACTACATAGCACTTGTAAGCTGATATTTTCCTCCCACTATCTTTATTTTTTATTCAAAATGGTATAATGATGGTATGAGCTGAAGGGTAAAAATAATGGTCAGTAACAAACTAGATTATACTGATCAGGTAGTTGCTCTGAGACTTTATAGCTTGTAACTGCCTTTATTAGCACTTACTAATGCAAAGACCTTTTGTATGCGTAATTATAAAGTTTGTATGCTACTGGCATTGTATCTTTGCCTCTGCAAAAATCTTCCCACTTTATTTCATGTCAGCAGTTAATCCAAGCACCTTAGTCAGCTAAAACAGCACTAAGTTATCCTCCCTCTTTTGGAATACTATAATTATTTCCAATTGGACTAAAAACACCCTGTTCTTTTTAACTCTCCCACTGGATACTTGCCCTCATTTTCCTTCATGTGGACTTGATATGCAGTTGTATATGTGCAAGCATGTGACAGTGCTGCCACACTATACAATGAACATTTTTTGTTTGCTTACATCAGTGTTTAAAGCATATTTTTAGAAAGTTGCCACTTAACCAGATATATATCTTGAAAATTCCTTAAAATATAAAGAATAGTCTTAGTGTAAGTCACAAACATTTTTCTGGTGTATTAAAACCATCCAATATTAATTTCAAGACAGCTCAAAAGTAGAAACCCAAGTGCTGAGTACTGGGTCCATAATTTCAGTATACCTAATGAGGGCCAGGTTTTTAAAAGAACCTATTGTCATGTAGGCAATATATATGTTTTGTGTATGAACTTTGGATGTTGAACTTTGGAAAATGGGCCCAAAGGTGCTGAGCCCTTAGATACTAGGTTCTGAGCTCTCTTGAAATTGGTATTGGATGGTTTTAATACATCAGAAAGGGCCTGTGAACTTGATAAGTCTCCAGATCTGCAAATAAATATGGATGGAGGTAATTTGTTTTTAACCTGGAGAATAGTTAATGGACCAAATCATTTCCTTTCAAGCAGGATAGTGGGACTGAAAGATATGATCATTTGATGTTTTATGGTCTCCAATTTTCTAGTTAAAGTCTGTTACAGGCACAGTATTCAACCATAAGCTACTTTTCCATTTTTTGTTCTTGTAAAAAGCAGAAAAGAAAAACACAAACTCTAAAGCATACGTCTAATGTATGTACATTGAAAAGTCCCTTTGGGAGGAACCCTAAATATTTTTATTTATAAATGTGTGGCCCTCTTACAGATGTGATCCTGTCAGCACCCATAGGCTAGGGACAGACATTCAAAAAGCCAGAGCCTGAATTGAGTCAATCTTTGTAGGTTACTCTAACCTGCATAGATTGAACCAATTTGCAAGTGAATAGACATGCACTTCTGATTTAGGAAATGCAGGCACATGCCTGCAGTGGCTTAGGCTAGAAGCTGCAGGGCACTAGAGTGTGCCCTCAGTTGAAGGGAAGCTATGCTGAGGCAGGGCATGGCCAGCCCCAGCAGTAGCATCAAGTGACCTGGCCAGGGAGGGAGTTTAATTCTCCCCTCCTTGTCTCACCAGAATGGACACAAGCCCGGGCCAGCCTGGCACCCCCACCCCCCTTGCTGCTGCAGCAGCAGCAGGGGTGCGAGTGTGGCCAGATGCCAGCTGGCACGGCCCCCTGAGGCAAAGGGTGTAGGGAGGGGGCTTATTCCCCCCTCCACCCCCAGGGGACTGCAGCCAGATTCTGCCAGCCCTGACCACCACCTCTGCTGATTGCTCCCTGCCTGAAGCGAGTGGTGGAATAAGCCCCCTCCTTGCCCCCTTCACCAGACACCAGAGGGAGGGGGGAAATACACCCCTTCCCTGCACTCTTTGCCTGAGAGGGCCACATCTCAGCATACTTTCTGGCCACACCCCTGCCCTTGCCACTGGAGCAGCGAGGGGAGTGCGGGGGAGGAACCTGATGGGGCAGCAGCCTTTGTCAGGGTGGCCTGGGGAGTGCAAGCAGTGAGGGGGTTTATTTCCCCCTCCCTTTCCTGTTTCACCAGCAGGGACCCCAGCCAGGGTCTGCCTGGTGGGGCAGAGTAGCCCTTGTATTGCAGTGGCAGTGGCAGGGGCAGGTGCATGGCCAGATGCCATCCCAGCATGGCCCTGTTAAGGCAAAGGGGTCAGGGAGGGGGTTAATTCTTCCCTCTGTCCCCTCTTCCGCCAGGGACTGCAGCCAGGGTTTGCTAGCCCTGCCTCTACTGCTTGCCCACAGCCAGGCAAACCCTGGCTGCAGCCCCTGGCAGGGAGAGGGGATGGAGAAAAGCACTAACCCTCTCCCTGCCCCTACACCTTAACAGGACCATACTGGGACAGCATCTGGCCATGCCCCTGCCCCTGGAGTGCTGACGGGGGTATGACCCTGACAGGGCAGCAGCCCCTGTCATGGTGTCCTGGGAGCACAAGCCTCTTTCCAGCAGGGGGACGGCATTGTGGACAGAAGCAGGGTGGGTGAAGATGCCACAGACTGTGCCAGATGAGCTGCAGCACCAAGGCTTGGAGGGGTGGCCATAGCTGTCCCCTCATGGTCCCTCCCCCCTCACCGCTCCAGGAGCAGGGGTGGGGGGCATGGCCAGATACTGTCCCAGCATGGCCCTAAGGTGAAGGTTAATTCTTCCCTCCATCCCCTCTCCCCTCACCCCCCAGAGACTGCAGCTAGGGTTTGCCTGGCTTTGGGTGAGTGGCAGAAGTGGTGGCCAGGGCTGCCAAACCCTGGCTCTAGTCACTGGGGGCAGAGGGGACAGAAGGAGGAATTAACCTCCTCCCTTCCCCCTTCACCTTAACAGGGCTGTGTCTGAATAGCATCTGGCCATGCCCCAGGTGGTGGTGGGTCAGAGGCAGGGGGAAGCCGAAGGTGCAGCCTGACCCTGTGTACCAGGCGCAGGGTGCTACCCTACTTCTTTGCTGCCACTGCTGTCTGCCTGCTTAGTGTGGGTGGCACTTACCAGGATGGTCAGGGTGGGACCCCATGATGGCAACAGTGACAGTGCCAGTGGCTGGGAAATTGCAGGGGTAGTGCCTGGCACCTGGCACACAGGGCCATGCTGTGCCCCCACTGCCGGGTAGGGGAACAGTGAGCAGGGCATGCCCAGCTCAGTGCCTGGCAGCTGCCGGTAATAGGTCTTCGGTCTTCGGGGGTCAAAGCCTGCACCATGCACACTGCTGTGGGGGCTAGGGCCAGCCTGGGCCCTGCTCTCCTGTGGGTAGAAGGGGCCCCCTCAGCTGCATGCTCAGCTGGCTCTGCCTTAGACTAGCTCTGTGTGGGTGGGACAAGGGAGCGGGGGGAAATTAAATCCCGCTCTGGTCCCATTTGCTGGAGGCAGCAGACCTCCCTGCCGCTGCTCCAGGTGAGGAGGGGAGAAATGCCTGACAGGGGCTGCTACACCACAGCCAGGCAGATGCTGGCTGGGGTCTGCTAGCAGAAGAGGGGAGAGAGGGCGGGAATAAATCCCTTCCCTGCCCCATTCACCTCAGGGGGCCATGCTGGGCTGGCATCTGCCCATACCCCCGCCCCTGCTTGGGCTAGAGTGCAGAGGGGCAGGGCCAGCCCTGCTCTTTGGAGCAGAGAGCACAGCCCAGCCCATGGCTGCAGAGCATGCTGGGATGCTGGAGGACTGGTTTAACTTAAACCAGGAAGGAGTCTGGGACAGAAGTTGCATACACTGGTTTGACCCAAATCAGTTATGTCTGATACTACATTCAACCAGATTTATCTTAAATCAGTTTTGACCATTTTGAAACAGGTTTATGTGCACTGAGTTTGTGTTCTGTTACAGTTTTAAACCAGTTTCTGATTACTTAAACTGGTTTATGCATAACTTCTGTTCCTAGCCATAAAGTTAGGCTCCTGCTTAACTACATTTCTTAAATGGACCTTGTACATTCTGCCAGCTTTTCTAGTAATATTTTTAGCTGTATTGAGAAAAAAGGCAAATTGCATTTAATCAGGAATATTCTCATTGTCATATTCAGACACACATGTACAGTGCTCTCATTCACAGGCAACAAGACTATTCAACTCCTAATTCTCTACAAGGAAAATCTGGTCTGGTCTGTATTTTAGCAGCAATGTATTCTTTAATAATTCTTCAGTTTGAACTTCAGTGAATCATTCATCTTTGATCAGTCTGTAATTCTGTGGTCAAGATAAAGATATAAAATGAAGCTGACTTGGTGTAGTATCATAAAAAGTTACTTTCTGTTTGATTTAGCTCAGAAAAAAGATAAGGGGAGGATAGGTACATGATACTGAAAATTATCTCTCTTTGGAATATAGAAAATATGATTAAAATTGTCTTAAGTGACCACTCATGAGACTGAAACTAATTTCTAAACATAGGTATTTTACTAAAAAAGTGTAAAATAGGATTATTCTTGTAATTGGTGATTCTATACAGCAGTCTCTTAGAACCAGAAGTTGCCTAGAAAAGGGTTTTCTCTTATTCCAGTTTCCTTCTAAGATCTAATTTGTATGTTGATGCAATAACATCATCAATGATAGGCACAAAAGAGTCATGCAGCAGAATCCCACAGGATATTGTTGTTATATTTAGAGAGGGAAAGGCCCTTTTACTGTTGTATGAAACTCTTAACTTTCGTTTCTAGTCAGTGCTTATCTGTCTGTCTGCCTGACTTTCAGGTTTTATATAGCAGCCAAAGCATCTGAATGCTATAACATGAAGGGCAAAAGTAAAGTCCGTAGTAGACAGCCAGAGTTTCCACCTCTTCTCTCTTTTTAGGATAAAATCTCTTCTTTTATTTTGTTAGAGTTTATCATCATCACCACCTTTTTTGTCACAGATCCCTCAGCATGATTTACTCTACAACACGCTTCATTTAGTAGGAAATTTAAGGTAATAGCCTGACCTAGTTGTAGCCCAGGGAGCTTTGCTATGACATCAGTAGGGTCCAGGATTTTACCTTTGAGCCTAAGGTATCTATTAACCTCAACAATAGGCCTTTCAGAGTATGGTACACCAATGACTTGGCCAACCCCCCTGGGGAAACCACACAAGCATTTCAGTTTATACTTTTTACCTGGCACCTGTAATAAATAGTTACATAAAAATGATGGACAAAGCATGAAAAGGAACAAGGCTTCATCTCTATGTGCCTCTTATTTAAGTGCCCCTGCATCACAGCTCAGGTTCAGGGAAGGAGTTGAAGCTGCATACCTGGTACACTCCTTGGGCACTTGAATAGGAATGAATGGACCTGAGGGTATGAAGCTGAGCTGGCATGAGTGGAAAAAATATGATACTTCCTGTAGAAAAAGCCTAAGGAACCTAGAGAACCTAGTAGTAATTTATTTCCTTCTTGGAGCAAGGAGAAAGCAAGGAAGGAATTGTGACTCCTATAAATAGCAATGAATTAGGCTTTACTATGTTTTTGGGAGCTAGACAAGTATTATTATATCAGTGGTTAAAGGTGATATTGTATACTATGTACTGCAGTACCTATATTCACTACAAGGAGCATGCTTTAAGAAACTAACCATCTCCAGTAATGTGCCGAGTGTTTTTCTGAGGGTATCGAGGACCTCACAGGATGTATTTAGCAGTTCTTAGGATCCCTGCCTAGGTAGTAAGGTCTCTTCAATATAGTACTACAGTATCTCACAGCAACTTCTATACCATCAATGAATACAATAACAAAACTAATATTAGGATGGGATTTTCAAAGATTCCAGTTGAGACAGTCAGCCTTATGTTGAACACTTTTGAAAATGCCACCTTAAACTTTACCTTACAGAGACTTTGAATGTCTCCTGCCATTGTCACTTTGGGATCTTTATCAATGCCTAAGAGAGAGCAGGTATATTTTTTGGGAACTAGTCACTTATTTTCCTGTTTTAGGAATATTTCTGTGTTAGAAATGATCCAAAGCCTTTGGAAATCAATGGAAAGCTGTCCACTGATTTCCATAGGTTTTGGATCAGGTCCTTATTCCATCATCAAGCAATATTTCC
>NW_005842021.1:2392860-2408193 GCF_000455745.1 Alligator sinensis | reverse complement strand
AGAACAATTATCACTGAAATATTGGCTCTTTCTGAGAGACACCAGTACTATTCACAAGTCTGGAGAGAGTGAAAAAACTACCAACCTTTCACAAAAAAAACTGTTTTAAAATACTGTAATGACTAAGGCACTGATCCTTGGCTGGTATAGTACAATATGACTCCATTCAAGTCAGCTCAGCCCTGGCAATTACAACAGATGAGAAGCCAGCTCTCAGAGTTTTCCTTTCTAGTAAACATTTACCTACCTAAGCTGCAACTGATCAGTGCTATTTTCCTTTAAATAGCAACCTGGCAGACTTGATGGATACATTCCCCGTGAGGGAAATCTGGAATTGTTTTTAAGTATTTTTTTGGGGAATGCCCTACTGAAGGCTGTTCATAGCTGGCAAATGTTTATAGCTTGGAAACAGAGAAACCCCTGCAGCCCTCTTCCATCAGTCGATGCTTATAGTAATAGTGGAAAATATCCTGGAGAAGGCAAAGACATTCTTCAGTTCACACAAGGTAGTTCTGTTCCATAGCTGGCTGCATTTGTGTAGAAATTAAAATTGTGCCCCTTACTTGTCCATCCTGAAGAAAAGGCTGCTTTGAAGTGCAATAGGATCCTATTCTGTCTGGAATGCTGACTCTCTTGTTGAAAGGGGATGAAACCTCTGAGGAGTGTGGCACAAGAAGCTGATCCAGAGGCAGAGTCAACACATCTATTCTCCCTTGCTGCTGCTTTTCCCAGCAATAGCTGGGCCGCTTCACTACTCAAATGCCTGATTACTCTGAATATAACAAAAGCCTTAGTTTCCTTGGGAGTCCAAACAGCCAAGTATGTGGCTGCATGTGCTGTTCTTACTCATAAATGCAAATGCTAACCTATAAATCTTTCCTTTTACAGTACTGTAATAACATTCTATCTATTTAGCCTAGTACAATACCATCACAATAGCTTTTTCATTGTACTGAATTCATATTAGACTAATATAATGAGATGCTACCACAATACCATGAAATAAAACGATGTTCTTGACGTATTTCCAAAACATTTGAACACTGTTTCCAAATCGACCTTGTGAATAAATTAAATAATAGCTTACAAAAACGTCCTCTACCATTTTTTAGAACGTATGTAAATGCAGAGCTTGGCTGTTTACATGTTTCTTACAGTGTCTGGGATTATACACTGTATTTGTGCACATGAGTGTTGTCTCTAGGTGTATTTGTCATTTGTGCTCAGTGATTTGTACAGAATTCTAGCATGATTTGCTCTTCAAGATGTCCAAATCTTCCTCCTCTCCCTGATGACCTGCATATTAAGCTTCTCTGCTGTAGGATTCCAGATTTCGGTAGTCCCTTCTACTTGTCATTTACGTTATAATCATTGAGCATCTTTCCACTATCATGTGCTTACTACTGGCTGTACTTTGTGCAATAGCCCTCAGAACTATCTGATATCAGATTTTTGAAAGGCTTCTCCTTAAAAAAAAGGTTTAACATACTTTTGTATATTTCTCATATTAGAGAGGCAGAGAGTTAAATTGGTTTAAGGTGGTGGGAGTAGATTACAAATGTTGAATGAAGTGCAGGACACTTGTTTCATTGCAAGACATTTTGCTTTTTAATGCACATTAGAGACAAAGGGACAAAAGAGATATTTTTTGGTTTATTTCAGTCTGGTTATGGATTTTAAAGCTAGAGAATCATTATGGTCATCTAGCCTATCAGCCTGCCTATTACAGGCCATAGAACCTCACCTGACAATTTCTGCTCAAGCTTGTAACCTCTGGTTGAACTGCAGTATGCCTTTTAGAAAGCTGTCTATTGATTACAATGTCTCTTGAGTAAAAAAAAAAATAGCCCAAAAGAAGGATCTTGTATGATTTTCAAAATATTTTTCTCATGAATGCACTAACATGTATCTTTAATATTCCTATTGTGGGGCCTGATCCAAAGCTTATTGATTTATTTTTACTGACTTTAATGGGTTCTTACAGATCTAGCTGAAGGTAATGGATTGTTTTCACCTCTTATGCAATAAAACTCCATGGCAGACAGAGGACCAGTTGCCTTTCCACATGATACACCAGCATCATTTCTATGAGTTGATGTCAGCTGGGAACAACAGGTGGATTGCTCCTAAATGCTCCTCTTGATAGATGCTATTTTACTTGACCTTTTGAGGAGGAAATGGTACATATGCTTGTGAGAAACACTCTGACACTGTTTCATAGGGGGACGTGCATTGTTTTTACAATGACAATGGGTAATTTTCCACCAAGTACTTTCCCAAAAAATAATTACTGTGGTTGGGATATGTCTTATTTGCCTGGTTTTTGAGCACCATGGAAACTTTCTTCTTCCTGGTGGCTCCATCTAAAGTAGAAATGGAAAAATCTGGTGATCTTTTTCCTAAACTGCTGCTTGAATCACATAAAAGCATATAACTAAGGCAGTTTTCACAGGACATGCAGTTAGTACTAGGAGTTGTGAGGAACTGCCTAAAACAGTCTTGGCAATAGGCGCCAGAACACAGGACTCCTTTGTCTCATGAGAGTGCCACGGCTACTGGGATGCAGCAGAGGTATACTTTGGTACATGTGCCCTGTGCAGTGCCAGCGCACAGGACAGCGTCAGTGGCTGTGTGCCAACAAGGGTGGGTAGGCCAGCAGTGTAGTGGCAGCTGTTTTTATGCTTCTCCTCAACTTGGCACCCAGTGTTGGTTTTGTCAGTCCCTGCACCCTCTTTAGCTATGCTACTGGGCTAAAGAGTCACATTCCTTCTTCCTGGTCTTCTGACCCCATGGATCTTGACTCCTGGCTGTGCACTGGGCCATTTGTAACAGTAGGGGTGGAGAGATCTATAGCCTAGGCCAGCAGTAGCTGAACAGCGGCTTGTGAACTGCTTGCCGCTTACCGGCATGGTACTTGTGCTCTCACCCTGCTTCTTGAAGCCCTGCCCACTTTTTTGGGGACTGCCAGATCAGGCGCTGGGCTGATGGGGTGGGGGCTGCAGCTGCACTGCTTACCGCAGCGACCCCACCCCCCTGCTCTCCCGCTCTCTTACCGGGTCATGCATGACTCCCTCCAGCCCCCTGCTCTCCAGCTCTTGAACTTCAGTGGAGGATCAGATGTGGCTCCCAGGACGAGTTACTCTGGCCATCCCTGGCCTAGGCAGTCACCTGGGAAGTAAGGCAGGTGAGTTTGATGCCTGCCACAGTGAAGTGGTCCTAAAATCCAGGTGTCCCACCTCCTGAGGAAGTACTCTTCCCACGCAACTATTGAGCAGAAGGTGGGCACCATCCCCACCAACTCTAGTCAGAAGTAAATGCTGTGCTTTATACAAAATCCAATTAGAGTATTCAGGTTCAACTAGGCATCTCTCTTCTGAATTATCTGGCATGACAGAAGTCTGCTTCCCTTGTATTCCTGAGTTAAGCTTTAAGTAGACGAGAATCTCAGATACACCCCTGTGCTTGTCAGATTGTGCTTGGGAAGCACCCTGTAAAGGGATTTAAGATTTGATTTGGGACACTGTCCTGGGACAAGGCACCTACTTTTTTTTATGTATTCTGGGCACATCTACATGTGCAAATAATCCAGCAGAAGTTTACTCTTGAGTAAACTACTCAAGAGTAAACTGTCCTGGGCACATGTCTACACATGCAGGGATGCGGGAGTGGACTGCTACCACACCCTGTGGTCCTGCAACACCCTGTAACAGCCAGGTGGGGGCTCTAGACTTTCCCTGGGTGCTAGCCCAGGGGCCAGGAGCCAGCTGTCTCCTGGCTGGGGCTGGGATATTGCTTCCTGCCCCTGGGAGCTGCCTGCTGCCGGGGTGGGCTCTGCCACTGGAGCCCAGGCAGGGACAAAGTTCCTCTGCTCCAGCAGCAGGGAGGTCCCAGGTCCCACTCCATGATCGTGGGGCATGGGCTGGGAGAGCTGGCACTGGGAAATAAGGATCTTCCAGCCCTGGCCCTGTGATCATAGACCTGGGGATGGGAGCTCCCTGCTGCTGGGACAGGGGGACATTGTCCCTGCCCGGACTCCAGTGGCAGAACCTGCCCAGCAGCAGGCAGCTCTCAGGGGCAGGGAATAATCTCCCACCCCCTGTCGCCTGGCTGACCAGGAGCCCATTTGCTCCCTGTCAGGTGTCTACATGTGCGCTACTGTGCAGTAAGTAATCACAAGTAAGTTTACTACTTGCGTTGGTTATAATAAACATTGGTTATAATATGGCCCTAAATGTTGACTAAAATTCTTTTATTCTATAGCAATCAAAGTACTTTTTATAGAGATATTTTATACTGGTGTTTTAAGAGAGGGGTTGCCTGTTGGAGGTGCTGACATGCAGGTTACACAAATTAAAAATTCTGATGAATTTATATATAAAGCCCTGAGCTCTCGAGTCTGTTTCCTCCTGCAAGAGACATATGACCTCTAACAATCATATCAGGTAGTGGAAGGGAGACCTTGTGAAAAGTTTGACTTTCACTGGGGAAACATGGAACTCAGAATCCAAATCTTGGCAGGTAAATTCAAGAGGAATTGATTTTCTAATCTTGAACTTAAAGTGCTTCTCATTTTAAAGTCTCAGCCTACAAGCTGTCTTGTTCAAATGCTTTCTGTTTTCTTCTAACAGAGATGTGATTGCAGTCTCATGAAAAAGTATGCAGTTAAAATCAAGAGACTATTCTTCTTCTATGACTCTGCAACTGCCTTGAGGTGTGACCTTGGGTAGATCACTTTACCTTGCCATTCTGTAGTTTCCTCATCTGTAGAATGAATATTATACTACTGAATCACCTATCCAAAGTACTATGGATCCTGTACAACAAAAACACCAAATAAATCCTAAATTTTATTATTGTTAATAATACTGATGATGATCTATATTATTTTCCAGTTCACCTGTAATACTTAGAAATACTAAGCAAAAATAATTCTTGTTGCTTGTCACTTTGTTTATAGGGAATGTAGTTGTCTAGCTGGACAGCTGCTTAAAAATGAACTGGTTTCTGTGTCTAGCATTTGAATGTTGACCTTCAGTCCAGATACGACAACTGGTTTGTTCGGATACCTGCTGTCTTTTTCTTCTCCTCCCTGCAGTTTCTGTTTGGGATCCATACAATCCAAAGACAACTCTCTGTTTTCCCTCTGTTTAACAATTTGTCATGCACCAATGCATTAATTACAGAAACAATGGACAGTAGGATTAGATTGATTGTATCACTAAGAGGAATGCAGGGTGGAGAATACTGAGGCTGTTTCTGCAACAGTAGTAGATGAACAACTAGAGGAGAGATCCAGGCACAAGATAGAGAGGTAGCAGAGGGGAACAGAAGTCAAGGCCTTTATCCTGCAACTTGTTTCACTTAGGTGAATCCTTATGCCCAACTGAAACCCCACTGGAGTCCATGAGGATCTGCGCAGGTTCATCCCGCTCTTAAGCCCCCCCGGTCCCCACCCCATAGATAGAGTTGCAATATAAGCACCCAATGGGACTGCCTAGTATAGAGAAGAATGAAGAACTGCCAGCAGAAAGTAGCTGTGGCTGCAGTCTACAGAGAATGAGAGTAGCCATCACATAGACAACTCCCCAAAAGCATGAGAGGAGGGAAATAGCAAAAGGGAACCCAAACCGTTGACATGTCATATTCCCAAAGCACTATCTTCTCTATACCAAATCCTCCCTCTTTCTTGAGGTAGAAGCCCTTTGTTATTATTTCCCCCCAGATGGGGATGATACCCTCTATTCAAAAAGAGGCCAAAGCTTCTGTTTTCTGCTTACCCTGCAGACCCTGATCTTAGATTAATGTAGACTGCAAGATTCCTTTCAAAGTACTGGCTTCCCATTTGAAGAAATTATGCCCCCTTATCATTGATCCAGACCAGATTGGTTTTATTAAAAACAGAAGTTCCTCCCACAGCATGTGGCGATTATTTAGCACTATGCATTTTTTCTGTAAATACCATGAAGAACTGTTAGCCCTCAGTCTGCACACAGAAAATACTTGAGATCCTGCAAAAAAAGCTGTTTCTAATGTAATATTTTGAAGTGCTTCAAGTTTAAAACTATGTATGCTGTACACTATACACACCCTCGCATATATATGTATATTTGTATATGTGTGTGTGTGTGTATAGTACATTACAGTAGCAGCTGGCAGCTCTGACTGGCTCCAGGAGTCCATTGTACTAGTTTCTGCATATATGCCTAGATCAGTTGTTTTCAACCCATTTAGGCTTAAGACACCCTTCAAAAAATGTCAGCTCTTAGTTTGCATTCAGTTTTTGACTACAGAAAAATAACAGATAAATTCTTCTGTTGCAAAGAACTCAGAAACGGCACAATGGGTCAGACTGTTTTTAACACTATGGATTCCTGTTTGAAACCTCTGGGTTTATCTTGCGACTCATGTTTGCAGACCTAATGGTACTAACTTTGCATGGCACTTAATGGCACCCTTGGCAGTACCATTGCTGAAATGTTTAGGATGAAATAAAACCTGGTTTATTAAAGTTAATGAGAAAGCATCCATTAACTTTAAGAGGGCCAGATACCATCCTTATAGGCTAATTGATCAAAGCCTTGGAGAAAGAAGGTATTATTATTCCTATTATGCAGATATGCAAGAGGTACAGCTATTAAGGCTCTGAAATCAATGGGAGTTATACACCCCAATACTTTTGAAGAGCTGAGTCTAAGTGATTTGCCCAAGGTCACATAGACATCTATAGCAAAGGTGGGAAACAAACTTCTGGAATCCTAAGCTTAGTCAACTTCCTTTACCACAAAGCCACTCTTTCTTTCACCTGTGTTTCCATTGCTCTCCTGTGAAATCAGATACTGCTTTGTTACAAAGTTATTTATGAGGTCACTCCTCTAATTATGAAGTCTTGTGACTGGGTCATAAGATGTAATTCTGCTATTTCCATTACAAAATGAACACAGAAAATTCTCTGTTTACAGTTGTGGAAAGGACTGTAGGAATTAACCAATATGTTCTTAATCCTTTAAAAATACTTAAAAAAATTATTTGCCTTAATAACAGTCTAGGGTAGCATGTTCAACAGGTTGATTATACATCTGTAAAAAAGTACTTGTTTTATTCCCTCTCTATTACTTTCAACTTCATGGACTAAGGGACAGACTAATGAAAAATGTCCAAATAGCTTTCTTTAACCTTTTCATATATATCATATTTCTTCTGATTTTTCCCTCCCAAAGTAAATAATCCTCATCTTTAAAATCTCTCTTCATATGTGACATTTTTCTAGTGCACACACACAAACCCATTCATCTACCCATGTACATACAAACCCACACAAAACTACTAGCCATTATTATTATTACTGTGACACACAAAATCTGTACAAAACACATAGGAAGAGTCCATTCTTGCTTCCAAATACTTGCAAGCTAAACAGGTAAGAGAGATGAGAGAAAGTAAAAGTGAAATGAATTGCTTAAAGTCTCCACATAGGCCAGCACCAAATTCAGCAATAGGGCTAGATTTCTTGAGTTCCAATCCATTATTCCACCCACTTGACCACTTTATTCTTACAATGGGCTTTGAACCTTTTCTATTCCTGCAACATGCTGTTCAACATGATGCAAAGCCCACTCTGTTATTCAATCAGCTCTGTCATACAACAGGACATAGCTGGAATTAAATTCATATTGAAAATATTCTTCTCTTGCCCACTTCATGTCTGAAACCTATTTCATAAGCGCAAGATCAGACTGCTCTAAATGCTGAAGTTGCCTCTTTGAAATCCAAGCAGAGGCGATTTGGTAACTGGTTTTATATTTTGGGATTATGGTTTCTTCTGCCTTCCACACATTATTCCCATTAAATATTCACCCTCTAATTTTTGATCATTTCATCAATTCTAGAAAGATGGTCTAAACTTGTTCATGGCCCAGCTTTTCAGCATGTTTATTCTTAACATGTATATCCTGCCAAATATCCAGTATCCATCTTTCCTTTAAACTCTCCAGTTCCTTTTTTGCTTTCATTACTAAAAACCCTCTCTATTCTTTTTCTTGAGGCAAGCCAAGAGCCCAAATTTGTGTATTTCAGGCTCTCATGTATAGAGGTGGCATTGTCTCACAATGCCACACATAAAATTATATTATTTAAAAGACTAGCTTGAGCCAAAGCTTCCCTAGATTCATGGCAGAGATGAGGTGAAGGCAGGCTAATGTCACATAAAAGCATTTGGTTCAATGCCTTTATATGATCACATTTGTTGTTCCTGACATTGAATGACCTCTATATTGTAGCCATGTGAAACTTAATGATTTCACTGCTTGAACTAATGTCAAAAGGTTGTCTTAAGGGTAGGGCAGTCTATCTCATAGCAGCAGAGAGGGTTATTTTTGGATACCTTGGCCTAGTCTGTTATTTGGGATTCTGTGTATTGGTGAGTGCACCAAAATATCATTCAAGATCCTGCTTTAAAATTACATTTGTCCTGATATTATACTACCCATCCTCCAATAACTTTTATCAAGGGGTATATGTACATTGAATAACCCAATACCACGCAAAGGTACCTAAGCTGGATGAACAACCTAGCTTAAATACCAGAAACAACATAGTTGTATTCAAGTGGCACTCCTTCCAGGCTAATATAACCTTCTTCATGGCAAGGCTAATTAACCAGGCAGAGCTACTTCTAATACCTGAATTAGCTCATTCAGAGGTAGCTCAAGAGACAGAGGTAGTTTGAGGGGAAAGGAACAGGAAGGCATTTCTTCATGGAAAGGCATTGTTCTACATAGGAAGATCCTAAGAAATATGGATGCACCTCAAAGATCCAAAGATGCACCTCACTCTTGGCCAGACATTTCCAACATGTTTGCCTGTCTATGGCAGCATACTCACAGCCACAGGGCCTGAGCAGATGCAGTCTGAGGCTAGAAGGTGATTTTCATGGAATTGCACTTGATCTGGGATTTTACAAATGACTGACATGATACTTCATCTGAGACTTGTAATAAAATATGACAGGGGAAAAAAAATAAAGATAAAATATTAACATACTCTTCTATTGCCACCCTGTACAGTGACTTCAGATTTTCTCCTAGTCTGACTAATCTTGTTTCTAAATCTTTGACAAAAAGGAAGCATAGCTACTTCATATATAAAAAGCCTCAACGTTGGATTACAGAGGGACAATTCTGTGATGCTCCCCTTTTTGATATTTTCCTAGACTGATCTTTCAGGAAAATCCTGGTAGATTAGCAACATTTATAACTCTTTGATCCTTGTTCCTTAGAATGGATCTCAGGGAGGGGTGTGCGAAACGGGCTGTATTTGATTCTGATTTGGATTTGGCCTGAATCAGGGGCAGTGATTCAATTTGTTGATTGGGATCACTGTCCTCGGTTCGATTCGGCCGAATCTGAATCTGAAGATTCGATGCGGATTTGGAGAATCAGTGATTTGGCCATAGACACAGGTTTAAATGTTTTTTCTACATACCTCAAGGTACTAGTGTGGCTCCTGAACACTGCAATGCTGGGCTGGACGGAGCGTCCCACAGGAATGCGGGGGGGGGTGTGTGCATGTGAATCTGGTCCACTTCCGGGTCTGCTGTGGAGCATGGTGGGGGTCCCTGCTGCGTTCCCCTGCCTCAGCCACGGAGGGACCCCGGGTGCCCCCCCAGAACCAGTTGCTGAGCCACGGGGGGGGGGGGCATGGGGGACCCCTTATGCACTCCCCGATGGACCAGAAGTGCTTCTGGTCCACTTTCAGGTCTGCTGCCAAGCGCACGGCCCTCCCCCCTCATGATCCTGTGGGACGCTCCATCCACCCCACCATCTCAGCATTCACGAGCTGCCTGGTACCTTGAGGTATGTAGAAAAAACATTTAAAGCTGTGTCTGTGTCCGAATCGTTGAACCTTTCTGAATCTCTCTAAACTGATTCAGAGGGTTCTGATTTGATTCAGGGAGATTAAAGGGTCTCCTGATTCAATTCAGATTCAGAGATTTGGGCTCTGAATCAGGCCGAATCTCAATCGAATTAGCAACCAAAGCTTCACACAGCCGTAGTTTTAGGCTTCATCAGCAGTGTAACTCATGCGAGATAATCAGAACAGCAGAATTAGGCACCAACTCCAGCAGATATGTCACCACTGCACCCAGATGTTGCTGCTGTCCTGGGTGCCCAGCTGCCCTGTTATGCCCGTGGGCTGCATTACTTTTGGGAAAGATTTTGAGCAGAACCCTTGGCTGTATGACAGCTGGTATTGGGGGAAGGAGAGAATAATAAACATTACCTTTGTATGTGATGATCCCTATACTTTCCTCCTTGAACAGATCACTGGATACAGCAACAGTCCCCAGTCGAAGTTGGAGCAGAACTGTTTGTTCTGCAGAGGTAGTGAAGTCTTATCCTCTGTAGGTAAAAGGGAAAGTCCCTCTATATGCCTTGAGGGCCCCTGCATATACAGATCATCCCTTAATCTCCTCTGCATTGAATATTTTTTGAATGATCAGTAAAATCAAATCTAAATTTCTATAGAGCCATAGCTGATATGCTCAGACGGGTGCCTGGAGTTCAGCCATTGGGAATGGCTTTATCATATCCAATCATGATTCAGGGAGACAAAAACAATGCAACTTGTTATTATAGCCCTTATTTACCTTTTCCAAGCAATTATTTCTTTTTCTCTCTTGAAGAGAACCTAGTGCTCTTTTTCTTCTCTTTGTGTGAACTTGGGCTGGTGAAAAGTTCCAGATGACTTCACTGAAGATTGAAATCCTTCAGTTACCTAGAAACAAGCTCAGCACTGACAGCAGCACCATGAGCTTCTCCAAGAAACTCCACCAGATCTTTCAGAAACAATTTCTTAAGATAAGAAAGAGACTACAGCAAAAGACCAGTTCTTCAGCTGATATATGGTGATGTCCTCAAAGAAACCGTAGTGATTTTAAGATCTAGTGATCAGGCTCAAACCTGATATATAGGTGAAAATAACTCATAAAAACTTAGTTTTTTATGAAGGGTGGTTTGTCACTCCCAAGCACAAAACTGACTAACGCAATTTATATGTATTATGTTCTAGATAATCATATTGGAATTACTTAAATATCTCAGTAGTGCATGTCTCCATCATTTGAGTTATCTTCATTGGTTTGTTTGAAATCCATTGTAACTTTTTATCAGTCTTTCAATAAAATAGTACTTCTTCAAATTCTCCTTAAATGTATTTCTACTTCACTATGCTTATACTAAGATCCCCTAGTTCTGGCCTCATCATCAAGCTCAGATAAATCATCAACTTTAAATTTATAATAAACTTCAGTTAGTTTAAATACTTCACTCATACTTGATCAACTGCTTCCTGATCATCTTTATTATTATTCCAAGATTAAATATTCTATTTTCATATGTAAACTCTTCCATTCTATTTATCAATTTAGGTCGGTATCTGGCATTATATTGCTAATCCCATTTATGCTTAATAGTGGGATCTCAGATTATTTTGGGGTTTCTATTATATGCCCTCCTTATGAATCAGACAGCTCTGCATGTCTTTTTTATGCACATTTGAATAAAACAGAAAAATATTTCAAAGGGAAAAGGCTATGTGTATCCATGAACAGCCCTTGAAACATTCACTTATGTCTCCGATGTTCATATTGTCCTAAACTGTATTTTGTAGCATCTTGTTTCTAAGAGTCTCAGGGACTTGTTATGCCTCACGCTGTAAGCAGAACAAATGTTAATCGACTTAGTGTTGTTCAGCTTAGTAGAGCAGTCACAGCTTATGGCAAAAACCCCATCTCTGACTGTCCTTCACTTGCATGGATGTGACTTGCTACTAGAGGCTTGGTGAGCAGAGGTAGGACTGGCTCACTGCTTAAGCTCTGAGGGGTCCGATCCTTTTTTCCTCTGAACCCCACCCCCACATGCAGCCCCTGCCTGGGCTGCCAGCCAGTAGGGTGTTGCTTTATCTCTGAGAAGGATCAGGCCCCTTGGAGTTTAGGCAGTGCCTGGCCAGGTAGTAGCTTGGCTGGTGGTGGCGTGGGGTGGCAAGTTCTGGAGGAAAAAAGGATTGGGCCCCCAGGGCCTGGACACACATTCCAGCAAGGCCAGGTGGCTGGAGCTTGGTGGCTGCAGCAGGGCACACTGAGGCCAGTCCCTGCTGACCCTGCACTCCTCTGGCCTGTGCAGAATCTGGCCACTGACTCCTCCCAGCTGGCTCACCCAGCAGCAGTTGCAGTTGCCAGGTGCTTAAAGCTCCTGGGCCCCCTGTGGCAGCCAGGTGGTTCTGGGAACAGCTCTAGTAGGGGCTCAGCACTGCTTTTTTGGGACTGAGGCTGCACAGAGCAAGCAGGGAAGCAGTACCACTCAGAGCCGCCTCCCAAGCCTGCTATGTTCCCTGACCTCTGTGTTTAATCAGAGCAAGTGAGCTCCAGGGCTGCGATGCTGGATCTGCCCAGTGGGAGCAGTGAGCCTGGGGAGTGGCCGGGAAGGGTGGTACAGGGACAGAACTTCCCACCCCTGCCAGGCTTGGGAGGTGGCTGTGAGTAGCACATCCTCCCCACCTGCTCCTGTGCAGCCCCAGGTCTGGAAGGCAGTGCTGAGCCTCATGCTCTGTCCCCAGAACTGCCTGGATGCTACAGCAGTTTTAGGGGATTTAGGTGCCTGCTAACCATGGCTGCTTCCATGCGGGGTGGGAAGCTGGCACCTGCTGCCTACACAGCCTGGCAGAGCATGGGGTCAACAGGAACTGGCCTTGGGCTGCTGCACAGCAGGTGCTGGTTGGCAATTTGCATTTTCACTGACTGGCATACTTGCCTCTGGCTTCTATTCTATCACATCCAGGAAGAGCACAAAACAACTGCAGATGCTTCCTCTGCCTGAAGAAGGGTGTTTGTACCCAAAAGCTTACAAAGAAGATTTTTTCCAACTATATGAGTTTGTCTAATAAAAGATATTAGATTTACCCAAAGAACCTTGTCTATGTCCTTAGAGCAACCCAGCTAGAACCAACACCCCTAAAGCTAGTTAATGCTCATGAAAGAAGAATCCTTTGATGTATGTCTTCCTTTACATTTATATACTTTATCCCCTTTCAACTCAATGAATTGCAAAGTACTTTGCATTCTAAAGAAATCACTATGCCAATCCATTGCTGAGGAGAAACATGGCAACTATTTAACAATACTATATAACACCCGCTTTGTTCAAATGAAAAAGAAACCAAAACAACCCCCCTTCCTCCCTCCCTGCAAAAACAATTGAGTTGAAGCTTCAGGGAGCTATTTTTTAAGTACAGCGGCTGCAATTATTCAAACTTCATCAGTGTTCTACCAAGTGGTTTTTAATTACCTCACTTTTATGTCTCCTGTGAAATTCTTCACCTCTAGGATCACAGTGCTGCCTTTTATACTTAATATTGACTCAGAGGGCAAAC
Source organism: Alligator sinensis (assembly GCF_000455745.1). Classification (NCBI taxonomy): domain Eukaryota; kingdom Metazoa; phylum Chordata; order Crocodylia; family Alligatoridae; genus Alligator; species Alligator sinensis. The sequence goes on along the minus strand of NW_005842021.1, from coordinate 2,394,768 downwards.
TACTGAATCTTTCTATGGTCTTGTATGGCCTTCACCACCACAGCATCTGAGAAACTTACAGTCATTAATATCCTAAATAACTTGGTGTAGGTTACCTAGGAATCCTGACTTGATTCTGGGTCCCCTGGTCCTATGGTACTGCTCCCACCACTGTACCACCCTTATTCTCTTTGTCACTAGCAGTACTTCTCTTAGCACTTGGGATTTCTGTGAAGAATTATCTGTCAAGTGTGGGCCACCCCAGTTTTCTATAGACTATAAAACATGAGAAGGCATCAGCTTGAAGTTGGCAGATATTTATGTAACTGAAAGTGTGTCTTCAAGTAACTAGAGGTAAGCATCCAATTGTTAATTCAGGAGAAAAGTGTTTTTGAAAGCTTTGAATCTGATTCTGCTCTCACACTAGTTCTATGTGATAAATCCTCTACTACAGTGACCCCCAACTGGATCCATTGTGGTGTTGGTGCATGGGGTCAGCCCATGGGTGCGTTCTAGAACATGGGGCCTGTGAACAGAGCCCACAATGTGTAATCTAGTGTGCAGGGCCATGTTATTCAGCCTGTAGGATCCCCCATTGGGCCAAAAATCTGGTAGCAGAAGAGTATCAATTAACACTGCTGTTACTCCCCCTGCCACCAAATTTCTGGACCTGTGGAGAGTCTGAACCTGGCCTAGGGACTTGAGGTTTTTCCACTACTCTAGATACACCTACTCTGTTTTCCTTTAAGAAATACTTGGATATCTATCTTGCTGGGATCATTTGATCCCTGCTGACTGCCTGCCCTTTGGGCAGGGGGGCTGGACCTGATGATCTTGCAAGGTCCCTTCCAGCCCTAATATCTATGACATTTCTGAAATCTATATAACTTCAATTGCGGCTCCTGATTTTAATTTGCATTGGTGAAAAATAATGCGGTTCTTTTTTTTCTTTGGACAAGTTTCCTTCCTCAGTAGAAGAGCATACATTTTGTTGGAATAAAGAATAATTTGTGGACAACAAAGCCAGGAGACTTTTCCACTTTTAAGGAACCTGGCAATAGTATTGCACTGACTCACATATATTCTGGTCTACTATGCATGTGGATGGGTTCTGGACTGTACTCTAATTGGCGTATTACTTTATCAGATGCTGATTCTATCATTATATAGGAGGCATACTTGTTACTACATTACATTCTACTTTATCCATTTTTTTTTAGACCTCTGAATTTTGTTCATGTCGTAAATTTTTTACATGTAGATATTCCTTGGCTTTCTTAAAAAAAGAAAGGAAAAAAAATCCAGAAAAATGTTACTTAACACAAAATACTGAGCTATTTCTTTGTCAGGCAGAGAAATAGTGTGATGTGTATTTAATAAGATCACTGTAAAGCAATATCCAAATAATTTCCTGAAGTAATTGCACATGATGAAGATGTCTTTCCACTTAATTCACCATGGTATATATTTACTTCTCTAGGCATAAATGGAATTAGAGTGTAGTCCCTCAGAAGCACAAAAATACACTTAGTGAGGTACACAGGTTATACTTACTTGAGAACCACTGACTTATCTGTGTAGAAGAAAGATGGGAACTTGTGTTGTCTTCAGAGCACTGGTGATCCCCCAGGGGGGGCATGTGCGCTTCCCAGATTTCTGCACGTACAGTGGGGCACAGGCATGGGTCATCAGTGGGGATCACCAGTGGGGATGGTGGTGGTGGCATGGAGTTGTGTCCCCCCCCAAACTATGCTAGCGGCATGGAGTTGCCTCCACTGGCAGCAGTTATGCATTGCCTATGTTTGGGAAACCTAGGTTTGGGTACTGAGTATAAGCCTCCTTGTGTGACCTGGGCTAGTCATAGATTTCATAGATTTCTAGGGTCGGAAGGGACCTATTAGATCATCGAGTCCGACCCCCTGCTCCGGG
>NW_005842021.1:2382098-2392806 GCF_000455745.1 Alligator sinensis | reverse complement strand
GTAGGGAAGAGCCCCCCCTCCCTTGGCAGCCCATTCCAGATTTTGGCAACCCTCACCGTAAAGCATTCTTCCTGATGTCCAATCTAAATCTGCTCTTTTTCCGTTTATGCCCATTGTTTCTAGTGACCCTGAGGGGTAGCCACAAGATCATCTCTCAGCCTTCTCTTGAGGAGGCTGAAGAGATTCAAGTCCCTCAATCTGTCTTCATAGGGACTTCCCTGCAGGCCCTCAACCATATGAGGAGCCCTCCTCTGAACCCTTTCCAGGTTGTCCACATCCCTCTTGAAGTGCGGCGCCCAAAACTGGATGCAGTACTCCAGCTGCGGCCTGACCAATGCTTCACAGAGGGGAAGTATCACCTCCCTAATCATTTATGAACAGATTAAAAAAGATATTTGGTCATATACCTGCCAAAATGGGGGTGTTAGGAGGATGACTATTAAAAACTATGAAGGCTTAGATGCTATAATGGGAGCAGGGTTAAATACTGTACCTAAGATAGTTATCTGGAAGGGTCTTCTGCACTGTGGCCACAGTATCCAAAAAAGTAATCATGAAAGCTTCAAGATGGAACAAAAGGCATTATAAAACTAGAGCTAAATCCTTCCTGTCTGGACTGTCATCAGTGTATTGTAAGAACATTTCCTGAGGGCTATGTCACTTCCAGGATTTTCCTTCGTATCAAGCCCATTTCCCAGCTATCGTAAATAAAGCTATATTTTGAGTCTTCAAGGGCCTCAGCTGTTCTGAAAAACCTGGAATTCATACTCCCATGACTGGCAGAATATGTAGATGAACAATCAAACCAGGTCTAGAATAATAGCTTCTACAATAGCACAGTGTATTAGTACTCAATTAGATGTTGTTTCTACTGTACTTCATCAAACACAGGCTCTGTCATGGGACATACAATCAGAGCAGGACTAGAAAAATAGAGGCTCTAAAGACTCTGCTGGGGAGAAAGGAAAATGACTGCCTTGGGAGAACAGGGTGAAGTAAAAGGAAGTGAAGGAGGAAACAACATGGTGAATGGGGCACCTGTGATGATAATGATCCTGGCAATACTGTCCATTGGCATCTAAGTAAGAAAGGATACGTGCCAAATTCTGCAGTCTTCAACCATTCATGCATGTAAAGAGAAGCATATGTATAAGTGTCTAAGTTTCTTATGTTCCTCTCCTATTATCTGATAAATCACTCCTGCATATTTAGTATGGTTTTGCTTGCAATGATGTCTTATCCCATATTGTTTACATCTGATGCCTTTTCAGCACAGTCCATTCTTTTTGGTTTAAAACATCCCCTTATTTTATGTTCTTTTGTTACGTGATGAGTGGAGACATGTAATACAAACTTTTCATTTCGTCCATCTTTATAGCTGGATTCAGTAACCAAGCTTGATTATTAAATTTGAGCCTTATTCTGCATCAATCTACTCCTGTGCTATGTTCTCAGGCCAAGTCGTCTAAGCAGACCATAAACCAGATGTGAATCTTAACTTTTTCAGGATTTAATCTTGCCACTTGGTTTGGATCACAGAGAAGTTTTCAGCCTGCTGTCTTTGATGCCTTATGTTTGCGTTCATAAAAATTATATGGAAAGTTATAAAAGAGTGATAAGGCCTTCCAGTTTTACCACCAAATGGAAAAGTTGTCCACACAAAGAATTTATAACCATCTTGTAGCAATTTCTAGGATCTAAAATCATTTTAGCTGATTATGCATTAGAGATGTTGAAAAGAATGTAAACTTACCAGCTTCCATGCAAGAATCATGAGAACCAACTCTATTTCCTGCTTTTATATACTAAGGGTCCTATTCTTTCAATCCTGTTTACGTGTTGTAATCTGTTGGATTCTATTGGACAATTTTTGTGAGTAAGGACTACATGCACAACTATGGGTTCAAGCTTGGGATCTAAGTTCAAGGCACGTGAAAGCCTTTGAGTTAATTTACTTCAGTATCGCTAATTCTGAGTGACTGAAAAACTTCAGTTATTGTGAATGACATTGGGATCTTTTTGTGAGATAGTATAAGTATTCTTTGTAAGCCTTTTGCCTATTTTATTTTCTCTTTTGAGATGTGATAGTTACCTTTAAAAATCTTTTACATTTATTTATTAAAGTAAAAAGTTGACTGTTTCATCACTGACAATGGGCTATAGGCATATTGAAAACCACAGTATCTAACTGTCACATATTGTATGAAGATTCCTTTAGAAATGTGTGTATTTAAAACAGCAAGTGCTTTCAAGCAGCCTTTTGTGTATGTGAATTCTGTGATAATACAACAATTTTGTTATATTTTAATCTTGTAAGTATTCCAAAATATAATTTGGAGAAAAGATGCATTAATTTTAAAATGAAAAATTACAAATATTCTTATCTTAGAGGATTACAGCAGCTAGTAATCTTATGTTGGCACATTTCCCCCCACTTTTGTCATCTTTCACTAATATACTTCAGATAGACAATACCTTTTTGTCTCAATATTTTAAACCTAGCAGCATGTGAATTTAAGTTAAAAAACATTGATTCACAGAAATAAAAATTACACTAACCCTTAGGTTTGATATGATAGTGCTTTCCCTTGGCAGGTTGCATACAATTTACTAGTAATAAACTCTTTGCACAATAACTGTAGTCACAAAACCCTGCTATTAAGGATGCTATTTCATGTACCTAATGATAGCTAAGGAATGGAAATAATAAGGCAATTTACCAATACTAAAACAAAAAGAAGTTGTATTTCTCCACATATGTAGGGTATGTTCTGATCCATTTATGTTTCTACTGAGTTCTGTTGAAGCATGAAAAGGGTTGTAAATCATATTTGACATACATCCCATGGGTCAGCCACCACTCTTCTAAAATAACTGAATGGAATGGGAATAGCCATGCTGGAGACAGAATCTGAAAAAAGGAACTGTAATGTACTGTATACGACCAACACACCATCCTTTAAAAAAGTGATCAGGAGCCTTACAATCAGGTACTGGCATTTATCTTTTCACTCCATACAGAGAAACAGTGGAACAACACGGTGATTGTCAGTGAACTTTTAACATTGTCATGGGATGGGTTATAGCAGGGTCAGAGATTATTTTTTAACAGAGCAATGAAGATGTCAGGATATTTGTTAGAGTGTTAATCTGATAGAGAGTCACGTGGCCCCATCAGTTCCTATGGCTATGGCCACCCAAGGCTCCACTCATACAACCCTTTTTACAACTATGCACAATTAAGGACACCCTGAATCAGTGTATGTGTTTATAAGAGTTATGTTAAGTGACACCCAGGATCCCCAGTGGTCCCAGTTTGGGGTAGGCAGTGTGCAAACAGGGAAGTTGAGGGGCAGAACGCTGCTCTCAGCTTTGCAGTTTATCAATTGTTTATTTTATGTGTATTGGAAATCGCAGATGAGGATGAAGTTCTGCTCCCATCAAAGATGATGGCAAAAATCATACTGAATCCAATGGAAGCAGGCTCAGCCCCTTGTGCTGTGTGATTTTACATTTGCTTTCTATTTATGTATGAAAATGTTTAAAAGCAGCTAAAATGACATATGGGCCTGGCAGGGGCAATAACCTTCCATCACCAACAAAAGCTGTAAATGTTTGAGAGAGATTATCCTCATCAACTCTCTTAGTCCTGGAAGCATATGATTAAGGTGGTTTCTTGTAGCCAGGCTAAATTTTTATGATATTCAGTACAACTGCAAATGGAACTGCAATGTTTTCACCTGCTAAGTTGACTTTTTCTATTTAAATCAAGTTCCATCCATGTTGTCCCTCCTCACTGACTCTTATCCATTTGTTTTCATCAGGAGAAAAGAGTGGTTTGCTGCTTTCAAAGCAGCAACCAAAGTGGCTGCTGTGAGGTGGCCAAAAGTTGTGAGGGTGGAATATAAAAAGCTCGCTCCTTGGATACTAGCTCAGTTGTACTCTGATAGACCCAACCTCTACAGGTCCAAGAAGTACATACTGAGAGTTTCCTATGAAATGTGGTATCTATTTAACTGCTTCTCTGCTGATGAGTTAGGATCAGGATATAAAGAAAAGGTTTTTTTAAACATTAATGCAGTTGTAGAAGAAGGGTAATCACCAGTGTCATGACGTCATGGGGGCTGTAATTGCACATCAATCTGTGGACTCTTTGCCTTGATCTGCAGGCTCACATTACTGGCAATAACATTTCTGGTGTAATCATGCATATACTTCGTATTCCTCTGGCCAGGATGAAGCTGTAGGAGCTAATGTATTCTGAGTCAGACCAACTGCCGCTCATGAAGGGAAAAAAAGACTTGCTTGAGTAACCGTAATAATTGGAAAATTATTTTGATAGCCTGAAACAATCTAATATATTACAGAATTTTATTAAAATAATATCAAATCAAATTAACTGCTATTCCATAATGAATTAGGTAACAAGGTAGGCAGATATTAATCGGCCTTGGCTCCCAGGCAGGGGAGCCAGGAATTTATTAGCTCTTGCGGCTTGTGTGAGGGTGAAGACAGAAATCAGTATCACAGGCTGCAAGGGAAGCCCCTGAGACAGCTGAGCTTTTACTTTTTTCTCACTTTCACTTTATAATCCATCATTAAACACTTGTATTTCTTTTATGTGGGGTCTTATGAAATTTTTAATTTTTTAATTGCTTTGTGATTTAATAATGAGGATTTTTGTGCATGTGTGTGTGTGCATAGCATGTGTAACGCAGCTGCCAATATTAGAAGTAACTCACCTTTGTCCACCCTTGGCTAACCTTTACGAAAGAAAGAAGTCATTTTACAACTTGTATAATTACTGAGCAGAAGGATTGCTGAGTTCATGGGCATTTTGGCATCAGTTTCTAGGTTTAATAGGCTGTCATTCTATTCTATTCTATTCTATTCTATTCTATTCAACACTTGAGGTGGGGGCAGCACAGGTTTTGCAGTGTCATCCAGAAAGGTCACAGCATTGCAAGGTACACTGGGTCTTTCATTGATAAGGAGTTTTTGGATTGTTTCTTGACAGCAGAATTTGCTGTGATCAGCACCAACTTTCATTCACAGAGCTTTGTACAGTCTGCTATTATTGCACTGGTTGAGCTGTGATCTTGTGCGGTGTATAAGTGTCTGATGTCTGGAATTTGGTTTCTTATGGCAGCTATTCTGTTTCCTTGGTGGGGATTCTCCAAGTCTGAATTGTAATAGATGATGTAGTAGATTGTATTATGGTGGAGCCCTTATTTTGTTTGCCAGGTGCCACAGGAAAGGCGGGTTTTCTGGATGCTTTCTGGCACAATAATCTATCTGAAACCAGGTGGAACTGGAGCAGTGTGTTCCTAGAGTAGGGCTGTGTGAGCTGGAAGTATAGTAGTGTAACTTGGCAGTACACAGCTGGTACCCCCTCTTCAATTGAAGGGATGTCAGTGAGTGCGTGTATACTGTGGACCGTGACAGTTTAGCTGCAAGTCAGCTCGCCTCCTTCCCTACAGAGTAGAGCAGAGCAGAGTAGAGACCAGGGACACCCAATGATACTTAACTATTTACAGGTTTAATTATACAACATTATATAAAACTTATAAACATATATTTATATACATACATATACATGCACACATATACCCACCCACCCACCCACCCGCACATACACACATATGCTATTTACAAATATAAGTTTACAAAGATGATAACTCTTGTCAACCCTGAACTCAGGCACAGGCCTCCATCTTCTGTGGCCTTCCAGTTAGTATGAAGGCCCTGCCCTTAACAGGGCCCTTCAGTCAGCAAGCGTGGGGATACTCAATGATAAAACACAGGTTGAATAGCAAATCAACAAAGGAAAATCTGGCAGTGATGGAACAATAACAGAACATGCACAGTGATATTACATCAAATGGGATACCAATACATAATGATAACTGATACAATAAATTCAGGTATAGAGTCGGGGTTGCGCTAGCAGGCCCTCCTAGCAGGCTAAATACAGCAGTTTACAATCCTCTCATAATGCAACATTAAAGACACAAGTTTACAATGAAAATCTCAACAACATGAGGAAGGAGAACACAACAATGGCAGAGCAGCTGTGCCCAAAGAAGAAATTGTACCAGAGGGAAGAAACTCACTGGCTTAAAGGAACACCGTCACCCTCCCCAAGGCCATGGCTGGGAGGGGCACCACAACCATGGAAGCCACCCTTAATAAACAGGGTGAGGGGGGTGAGGGGGGAGGACACTAGGTTTTTCTCTACTCCCAAAGGGAAGTTGTTCCCCCCTTCTTGTCAGGGACTTCCCTTTGATCACTCGAATGAGGGAGAGCCCCTCCTCCCTAGTGGAGATCCCCTTCCCGGATAACTCACAACTCCCAGCAACTTTGGAGGGTTAGGCTCGTCTCTATCTGTGGGGTGGATGTGAGACGTCCTCCCTCACTGGGGTGGTTGACCTGCCTGGTCATCGCTCTCTTCAGGAAGGCCCGAGCTGCCTCATGCAGTCACCGAGGCTTGTCAGCCCTCTTTCAACCCCCTGTGCACAAGTCGAGCTGCCACCAGCCAGCCTGCCACAGTAGCATAGCAGCAATGGGAATAGCCCCAGTGCCTGAAGGAATGGGCATGGCTGAGCCCAGCACAAGGAAGAAGTGTTAGTGGCATCTAGACTCCATATCCTGGAAGCACGCTGCCTGTATTGTAATGACATCTCTGATAAACTGACCTACCCTTGGTAGAGGGGTGTGAATGGAAGAGGAGGGGAGACATCATTTGGATCTGACTGGGTTTGAATTTTAAGATGACCAGGCTGAGGCTCTGGGCTCCTTTCCCCTTTTGGCAGCCTAGTTTCTTGAGGTGGCTTCTCTGCTGAACGGAGGGGCAGGCAGGGAAGTTACAGCTTCACTTTCACCTTTTAAAACAATTCTCTCACTTCTGTTTCCAAATTTTAAATAGGGAAAAGTAATTGGAGACTCCTTGCTGCTTCCAGCTGCACTAGCTAGTTCTGCGGCTGCTAAGGGAGGAAATTAGTACTAGCTGGAAAGATCAGCTGTGGTGTTCCCCCCCTACATCCCTCCAGATAACTGAAGAAATATTTTGCGTGTCCTGCTCCCATTTGGTTTCTGCAGTTTGTCTTATAATTCTGGGCTTTGCTGACTTAGTTTAATAAACAACATGCTTTCCCAACATGGACAGTATTCCAACCCCCCTTGGTTTGTCCTTTACAAAAAGGAAACAAAACAGACAACAGCAGAGGAACAGAACTGTGTAGCAGCTTTTCCGTTCACTGCATTGACCTTATGCTGAATAGCACCTAATGGGATGGGTAAACCCAATTAAATCTGTGTTGTAGAGCAGCACCAAGCATAACAAGTACCCTGCCTTCAGTCATCACACCCAGATACTGGTCACCTGGCTTGCATTCATGAATTGTGTGTATCAGCTCTTTCGCCTGGACAATCTTTTTCCTGATCTTTGTTTCTGACCTTAGAAAAAAAGATCAGGAATTGGTCTACACGGGACCTCTTAATTTTTCTGATAGATGCCAGACTTGGTAACTACCTGAATAAAGTTAGGGGAAGGAGCTCCCTGAAATGCTTCTAATTTCTGTAGCAACTGAGTAACAAGCAAGCTACATTGTCTGCATACAAGGCAGTTAGCCAAGCAAGGTGCCTACCAGCAGGGGATGGGACTTAGTAGAAATTCTGCTTCTTTAATCAGGCAAAACTCACCTTGGTGCTTTGCCTGAGAAAATCAAGACTTCAGCAGTAGTTTGCCTATGACAGGGCGCAGGAGTTTGCCTATGACAGGGCAGTCCAATGGATGGCCAGTGGCCCATGAGGCATTAATGTGCAGCCCTTCGGCTCCTGTTCAGCCTCTGCTCCTCCCATTGCTCTTGCTGCTGCAACAACTGGAGTCTTTGGAATAGAGCAGCATAGCAAAAGGGGTGGTGGTGAGGGGCAGTGCTCATGCTGCCTGTGAGGTGGCAAAAGTGGGGTGTGGGGCTTGTACTGCCTGCATGGTGAGGGGACTGTACTGCCTGAGCACTGGGGGTCTTGGGGAGTCCATGTAGTGTGTGGGCCCCATGGCATGCAGCTCTCAGGGTGTATGGCCCAGGGCCCATGACTTGTGCAGCTCATGGGCCCCACCCACTCAGAGGTTGGACAGCTCCCATTGGCCTTATCATCATTAGGACTGGATCCATAGTTTTGAAATCTGGGTGCTAACTTATTCGGAGCATACATTAATTAAGTGCTTCCATGCTGGACTGCAGAGTTATCTAGGGCGACTGGGAATGCTTAAAAATGAGTCAGGTACCTGCCCAAATGTGAGAGTAATTAAGAGTGGTATGCCCTGTATCCTATGGATTATAGGTGCTCCTCTGGGATGGAGAAGTCACAGATTCTAGCCTTTGTTGCTAGGACTGGTTAGGCATTTTACATTAGGGAGTCTTTTTTACTAAAACAAAAATATCTTGCCATCAGGGGCCAGAATCCAGGACTTCCCTGACTGCTAGGCTATAGCACTTGGTTCCCTCTTGTTTGTTTTCCTTCTGGCCCCATGTTTGGCTGCCCAGGGGCCCGACTTGAATAGGCGGGATGGAGAGTTCTCTCACCTCATCCAGTTTGTAGCCTGGTAAAATTGTCTCAGGTTTAAGCAGGGATCCAGGTCCCTTACTTCCTGGGTGAGAACTCTTATCACTAGACTATTGGACAAATGGTGGCCACAAGCACCATGTAGCATCTAGAGGCATTTTTACATATGCTCCAGGGTGTGGGGAGGGGTGCTTTAATCAGAGCAGCTCCAAGAGCCACTCTTATTAAAGCACCTAAAGCGTCTTGTGTATCAGCGTCTTTGAGATACGGAGACACTGATACATGAGATGCGGAGGCTGGCTGGAGTGTGGCGATTACTGTGGTAATTAATCAAGTCTGCTCCGACGCGCTGCAATTACAGTGCATTGGAGCAGTCTCCTGGCTTGTGTACAGGCACCCTAGATGTCTAAATGTGAATGGCTTTTATGTATGTTCAAAGTCTCTCCATTGACTGCAAAGAGATCCTATGCATGTAACCCTGTGAAAGTGAAGAGTGGGGGCCAACCTTTTGGGCAGATGTGCCACAAATTAGCCCTGCACATTGTTCAAGTGCCCCTCTGATCGCCTTCCTCTGCCTGATCTGTTGCTCTGCTTTCTGCTCTCAGCCCTGTGCTCCCTGCCTAATCTGCTGCTTTGATTTCTGCTGCCTGTTCCCTCCCTACATGCCACACACAGAGGCTGCCCATGTGATTTGAGGCACCTGTGCTGCAGATTGGCCACCCCTGCTCTAGAACTGCAGCGCCTAAGTGTAGGCATACGCTGAACTACTTTGAAACCTGACCACAGTGTGCCCACTTATAAATATTCAGAGGCATTAATGCTTATAGGTTGGAGGCACAGCAACATTTGGACATTTTGTTTTTCATGTTTTGCACATAAATGGATCCTGAGTGAAGTTAACTACTCCCTGGTTGATAATTACTTTAAAAGGAATGAAATCTGATTTATATAAGCCCACTGGTTATGGAGACAAATAAGAAGGTCTTAAATTAGGAACGAAAAGAATAAAAGGGCAAATGCATAATGTCTAAGATGAGGGAGGGCAAACTGACTTTTTGGCAGGGTTTTTTTAAAGAACTATTTTGTTTTGAAAGTCATACCATGGTAGAGTTATTCTGAGCCTTTTCTATTAAATATTACAATATCATCTGAAATGATGCACAGTGCAGACTAGTCGAAGCTGGTTAAAACTATTTAGTGAACATTAATTTGTTTCATCGTGTCCTCCTTTTGTGAGAGACAATTCAGTAGAGTAGGTTTACAAAAGATATAAAATGGCACTCCACTACGAAAATTGAGCTCCCTGGAATATGTTTTTTCTGCTTCAGTTTTGGCCAGGATCAAGGTTTCCCCGCTTCCTCCCCCACAAAAAAAAGAAGAAAAAAAAAGAAAAAGAAAAAAGAAAAACGAAAAAAAAGTGGACTGGGGAAAAGAGAAAGAAAAGAAATGGAAGCAATAAGTGAGATTTGCAGTTGTTTCAGTGCTGGGTTTAGAACAGGGCAGTTCATTTAAAGGATCCCAGATGTTAACTGCATCTTCCAGGTCCCAGCCCGACAACAGTCAGACAGCATAGCTCTCCTCTTATGTTACCGGTAACATATGCTCTCCATTTGAAAGGTAGGGCTCTGTGCTTGCATTCTGAGGGCGTGTGCCCTTACAGCGATGTTGCTACTGCACCATGCTTTAGTATTTCTTTTTGGAAATACTAAAGTATTTAAATACTTTAGTATTTCTTTTTGGAAATACTAAAGTACTGCACAGTAGCGGCCTGTACTGCACCATGCGCTGGGAACAAGGTTATTTTTAGTTGTTACTTTGCCGTAGTAGTGCACTATAATGAGGGAGTGTGAAGTAGCTGCTGGTCATGTGTAGATGCATGTGGTTGCTACATTGCCATAGTGTATTGCTACGGTGACGTAGCATCATGTGTAGACGCACCCTGAGAAAACAACCTGGTATCAGAAACTCCTGAGTCCAGAACTTCCTAAACTTATGGAAGCTGCAGTGGGAACGGAGAAAATTCTGGATATGCCCTGTTCACCTTCTCCCTCAGTGTTCACTTTCTGCTACTGTGTGAGACAGGATACTGGACTAGATGAGCTATGGCTGAACCAGTAAATGGGATTTCTTATTTTCTGACTTT
>NW_005842021.1:2363100-2382067 GCF_000455745.1 Alligator sinensis | reverse complement strand
CCTGCTGAAGAGATTTTGGGGTGTGGGTTACTTCAGCCTGAGGGAGATGAGAGAAGGCATTTGGGGGTCTGTCTGTGTTAATCCTCCTAGGGTCCACAAAACTGAAGTCTTCCTCAGCCTCAAGCTCTGTTTTACTTTTCAGGGACTTGTACACACATTTCCATCAGTTCCAATCTGCACAACTGCAAGCCCCTTCAGTTCTGCTTTGGGTTTTCAAGTTGGATGAAATTCAGCCAAAACTACTAAGCTCCACCTAGCGAAAATGACATTTGCAATAATTTTCTGAACCCTCCCTCCTCTTCCCCCCTTGCCCCCCCGTCATAAACTCATTTCTTGTCATTTACATCTCATTCCTAACTCATCTCATCCTGTTGCCTAGGAAGGAGTCCAGATCAGGAAGGGAGCTCATAGGAAGAATTTAAAAATGTAAGGGACTAAATGTCATGAACTATTAAATACAAAACCAGTCAGCACCAGGACACTGGTGTGAATTCTAATCATTTAAGTAATGACCATAAATTGTTACATGTTGATGACTATTGGCTAGCTTTTTGGAAATAAGTAGTTTCAAATTAGTAATCATTAGACAGGTATGCATACCATCAGAGCCACAGTCACAGGAGGCCTACTTGTTATAGGAGCAAGACACTGAACTTCAGCAGTCACAAGCAGATACAGGTATTCAAGGCATCCATGAAACACACAAAGAATATTGTGGCTTCTCCATAAACAAATATCAGGACTCATTTGATGAGCTTGATAGGGAAATACAAGTTCTGACTGACAGAAAAAGGAGAGCCTTCAAAGCTTTGGAGAATGTCATCAACTCTAAACAGAAGCATAATACCTATTGCCAAATTAAATATGAGATCTGGAGGAAGATTCAAGAGTGAAAAAGTTTGCAGACAGCCATGATGTACATAGTTTCTTCAGCATAACCACTGCTTTCCTTAGGCCAAGCATATAAGTAGCCATCCCTCTGAGGTCCAAGGATAGAACAACACTTTTTAAAGACAGCTCCACCATCAACACTTGGAGAAAGGAACACTGTAACGAGTTCCTGAACTGAGATCTTTATGTAGAAGACAATATCATCAAAGCCATTCCACAACACACCCTTAAAAACTGCTTTGCAGATCCACAAACTTCTCCAGAGGCATTGAAGACATTAAGCAGATGAACAACAAAGCATATATGTCCTGATGGAATACCAGCTGAAATTTATCAACAATGGGGAAAAATAGCCCTTTCACCAGCTACACATCATTATAATGAAAATATGGAACCATAAGCAGATTCCCAGTGATTTGAGAGATGGCAGAATTGTTGCCACATTCAAGAAAGGCAATAGATCAGATTTCAGCAGTTGCTAAGGTACTGTACTCCTTTCCATAGCTGGGAAGATCCTTGCCCGCCTTCTCCTCAATAGGCTCACTTTCCACACTGAAGAGATTCCATCCAAGTCATAATGTGGTTTCAGACCACTCAGAGACAGCTGCAGAAGGAGTGTTGAGAGCAACTTCAAGATCTTTACATAGCTTTCATTGACCTATGGCCTTTGATTCAATCAACAGAGAAGCCCTATGGAAGATCCTAATGATATTTGGATGGCCTACCATATTTTTAACATGATCATATTTCTTTACAACTGTCCTCAGCAATAGCTCAGAAATAGACATTTTCATTATTCAAATGGGTGTCAAGCAAGAATGTGTGATTGTACCAACACTCTTTTCAATCTAAATCACTTTTCATTGCTGATAGACTTCCATCTGGAGTCAGTATCTAATATACCATGAATAGGAATCTCATTAACATCAACTGGTTACATTCAAAATCCAAGATACCACCACCTCCATCATTCATATTCACTATGTTGATGATTATGTTGCTTGTGCCCACTCAACTGAAGAGCTCCTGGGCATCCTTGATTGCTTCTATGAAGTGTATAAAATACTTAGACTCATTGTCAACTTCACAAAAACCAAGATACTTTACCAGTCCACTCCAACCAAACAGCTGCTCCTCCACATATTACAATTAGAAGGCAATCCTTAGAGAATGTTTAGCATTCTACCTACCTCAGTAACCCCCTTTTCCAAAAAGTAAACATAGACAATATTCAACACCAGATAAAATCTGTCAGTGCTGAATTTGAACATCTCCAAGATTGTGTTTTCAAGTATTATGACATCAGAACCCAAACCAAACTTCTTATCTACCAGGATGTCTATATCCCTATCCTGGGTTTGACACTTGGATGACATACTGGAAACACCTGAGAGCTTTGGAACATTGCCATCAGTGATGTCTTTGGAAAAATGTCCATATCAATTGCAAGGACAGAAGAGTGAACACAAGCATTCTGGCTCAAGCATGGAAGCCATGTTTATATAGCACCAGCTGCATTGGATGGGACATGTCTTAAGGATGCCTGACAACTGGCTCCCAAAACAGGTTCTGTACTTCCAACTCACTGATGGTCACCCATGTAGTGATACACGAAATAAGAGATTCAAGGACATCTTGAAGGCCAATCTGAGGAAATGCAATATTAACATCAATATCTGGGAAACTCAAGCACTGAATCATCCCTAATGGCACTGTGATTTGCAACAATGTATTGATCATTTTGAACAGACTTGCCTCACTGTGATGGTTGATAGATGAGAGAGACAAAAGGAAAGAACTGTAACCTGACATCATCAGGATGTACCCCTTCCTTCAGGAACTATTTGCCACATCTGCAAACAAATATGTGGGTTTTGGATCAGCCTCTTCAGTTATCTACAGACCTCCCTATTTACTAGAAGACTGTCACCCTCATATCAAAGGACTGCCACCAACACTGGCTGACTTACCACCTCTTCAGAAGAGACAGAAGCCCTTAGCTTCCCAGATGAGAATATTATCATATATGCCAAAAGGTTTAGTTACACAGATATCTATCCATTAAGAACTGGACTGTGGCTGCCATTTTTTTTTCAGAGAGGCTAGAGGGAAGAACATGAAGTGAACAGTTGCTAAGGATGCTCAGTGCCTCTCAAGAAATATTAAGCATCTCTGCAGATCCAGACTGCTGTTTCACTCCTATGGCTGATCCTTTAAATACAGGATTGATGTGCACTAGTGAGCTGGCCTTGATCTACCAGTGTAGATCTGGTTGGCACATGGCCAACTTTAAGCATGAAGGAAATCCCAGCAAAGTGAAAGGGAATGCTGAAATGTTTGAACCTAGGGAGTTGTTTATGTACTTGCTTAATCAAGGACTAGGAGAAAGCTCCACATGCTGATGGTCTGCATCATACCTGTTTTGTGGACACCAGTTCCAGTGTTGTCAATATCCAGTTTTGCCAACCTTTCACAAACAGCATGCTTCCATTAAAATAATTAGTGGAAAAAATATATATTATAGATGCATCTCTACAAGAGCTGATGCTTTAAACATATCTTGAATTCTCACTTCTACCAAAGCCACTTTACATCCCTCTGGCAAGTGTAAAGGGTCCTTAAAGTGGGCGTAAATGTAATTTGAGGCCTGTTTATCCACCAGATCAGTGTGAAATGCCCTTCATGTAAATGACAATCAGGCCCATAATTGTTGTTAAGTTAGTTTTTAAAGATCTTACTTGGACAAGAAAGCTTTGCAAGGGGAAGCAAAGTGATTTCAATCTTTTTTCCCTTCTCAAATTAGTCAAATGAGGTTGATTGTTTTAAAGGATGGAAGAGTTCACCCCGGCTCCAGAAAAACATCAAGTATGAGAGCCTAGATTATGTCAGAAGACATGCAGCAGCCCACGCATTAGACTTGAAATCTGTGCTCACACCTGCCCCAACTCATTTTTTTCCCTTTGCATTTATTGAGATGACACCGTGTCAACAGAATTCTGCAAACTTTATGACAAAATTATGACAGATCTGCAATGGCAGAATGACTTATGGAAATGTTGAAGTGGCTTCTCAATCAAGTCTCAGGATAGCTTGTGACTCCATTGTCTTGAAGGGTCAGAAGTCAGACTCCACTGAGGAGATAACACTTGAGTCTGGTCCAATTCCCTGCCATATGCTGGAAGTGGGAGGGGAAAATCAAGGATTTTAATTGCTCTGTCCCAATGTTTTCTAATTTGTTGTCTCCAAGCTACCGACAATTTCCAGATCATTCCCCGTTGTTTGTAAAGTTGTCTGTTGTTTTTTTAAACTCCTAGGGTCTAATTCTCCATGACCCTAAATCTTATAGAGTCAGTTAACTATGTCCAAAGGAAGTGAAAATTGAATATAAAATGCTACTATCAGCATAAATAAATAATAGATTCTCATCTGGTAGTGTTTCACTACCATTTTGCACAGATATAAATAGCTTTAATACAAAGGAGTGGCAAATCAGACCCACTGTACCACACCGTTAACCTGATCCCTCACAGAGCCGTGTCTTAGGTAGCCTGTGAGGCTGGTGGGCAAGGACTTACATAATCAGACTGTGCTTACAACAGATTGTTCGATTCCTTGATTACACAACTATTGACAAAAGTTTCTCTTCCATTTTCCAGTTTACTTTAAAACTCTATTTTCTTTTGGTGGTGAATGTGAATTTCAGCACTGTGTTTATGAACCGTAAGGAGGAAACCAAGAAAGAAGCTGTTCTTCTATTATATATAAGGTTTGGATCATTTATCAAAACTATATATGAAAACTTTGCCCTGGTCTGGAATACAGCTAATTAGGCCAGACTGGCAAGAGGGAGTCTCTGACCCCCAGTGCTATGGGCTTTACTCTCTCTTGTAGCCTGGCTCTGTTAAACAGTGGATTAGATTCAAGATTATGGTCCCAATCTTCAAAACTCTCCATGGACTAGGGTTTACCATTCTGCGAGAACACACTGCAGCCAACTACATCTACAGGACAAAGCAATTCACTACAAAAGTACACTAAGTAATCTGGACATGAGAGGCCAGATCTTTGACACCCCCTATTCTATAAATCTCCAAATAGAAAATCTGTTCCAAAGTACAAATAGGACTTTCAATTACCTTACAGTACTATCAGAAGCTTAGAGGTATTTTCAGTTGTTTCTAGGGATCTGACACAAGGTTTTCAGGTGATTCACTTTAGATTCTGGAACAGTCTTTCCGAAGAAACCTGCGTGACCGTGGACCCACCCCATTTTTCAAATCCAGATACATTGTCTCTCTGCCCTAGTTTTCCCTCTTTGGAGCAAAGAGAAAATCCTCCTCTGAAAATCAAAAGCGGTCTGCCAGCACAACTATGAAATAGGAGGGGGACCCTTGTTGAAATGAACCTCAGGGTATTTCTGTTAAAGTGCTTCAAACCTACACTGAGGAACATGGACCAGATCAACATTACCCATGACAATATAAACCACCCACTTTACAGCATGTAGGAAACAAAAGAAAACAAAATAAAAACTCCTGCTTACCTCACTGGAGCTTTGTTGCTGGTTGTACCCCAGACCATGTAGCTAATCCAAGATGTGCAAGGACCACTACAGTGAATGTTGTAAAGCGGAGGTATATACCTCCCTCTTTGGAGAAAGGCCTTTTGTTACCTGTTTATCCCAACAACATTAGTAAATGGCCTTTCCTTTCCTTTCCCAGAGACCTCCATATGCTGGTGAGCTCAGCTGCCGCATGGAAGAATGCAATGAGAGAAAAGATCCCGAACATAATGCATATCTGTGGCTTTCCCTGATATGAACCGCTTCACAGTTCATTGAAAGATCTGAAAGAAACTCAGATGTGCCTGAACAACTTTAGTGTTGTAGGCTGGTAGCATGACTGCTTCTTGTTTATATTTAATGACTATAACCTTATGGTATCATTTGTTTATTTAAAGATGAACTTGTGTGCTCAGTCAAACTTTAGGCACATTACTTAAACATAAGTCAATTTGCCAATCATGTATTTATGGCTATTTCCCTCCATAAATAGTTAATAATTAAAGATATATGTTTGTAAACATGAGCTTTTTCTCTCATCATTCATCCTCATCTCCTGCTTATCCATATTAAGAGGTCATTGTAAGCTTCAATTTTTTAGTTTTTTTACTTTTGGACCTTTTTTGTTTTGGGTAGGAATGGCCTTGACCAAACATCAGAAAGAATGGATGATGGTTTTGTGGCTTGAAGTAGATAAAGGAAGTGGGGGGGAGGGGAGGAGGGGGGAGGTTTGGGAGGAAAACATTCACGGCATATTTATAATCTTTCAGGAGGTGGCATCAGGAAGAAGATAGATAAAGGAAGCAAAGTGAGTACTAAGAAAACAGTTTTAACAAGTTACTGTCACCTTCCCAGCTGGGGTTTACTTTGACTAGCTATCAAAAGTTACAAATATCCCTGTCCTTATTCACTATGATTTTAACATGGGTTTATCTTTTTTCCTAATGAGAACACAGTTACCCTCTCTCTGTCAAAATATGACACATCGCATTCTTCTGACTATGTGTTTATGGAATAGTGCTATACAACTGACTGGGAATAAAGCTATAGAAGGGAGAGAGGGTCCTGCAAAAATTACCCTGAAATAGCGCTTGCTGGTAAAAAAGCATTTTTGTTTCATGAATATGTTTGAAGCTTCAAAGTTTGTTTTTGCTCTGCATCAGGATGAAACAAAGACCTTTCAGATATTTCACAGGAAATGTGACAAGAGACCCCATAGTAGTCAAGATCTCACTTAATATGTGGGAAACCCAGGTTCAGGTCTCTGCTCTGAATAAGACAGAGCAGAGACTTTTAATATATCTGTTGGTTAGAGAGAAAATCAGGCAAAATACAAATGTGTATTTGGGACATATATATATATATATATAAATATATATAAATATGAACTACTTGAGCTATCAGCTACTTTGGGTGGGGCTGTCTTTCTTGCTTTCTCTCATGCTCTTTTGTTTTCTCAAGTCCATCTTGGACCAAAATATTTATGACATTTACTCGAGTTTTAAACTTACATGAAAGTCTCTCTCTCTCTCGCTCTCTCTTTCTTTCTCGCACACATGCACACACACACACACAGGCTAGGCACAGACATTCAAAAAGCCCAAGGCAAAATTGATTTGAGTTATACAGTTTTTTTGTAAGCGGTATAGGTTAGATCAGTAGTGAACAGGACAAACATTTGCCCTCTGGTGTGGGAAGCAAATCTTAGATTGGGTTCCTCCATTTTTTAACTAGTCTATGTGTGCTGAACTTCTGTTCCGTTATGGGTATATACCAATTTCCAATCATTTATACCAGTAAAAGTATAATGTCTGTACTTGGCCAGTCACACTATCTTAATAACCAGAAGGTCTGTAACTACAATAAGTGGGGAGATGGAGTTAAAAGGAAGGAAAGACCTGAAACATAACTGGATTTACATATGTATGTTATGTTTTCATCTCATTTTAGTTCAAGCTTAAAGGTTAGTATTTAAAACATTAGTATAGTCTTAACATTCTTTTCCCAGGTGCCCAAACAGATGGCTGATATAGGGAGAAGAATCCAAAAACTAGTCTTTTGGGTTTTTTTAAACATTTACAACTTCTGGTGCTTGCTAAAAGTAAAGATTAAGAAAATTCAGCCACCTTATTTTCAAACAAGTAATTACTGCCCCCACCACTGTAGTGTATTGTCCAGTATGGAGATAGGACAAACCCGTGATTTTCTGCCAATATATGGCCTTAGCCACAATCATACCATTTTGTGCTATATCCAATTAAGACCTTGTCTGTTTAGGATCAAGTCCTCTGAAGTGTCAACCATGTCCTGGAAGTTGCTGAGAGCGCTCAACTCACATTGATTTCTATAAGCATTGAATATAATGCACTGCCTCGGTCTAATGTGCTATGGTCCCAGGTGCATGTGAAAATGCTGCACCCAGGAGCAATAAACTCCAGCACAAACTGAGCTGAAGTTTCTTGTGTTGCATTAATATCACATGGAGACATGCCGACTGTTTTGGGACAGATGGGTGCTAATGGGTCTCAGTTTGGAAGTGACATATATAATCAAGCTATTACTTCCTGTAATCCCTAAAGGCCCCCATATTGTTTTAAAATATAGACTGCATTTCTTTCAGGCAGGGCTCATATCTTAGCGCTGTGTTCATGCAGCACCTAGCCCAATAGGGTCGTAATCCATGACCAGGTTTCCTTGATGTTACCTCAATACACACACACACACACACACACACACGGATGAGTTTTACTATGTTACAACAAACACAATTACATTTTGCTTACCCACATTTCCAAGGATATTTTCAATGGATACTAAATTCTTCATTCTGCTTTGGAAGATGAACAGCTGGTCTGGCTCTATCATGTTTTTTCTTTACAAATCCAGGCTAGATAGATATATTAACAGTGAAACTCTCTTCCAGTTCTATTCTCTAAGTTTTCTAAGTGATAAGAGAGAGCAATATTGCACAACCAGGCTAGTCCAAAATGTATTTATCATTTATCATCATTATTTTATAATAGTGATTTAAAGTCTATACTTGCTTTAAAGCTATACCAGTTATTTTCTCATTAACTGTATGCTATCAATGGCTGAACTCGAAGGAGTTAAATCACTAGTTCCTAATTTTCTTTTATAAATGTGTGATGAGCCTGAATTATTAGGTAGGCACAATAGCTTTATTCTTCCTGTCAACTGTGTGCAGAGAAGTCTGGATTAGTAATCTCTAGGGATCAGGAGATGATTTGGTACAGGCAGTCAGGAGGACGGCTAACTTTTGAACCTAAGAGGGCTTTGCTGGGCAAGGGTGACAGCTGTAGCATCTTTAGTCTGGATTTGAATTTGAATTCTATCTACCAGTGCAGCAATGCTATGACTTGGCAATATGTTCTAATAATCTTTGTGACACAAATGTCGGGGTTTTTTTGTTACATGTTCTCAAAGAGATTTAGGTAATTAATGTTAAATTGATGATATAAAACCTCCATTCTATCTCTCTTACTAATTCTGATCTACTGTAAATAGGCAGAAATATTCACAGGCCGATAATCCCAGTGCTGTTTAGGGGTTTTCATTTCTATTTTGTCCCAAGTGTGAGGTCAATAATTTCTGTAAGAGATTCAGTTCAGAGCCTTAAACAGTTCATATTGAAAATTCACTGAAGAAATATGTACAGAATCTGAATGCTTTCTTTTGCTACACAGTCCATATACTCTTTCCTACTATAGGTTTAAGTGAGAAAATGGGCCAAGGTGTCAGAATTTATCAGCTTTTCAACACAGTTGTGGGATATTAAATGTTTATGTAGCAGATGGGAGCAGTGGAGGAATGCAGTGAATAGCACATATGCATTGTTGGACTAAGAGAGTAGGAAGCTTCTTCAGCCTTTTCTTTTTTACTGTAGTGTGAACCTATGACCCAAATGCCTAGAGGCAAAAGAGCTACCTGCAGAGATGTCAGCGGTTTGGAAAAAGCAGCTGCACTGAAACACAAACCTTTCACTTTGTTGAAATGCTTTTTAAGACCATTAGGTTTGTTGTCCACTTGGCTTGGTCTTTGTAAAGAAAGGGAGGAATTATGTAGAATACCACCAGGTGGAATAAAGGAGTGAAGGGAATAAAACTAGGGGAGGGGATGGGGACATTTTAAATGAAACCTCTGAATCATACTTTTTGAAAGTGAAAATTTTGGGGGAGGAGAACAAATTTGCCAGCAGTGAAAGCTTTATCACTTGGGTTAATTTGTGGTAAAACAGTATGATTCATAGGGAAGGCTCTTCCTATTGTGGCAGACAGAGATATTGGAAAGGAGTCTTCCATCTCTAACTTCTGTAGTTCAAGGTTGAGTATGTCAATTTTGTTTGATGTTTGGTTATGGTCCTTTAACCTTGCTGGGACTTGAAAAAGGACCTTTGACTGTATTTGTCTTGGCAGTCAACATATACTTTAATTAATTGTTTAGAGAATTAAATTTGAGCTATTTCTGAGGATAGATAATGGTGCTGTTTGAGCAGCACTTCATAAATTTTACACTTTTGGGCTCATTTTTCTTTTGCATATTTATATAAATCTGAATAATGCAGCATTAACATAAGGGTAGCATTTTCAAAAATACCTGATTGACCCTTGGATACAACATCTATGAGCCCTATTCTCCTAATTCACTTAGGCATTGAAAATGTTACCCATATTTTCCATTGTTAGCACTGACATAGTAATGAACAGTAATTATATAAAAATGGTGTATAGAAAAATTCAAATAATAAAAAAAAGTCAACTTGTAGGCTCAGATAACTGATCTGACCAGGGCAATAGCTCCATAGATGTCAGCTAAATCAGCCACAAGAGCTTCTAGCAGCCTATGTCTACTATGAATCAGACAATAGGATGTCCTCACGTTGGCTGCCTATTTGTTCTACTGTTGTTGTATAATGCTTTTGGATGCCTCTTCATTATAGGCTGAAAGCTGCTGGATCATTTTCCACAAGCTTTGACTGTTGGGCTATAGAGCAATTCCCAACTCAGGATCCATTTTACTGCCTCCAGTACAGGTTAGACACAAATTGTTTCATCCTCTGTAAATTTAAGTCCCACTAGAAAGAGTCTATTGTCAGGCTATTTCTGACATGAGATGTCTTTATTTAGGATGCCAGTACTCTCAGTACCTTAGGAACCTTCATTATAACCTTCTGGCTGTATCTATTGCTCATTATTCTGTCAAGAGACCTGTGTAACAAGGTGACTTTCAGCGCTTTGACTTGATTGGATTATTTATGCTGGCTCAAATTTCTCCATAAACCCCACTTCCTGCCTGCGCCCAAAAGTTAAGTGCATCTTACTATTGTGCATAGCTTAAGGTGGCCTTGAGAAAAAGTTGAGCCATAGTTGGGCCCTAGTTTGAATCTGTGTCTTGACATGACAGCTTTTAGGGAACACAGTAAATTAATAAACTATTTTTTTTGTGTTGGACTGAAAGATTCTGAGACTAAAAAGCTAATAGGTATTTTGGTACTTTCATATTCTTTATTACATGTAATATTAAATGAGCCTGATTTTGATCACTTACATAATTTTTATTTAGTCCCATTCAGAAATTCCCACTGGCTTCAGTGTGTCTACATGTGTGAATAAGAACTGATTGTTTTAGAAATGATGGGAAGAAAGTCCTCTTGTATACAGAGATTGGAGAGTTGGACCCAATGATCTTGTAAGGTCCCTTCTAGCCCCTAACATTTATGAAACTATGAATCTGTTCCTTCAATATTTAATGCAACAGGAAAGAATTGTAGTTTGTGCTACAATATCATTCTTAAAATATAATGTGAGGATTCAGTTTCTAGGAATATCCCACCATCTTTTCAAAACAGCTTGGACATTTTAGGACAGTGCCTATGCAAAGTTTCACAATACAAATCATTGAGATAAACAGGGATGTACTTCCAGGGTGCTCCATGGGTGTTCTCAGCACAAATAAAGCTGAGCACTAGCAAATAAAGCCAGAACTATTCTTCCTGGCTTTATTTGCTAAGTTTCCCCTTTGAAATGGACATCCTTATAGTCAAGTGCTTGATTCTTATTTTCAAATTGCCTGTTTATTTTAGAATGGCAGTTCATAGACAGCTACTATCAACTACCAAATGGTGTTTTGGAGAACATAGAAACCTGGGGAAGTTTTCTTTTTTAAACTCTCTGTTCTCTGTGTCTTACTGTTGAGCAACTACATAATCTGATAAAGTATTGCTTTACCCCTCATCCTCTATATTTTTTTCTGTGCTTTGTATACTAATTTGCTAAACACACTGTAATGCACTATTTGTCTTGTTCCATAGCTTCATTCCATTGAATGATTCTCCTTCACAGGACTTTGCCAACAGACCGTGGATAACTGCTATTGCACTAGCAGAAAGTAGTCTCTGATTATAGCCTGGTGAGAAGCAATGATTTTTACTTAAAAGTATGCCATTGAATATGTTCATTTACTATATACTGCTGGTGAAGTCCAAAATATCTCACAGCATAAAAGATACCTGAACCAATTCGCCTTCGACTTGTGCCAAAGAACAGAACAGCTCTGGTTTACCTGGTCTCCCACGACAACAGACTTGACGGCAGCCAAAGAGATCCAGAGGCAGTCGAGCATGACAGCCGACATCAAAGCGAGAATGCCACACCTTGATCCAGACATTGCTCTACCTGCCAGGGCAAACTTATTAACGTGACCACCCTGAGAATTCAAAGGAGCAAACGCACACAGGCACACACACACACACACACACACACACACACATACACAAAACCCAACCGCTCCAATCTGAGAATGAAAATAGAAGTCTAGACAGCCATTCTTCAGAATTCATGGCTGGTGACCTAATTATTTGGATCCTGTGCTTTATCTTGCTCTTTTCAAAGAACAAGAAGAATAGTTAATTTCACTTAATAGAATAATTGAATGTCATAATTGTGGGTTTTTTTTTTCCATTTCAACAATAATGTTTGAGTTAAGCTGCTGTCTCTATCTGTAGAGCTGTTAATGACCAGGCTGCTCATACAATACATTTGTTACTTCTGTTTTGTTTTCTAACTGGACTAATGTAGGCTGATGAAGATTGCGTGCATGTGTATGCGGGCATACGTGTGCGTGCATGCATGTGTTCTAATGACTGCTTTGCGTCAACTGATCTGAACCATTAAAAAAATCTGTTTAATTCATGATTTGCCATATTTGAAGGTTATCCAGAAGCAGGGATTTGAAATGCAGATAGGCAGAATTATGGTTTGGATTTATCTGAATATCTCACAATTAGGTGGGAGCGATTTGATTAAATGATCCTGTTTTTTACCTGTATAGAATCAGTCATTACTGAGGAAAATTTAGGTTTTAAAAAATGTCATCAGTTTTGGTTTGGAAAACAAAGGGATGAACTGCATGTGGGTTCCATTCACTCAATTTGTCCTTGGTTCTGGGGACTGGATAAAGTCATTTAAGTGAAATCTGGCTGGGTCCCATAACTTTTTCTGGACAGAACCTAAGACACTTGGGTGACTTCAATAATAAGGTGGCCATGAAAATAACTGGATAATTTAATGTGAAGGTTTCATAATAGTATTAATGAGGTACACAAAATATTTCACATACAAATAGTGCCTTGCACCCTGAAAAGTCCTCACTATTTTGCAACAATAAGGCAAAACACTACTGAAAAACACCTGTCTCTGGGGTGGAAACTGACAACCATCTGGCTTCTAACAAAGAGCACATGAGTGGAATTGAGGAGAAAGGCAATATTGGTCAAGTAAACTGTCTTATAAATTCAAAGAGAATATTACATTACCTAAAGCAATTACATTTTTCTTTAAGGAAAGCCTTAAGAATGACAGCAGTTACTGGTTACTAATTGGGTGATTTACCTATCTCAGTTAAAGTGTCACTGTAGTCTACAGCAGCATTTCTCAACCCATGAGTAGCGACCCAAAAGTGGGTTGCAAGGATATGTTAAAGGGTCACGAGCAAGTGCCCGGAAAATGTGCGAAAGCTCAGGTTTCCTCTTGCAGGCTGGCAGTATTCCAGCCTGCAAGTGGTTGCCTGGGGCATGGCCAGCACACAGCCAGGAAGGGTCATGGGAGACAGCCACCGCAGTTGGATGAAGGTAAGTGTAAGGGGAGCGGGGGTTGGAGGGCCAGGGCTTGGGGACTATTGGGGGAGCAGTGTGTGTGTGTGCATGTGCATCGTGTGTGTGTGTGTGTGTGCACATGTGTGGAGGGGAAGGGTGTGTGTGGAGGGTCAGGTGGCTGGGCACCAAGGCTGAGGCAGGGTGGGAGAAGGGGGGCACTGTGGGTCAGGCCCCAACAGGGCCAGGGGGGTGTGGGTTGGGACAAGCCACTGATCTTGACAAATGGGTCCCAGTATGAAAAAGGTTGAAAACCACTGGTCCAGAGTGTGTTTATAGATGGTTCATGGAAACTTTTGGGTTGTAGTGGAGAGGCATCCATAAGTCTTCAAATATTGAAGTTTGTGATGAGTGTAGCCCCACTGGTCCAGGTCTGTTGGATGCGCTGAGGAATTACAGGTCTCTCACTGACTTGAAGGGGCTAATGGTTACTCAGTATCTCTTAGGATCAGATGCTTAAGAGATTACTCTATCTAAACAAAAACAAAACTAGTAGAATTCTGCAATCCAAATAGTTGATTTATTGAATCATAGAAAGTTAGGGTTGGAAGGGACCTCAAGAGATCAGCTAGTCCAACACCCTGCTTGAAGCAGGACCAGCCCCAACTAGATCAACTCAGCTAAAGCTCTGTCTAGCTAGGTTATGAAAACATCCAAGGATGGAGCTTCCACCACCTCTCTGGGTAACATGATCCAGTGTTTTACTACCCTCCTAGTGAGAAAATTCTTCCTAATATCCAACCTAAACTTCCCTTGCTACAACTTGAGACTGTTGCTCCTTGTTCTGTCATCTGCTACCACTGAGAATAGCTTAGCTCCATCCACTTTCGAACCCTTCTTCAGGTAGTTGAAGACAGCTATTAAATCTCCTCTTAGTCTTCTCTTCTCTAGACTAAAGAAGTCCAGTTCCCCTGGTCTTTCCTCATAAGTCATGTTCCCTAGCTCTCTCACCATTTTTGTCACCCTCTGGTGTACTCTCCAATTTGTCCATGTCCTTTCTGTAGTGATGGGCCCAAAACTGAACACAGTACTCAAGATGTGGTCTCACCATTGCTGAACAGAGGGTAATAATCACTTCCTTTGACATACTGGCAACACACCTACCAATGCAGCCCAGTGTGTCATTAGCCTTCTTGGCAAAAGCAGTGCACTGCTGACTCATATTCAGCTTATTGTCTACTGTAACCCCAAGTCCTTTTCTGTAGAGCTTCTGCCCAGCCAGTCAGTCCCCAGCCTGTAACGGTGCATGGGATTGTTCTGTCCTAAGTGCAGGACTTTGCTCTTGTCCTTGTTGAATCTCATGAGATTTCTTTTGGCTCAATCCTCCAATTTGTCTAGGTCATTGAATCCTAGCCCTACCATATAGCATATCTACTATTCCCCTCAGCTTGGCGTTATTTATGACCTTGCTGAGGGTGCACTCTGTGCCATCTTCCAGGCTGCTGATGAAGACACTGAACAAAATCAGCCCCAGGACCAACACCTGGGGCACTCCACTGGATATGGGCTGCCAACTAGACATTGAGCCATTGATTACTACTCTCTGAGCCCGATGCTCCAGCCAGTTTTCCATCCATCTTACGGTCCATTCATCTAGCCCATACTTCCTTATCTTGCCTGTGAGAATGTTGTGGGAAACCATATCAAATGCTTTTCTAAAATCAAGGTACACCACATCCACTAGTCTCCCTGCATCTACAGAGCCAGTCACCTCATCATAGAATGCAATCAGGTTGGTCAGGCATGACTTGCTCCGGGTGAATCCATGCTGCCTGTTCCTGATCACCTTTTTCTCCTCCAAGTCCTTAGAAATGGATTCCTTGAGGATCTGCTTCATGTTTTTTCCAGGGACTAAAGTGAGGCTGACTGGTCTGTAGTTCCCTAGATCCTCCTTTCCCCCTTTCTTAAATATGGGCACTATGTTTGTCCTTTTCCAATCATCTGAGACCTCTCCTGATTGCCATGAGTTTTCAAAGATGATGGCCAATAGCTCTGCAACCACATCAGCCAACTCCCTCAGCACCCTCCTATTTGGCCCCATGCACTTGTACACATCCAGCTTTTCTACGTAGTCCCTAACCTGTTTTTTCACCACTGAGGCCTTCTCACCTCCTCTCCAAACTGTGCTGCCCAGTAAATTCAGTTGTGATCAGTTCTCTATATTAGAACAAAATCACTAGTGATGAAAAGAAAAAAAAAGAATGAAACTGCAAAGGGACACAGTGAGGTGAAAACCATCCTTCAAACAGGGACAAATCTTGAGGTTCTTACAAAATCCTTGTTACTTTGTAATCTGTCCTCTTCTCATTGATGGAAGGATCTAAAGAAGAAGAAAAAATAAAAATAGATGGATAAATGGACATCATTTATAGTTGTACCTTTCACATAGATTTGTTTTAATTGGATACATTTTGAATTAGGTGCAGGTGACCAATTGAAACAGAATCCAGACAAGACAGAAATGATGGCAGTGGGCAGACCACATGATTTGGGGCAGGGACTTGGACACCTATCATTGATGGGGGTTAAGCTGCACCTTGTCACTCATGTTCACAGCCTAGGGGTGCTACTGCCCCTGGATATTTAGGTGGTAGTGTTGGCTAGGATCACCTCTTTACCAATTGCATCTGGTGAAAAGCTGTGGCCCTTTCCTTCAGCTTCAGAATTGCACATAATCATCCATCCCATCATAATCTCAAGGCTGGGCTATTTCAATGTGCTCCTTGGAGTCATTGTATATTGTTTTTTAAAAATGTCAGCTCAACATGCAGTGGTGGCCAAAAAAATCCAGTAAAATGTTGGGCATCATTAAGGAAGAAAGAAAAAACATAGTGCAGAACATCATAGTGAAATTATCCAAATCCATGGTGCACCTACATCTTGAATACTGTGTGCAGTTCTGGTCTCCACTTCTCAAAAAGTAGTAGAATTAGAAAAGTTATGAAGAAGGGCAACCAAAATGACATGGGTTATGGAGCATTTGCTATACCAGGAAAGACTAAAAGGCTAGGACTCTTCAGTTTGGAAAGGAGAATGCTAAGGTGGAACATGATAGAGGACTTTAAAATCATGAAGGGTGTGGGCAAAGTGAACAGGGAACTGTTACTCATCAAGTCCCAGAATGCTAAAACTAGGGGTAATGACTGAAATCAGTAGGAAACAGGTTTAAAACTAACAGGACAAAGTATTTTTAAAATGCCATGTGTAGTTAACTTGTGGAATTCATTGCTACAGGAGGTAGTGGGGGCAGATAGCATAGCCTGGTTCAAAAAAGGACTAGACGAATTCATGGATGATACATTTATTTACAGCTGTTGAATGGAATGGTTGGAAATGTTCCATCTAGCATCTCTAAACCAATATTGGTGGATGTCAAGGAGGGTAATGGATAACAGGTAGATCACTCTAGATCTATCTGATTCAGTGCTCTCCTTCTAGCACCAACTTCTGCCACTGTTGGAGACAGGATACTGGGCAAAATGAACTATTAGTCTGATCCAGTAAGGCACGTCTTATGTTCTCATGCTTTACATGGAGCTGCCTTTGAAAGACTGTTTGGAAGATGCAGCTGGTACAGAACATGGCAGCCTGCCTTCTGATAGGGCTGGGTTACCAGGAGCACACAATTCTAGTGATCCAGAGTCTGCAATAGCTGCAATAGTGATCCAATAGCTTTCTAGTAGAAATTAAATGTGGGGATCAAATGAGGGGAATTTGTTTTTCCTGATGAATCTCTAACTATAACACCAGCTCATGCATATAGTACCAGTAGAAATCAGATTCACGAAGCCAGGAGGGACTTGTATGACCAGAATTAACAACAAAGAAATGACTTTCACTTTCAAAAGAAGTGACAGAGTTATGAAAAGTTGGGTAACATTCTAGGGTTGACTCCAGAATCTGTTGAATCTAAACCCTTTGGATTTATGTGTTATTGGATCTGAATAACACAGCTTAAATTCTGGAACAGATCCAAAAGTAGAACTGAATAACAATATATTTTATCACCTTCAGAATTTTATGAAATCAGCTGATCCTATTTGACTTCTACTAATATGGATCAAAAATCTTGGGAGATCTCCAGAGCTCCCTTCCCCCCCTGCTATTATATGTTGAATATCATTCCTAATTTAGAAAATTGTGAAATTTAATCCCCACATTCTACCCTAAGCATAACCGAGCTTCGTAGGCCGTAAACCAGACACTATTCAAGTATGTGAAGTGAGTTCTTAATTCTGATCTGTGCATTGCAATAGTAACAATAATACAATCTGTTTCTATCCCAAAACATCTTCAGCAAGGAAGCAGAACATTGATCTGGACTTTTCTGGCATATTTTGAACATAAGTAACATATGCCTGCATTTATTTATGTGCCATCATACATCTATGGCATGCTAATTTTACAGTATGATTTTCCTGAATAATTAACATGCCTTTTTAGCTATGCATTCTCTCCAGCTTTCACTGCACACTTCAAGCATAGACATTATGTAAATACTTCCATTCTACAGTGGTTTGCACTATGTGCTCAGTGGCTTTAGTTACTTTATGAAGTAAATAGTAGAGCTGGCTGAACTCTTCATAACAAATAATTGATCCAACAAATTCATCTTTTCTGAAAATGAATCACATATGAACAGATCAAGTTTTCCTAAAATTAGTTCATTATTGAAT
This sequence comes from Alligator sinensis, assembly GCF_000455745.1. Lineage (NCBI taxonomy): Eukaryota > Metazoa > Chordata > Crocodylia > Alligatoridae > Alligator > Alligator sinensis. The sequence continues at coordinate 2,363,772 of NW_005842021.1, read as the reverse complement.
CATTTTGGGGAATAAGCTGTAACCTATTAGTATGAGTGGATCTAGGATTTTGAAAAGGGGGGTGCAGACGGTGCATCATCACCAGGGATCCTGGTTTTCTCTGTTAAAAAAAATCCAAAATTCTCAGACTGAAAAAACCCAAATCCACATTTTTCTGTGATTAAAACGAAACACCATTATATATATATATATATATATATAGGAATCAGTTAAACACAATCTTTTATTGATGTATTTACAATTTTAAAGCAATCTGGAAGCTTACCAGTGCTTCAATAACTATAATAAAAAAAACTCTAAATACCTATATATTTTACGCACAAGTGGTCATAGTGGTAGGGAGCCACTCACCCCAGGATAAGCTACTGGTGGCTCCCTCCCACTCCCCGGCTGGGCCCCACAGCTGCACATTCCTGCCTGCTCTGGTTTCGGCCCTGACCCTGGGGCCTGGGCATCGTGTACTGCCCTGGCTGGGCAGCACCCCCAGTGTGAGCCGCCAACTATCAATCCTGCCCCACTCTCTTCCTCACTGTGCAGGCTTGGTGCTGTCTCAGACGGTCAGAACCGACTCGAGGTGATTTAGAAATTACTCGTTCGTTGGGTGGGCTGGTGAATGGAGAGGCAGACAAAGTTTAATGGTTGCAAAAACTTTACTTACGCCGCTTGTAGCCG
>NW_005842021.1:2362027-2362731 GCF_000455745.1 Alligator sinensis | reverse complement strand
TTGCAAGAGGCTCTCATGTGGCGGGAAAATTCCATCGTGCCGAGGCACCAAAATCACTGGGTTGTGACATGCCCCCTTGCCAACGGCACAACTGGAATTTTAGACACATGAGCACATCATAAGGCATCTTTTTTTCGGGATTTACTGACCTGGCGAAGCTTAAACAACCAATATATATACATAAACAATTTTATAGACTGGTCTTTTTAACAAATTTATAAAATATAATAACTTGAACATGTAACAACAACTATTGATTATTGTCTGATTGGAGAACATCTGCTTGGGCCGTCTTCTCCTATAACAGACAATGCCAATTAAAATACTTAATAAAATGAGAGAAAACAGGGTCATAACAAGTCCTGAGCTGATGGACATTCACTGCATCAGTGTCTCCTTTATAGCCGTCACTCTATTGACTTGAATGAACTGTAGTTTGGTGCACGACGGATCTCACAATCAAGCGGCTGTAGACTACTGCTTTGCCCAGGTTAGACCTGCAAAGAAAAGAGAACAACAAAACAAAACAAAACAAAAGAGACCCATAATTGGATTCACTGTAAGGATACTGGGTGAACATCGGAACGGCGAGTCATCCAGTTGTGATGAACGATAATAGGAGGACGATCAGGCTTTTCTTCTAATTGGACAGAATAGGTATTAGGATATTGTCCCGACCGTTGAACTGTTCCTTTGTGAACTTG
>NW_005842021.1:2347384-2358663 GCF_000455745.1 Alligator sinensis | reverse complement strand
AATGGAGAGGCAGACAAAGTTTAATGGTTGCAAAAACTTTACTTACGCCGCTTGTAGCCGTGACGCAGACGGTCCGGTCGTCTGAACAACTATGTGAGTTGTTCCAGCTGGCGAAGCCCAAGCCAGTCAATCCGTCCACAATTTAAGCCGACGGGGAAAGGGTACGTCGGGGATTGTGCTCGGCGACGGGAAGAAGGATCGATAGGTGATCAGTCTATCAATCAGCTAGCCTCAAGTCAAATCTCCTTAGAGGCACTCTGCAGCGTGCTTAAAGTTCTTCGACTTGGGCGGAAGTTGCACGAAATTTTAAACGGCTAGCAGGCCAAATACTAGCCGCCACGTAGGAATAATTTAGAACTGGCCAATAGCAGGACACAAATTTGCATTCAAATGGCGGGAACTCTCTTGCACCGGGTTTTTTCTGTTGCAACAAAACCCTTTGCTTTGCAAGAGGCTCTCGGGGGGGGAGCCACTGGCACTGCTGCAATCTCCCCACAGTTGTGCACCCTGCTGTGCCCCCCCTAGATGTCACTTATACCCTACCATAGATTTACCTGCAGGGTGCAGCTGCTCTCTGCTATGCTGCTTGGCCGTATTGCTAGCCATGTGCATGTGCGCATGAGCACATGCACATGGCACCTCCTGCCTCTGATTGCCCTCCTCCCACTCCCCCCAGCCTCAAGCAGCCCCTTGCAGACTAGAACTCTGCCAGCCTGCAATGGGAAACCCACAGGTTTTTCTCTTTTAAAGGAGAAAACCTGTAATTCTCTCTTTCTCCTTTAAAGGAGAAAATCCACGTTTTTCTTTTTTAAAGGAGAAAATATATTGTTTTTCCATGTTTTCCCATAGAAAATGGAAAACCCAGATCCCTGATCTTCACATAAGATAACACATATTTTTCTCCAGTAAAAAAGAAACTAGAAGCTGTAATAATAAGCTAGGAGCCTAGGGGTGTATTATTCAGTTTAAGATTGAAGCAAAAACAAATACCTCTTTATTGGAATGAGTATTAGTTTGCTGTGTCATATATTATGTATAAAAAACACAACAAATCTAGTAGATTATGATGATCCATTAAGTCAATTCACTCCCTCTCTGATGCCTGAGTAGAAATGCTGCTGCCCCTGCCAAGCAGTTGCTTTAAAACTTTTGGGTAGACCAGAAATCAGAGAGCTGGGAAAACTGCACCATTGCAGCTCCCTGGATGTCCCCCTCCCTGAGTTATCTGTAATTTGAACTCTTTTCACTCCTAGTCTGTTATATTAAGCTACCAATATCATTATTTGTTTTCCAGAAGTCCAGTGGAAGTTGGACCTCCACAGTGTTCAGAACTGTACAAACACGTATGAAGAGATAGTTCTTGCTCTAGCAAGATTCATAATATATAACAGGGGTTAACTATGGCCTGTAGGCTAGATCCAGCCTGCAGAGCCTTTGGATCTGGCCTCAGGATGTGACACTTTGGTGGTAGTAATTTGTCTAGCGCTTTGGTGCTTTGCTATAGTGGGGAGAGGCAACAGCAGTGGCCAAGTCCTAGTGTCCACAGGGCCCTGACCCAAGCTAGGACATTCTGACCCACAGTCTAAAAATGCTGCTGGCTTCTGGTTTATAAAGCCACAAAGGGCCTCTTTGATCATCTCATATGACCTACTGTCTAACGCAGGCCACAGGGCTTCTTTGAATTAAGTCCTATTTGGACCAGATGATCTTTTGGGGAAATAAAAATTCATTTTGTTTTAAAAATGTTTACGGATAAAAAAAGTTTGGAGGCTAAGGAGGAAAAAAGGCAAAAGGTGGGGGTGGGGAACACAGGCACAATGACTTGCTTAGCATCACATAAGAAATCAGTAGCTGCTTTGGGAAGAGAACCCAGGTCTCCAGACTTCTAACTCTATGACTTTTCCACTAGACAACACTGCTTCCCATTAGCCACTGTGTGAGCCATCTTCTCAGTCCTGTATACGAAGCAGATGGCCAGGCCTCTGTCTCACTCATTTACGTGTCAAGGCTCTGGCCAAGTTTTTTATGTCACATTCCCCAAATCCAAAATAAAATGACAACTCAGTGTTCCGTATATCTGCCAAGCACATGGATTGAATCTGTTGGTCTATTTTGTGTCTTCTTATCATTCACCAGCCATTCTTCACAGCCCCTGTTCATGTGTACTTGTGCAGTGCTATTTGCAAAAGTTGCACTTGCAAACAAATCCTGATCTTGATGCATTATGGGGAAAGGTCTGATGTGAGTGTCACTGGCCATATCACTGATTCAGCAGTTCTTCTGCCTGCCTTGGTCAAGAATCTTCTGTGGTCAGTGCTACCCATTTCAGGGTCTGCAGATACTCTTTTCTCCAATACAGCTGGGATTCTAGTTGTCTTGTGGCACTATATCTCATGTACGGGCCAATGTACTAATGCTGACCTTGGCTGCATGAAACCTTTGGTAAAATAACAAGAAAAATGTATAGCAATAATACACCCTAGCAATAATATTCAAATTCTAGCCACTTTATGGACATAGTTGCATAGGGTGGGCACATATTTGCTCCAGATTTTAAAATAAAAACCATGTCTAATCCTGTGAAGTCTCAGCCACATTCATTTCCTGGTTTTAATATGCTCATATGGCATGTAAAGTTTTGAAAGGTTAGCCTGAAAAGATCACAGGCCATGTTGTTAGCATCTGTGAGGTTTTGTAGATGTTTGCAAAGTACTGAGATCCTCATATGTAAGGTGCTATATAAGTGCCATGTATTATTATTATTAATATTATCATTCAATAATATATTAATTGCAGGGCATGAACGGTACAAGGTTTTCTCTTCAGGAAAAAAAAAAGCTTCCTTTTCTTCCTGACTGTCTTTCAGTAATCTCTCAGAAATGAGGTCAAGTTTGCTTGGACTATATCTTTAGCAATGAGTGGCAATACAAACCTGTTGTTAATCTGTTGCAGGTATTTGTTTAATTTCAAGTCAAATATCCTTTTATCTTTTTGATAGGGCACTTGAGATTATGGTTGAAAGATTTTACAGTTCCAGAAAGTGGAAATACATACATTGATATAAATAAACGGGCGTGACAGAGGTTATAAACCCCATCCAAGGTCTTGAGAAGGAAGGGGTTAACTCTCTGGCTAGGGAGTTGTCTGTCCATCCTGCAGAAATCCTCTCAGCTGTGGAGAGTTGATTGCTTCCTACACACACCCTTTCACACAGTATAAAAAGGGGTAAGTAAGAAGAGGCTCCGTTTGGCCAAGTTAATGAAGGAGAGGGTTAGAGATCGCACAGGAAACAAGTGATTCCTTAGTTTGTCAGTGGTGCTTGAACCGAGCACCGCTTTGGGAAGGTAGAAGGAAGCTGCCCATATCCTAGGGCAGTAGCTGAAAGGGAGTTATTTAATGTAGCCTTCATTTTTTTTCCACTTCTCATTCCTTTTCTTTTTAGAATTACAAAAGTACTGAAATTTCATGGTGAGGATTTTGATTGGCTTAATAACTATTTTTCCTTGAAAGTGTCAGTGTGTGGTTAGGACAGGGGAAAATGTGGGAGAGCGGGGTGGCAAGGAGAGAAAAGAATTAAGTGAATGCAAGGTAGTACATTTATAAAGGAAGTGCATCACAGGTGACAGGAGCCCGGGGTCTAGTAGCTAGAGATGTCATGGGGCATCTGGGTTCTTCCAGAGACTTTATGGGTGAACCTGGGAAAATTGTTTTCATATCCTGTGCTTTAAAAAGGCCAGTCGTTTTGGCCCTGACAGGGTATTAGATGAGTACAAAATACTATTATTACCACAATTGACTCTAGTGACCCAGTGGAAGTGTAACTATCCCTTTCATACATTACAAATACCATGCGACTTACAGTTCTGGTCCAACAAAGCAAAACACATTAACATGTATGGAAACAAAGCTCCACATAAGACTTTCTGGGTCCCATTTGGGTGTTCAGAGTGCTAGAGTTAAACATGGTTATTTTGTAGTTTTTTGATTGCATAACACTCTCTCTTTCTTTATTTGATTGCATACCAGTTATTTTCCCCAGAGCTGGGGAGAGGTTTCTGAGTCTCGAAACCAGCTTTCTGTTGATCCTTAGAGTAGTTGTTATACAAGAGTAACAGAGAATGTGGTTTGACCTTAAACTGGAGTGACCACTCCTAGGAGGAATAGAAGGCCCCATGCTAGCCTTTATACTTTTTGAGACTATCAGCAAAGGTGCCAAATTGGGCAGGGACCAGTCTGAGATAAACTCTTGTTTGCTAGGGGTAGGATCCTGGGTTAAAATACTCCTGCAGTGCCTCATTGTTCTGTGTGGGGCTCTTACTGCTGCTGGCTGCTCACCAACTCAAATTCCCCAGCACAGAGGCATGGACTGAGCCTATTTTATGCCATAGGGAGGGGTGCGGATGTCTCCTACTCTGCTGCATATCCCCAGAAAGCACACTGATTCTTCTGCCTCTTAGGCCCTGACATGCCTGTGCAGTGGGTAGGATTTGGCCCTTAGTGAGCTGATTATCCATCCCCTTGACATAACATAAAGCTCCAGGATTTACAGCTATATACAAAAGTAATAATCTTGCCTGGATATGTGGGGAGCTACATACAGTATGTAAATCCCATCTTGTGATGGGAATATGTTCCTTTGAGACTACAGCTGTAAGAAACCTGCATTATGAAACCTGAAACCATGTAAAACGGCCTGGTTTCATTACAAACTTGAATCTCAGTTTACAACGGTTGAAAGTTTTGCCATGGTTCATGAACAATTCAAAGTAAACTTGGGCCCAGTTTCAAATAAGCCGTTCATTCTTCATACATCATGCAAGCTTCGTAGCAGTTCACTGTTTCAATGCAAAACCAGATGAAATGGGGGGCTGAAGAGGGACAGGGAGGAATGGGTGGCATGACTTCAGGGACAAGGGGACTGATCTGTCCTAGAATTAAATCCTGTGGCTACCAACCTAATGAAATTGCAGGAAAAGGTCTCTATGCAAACCCTGTGATCCAAAACAGCTAAGTTCTGCACAGCTGTGCTATGGAATAACAGGCAAAGCTTTAGCTACTTAGCTTGATGCAGCCAGTCATTGTCAGAAAGAATGCAATTCTTCTGGTTTCCATTTCTGCCTGAAGGGGAGCATAGCTCTGCGAACCCACAATGAGACTTGGGGGGAAAGGAAAACTAAATTACATTTAAAGAAAGAAAAGACGAGCTTTCTGCAATTTTTGTTTTATGATTGAGTGATGCTGATCTCTTCCATATAATGCAGATAAGGTTACAACAAGCCTTTCATTATAAGCCTAATATTGACATACCACCCCACCAAAGTTTGCCAAGCCAAAAACAATCCATCTAAAATTTCACAGGCACCAGTTTACCCCAGGGTAGAATCTTTCCTTCTGAAACACTAGCCAAGGTGTTTAATGGGGGGGAGAGGGGGAGGGAAATTGCATGGGAGGGAGAATAGTGAGAGTAGAACCAAATCTGAAAGTCTTGTTTCTAGTGCATGAGCACATGCTCGCTCTCTCTCTCTCTCTCTCTCTCTCTCACACACACACACACACACACACACACACACACTTTATAGCCAGAGTCAACACTTGATGTTGGTATATGTAGTCTTCCAAATTAATTTTCTTAGCTTGCACACAAATATTCTTTCTTGTGATGACATGCTGTGTGGCATTCATTTTATTATGAGAGATTTTATTATAGAGAAATCTACGTGAGCAGTTGGGGAATATGTTCTCTGCCTTAGTTGTTGATTGAACAGAATCCATTCTGAAGGGAAAACTGACTATTTGGTATTGGCATTGTCGCTGGGCTGATATTTCTGAAAGAAGGGATTGCCCTGCATGCTACTTGAACACTTCAGATCCAGGGCTTGTATATATCTGTAAATAGACCAAGTTATTGTTTAAAAAATAGCCAGACTCTGCACTACTCATTTCTCCTTCACTGAGAAGCAGACCTGTAAGATCTCAGATACCTGGTACTAGATGCTAGGCAGAAGGACAAAACTGGTATTAGGATGGGGTACAGGTTTTCTTAGTAGGTGGCAACAGTATAAATTAAAATAAAATATGTGTCCTCATTTTATTTTCCTGGTTAGGAGAGCAGAGAATAAAAGATTGTTGTAGGACACAATGAAAACTGCAAATAAACAGCAAAGCTGTCTATGGAGTGTAAAAATTGCTACCCATCTCGCTAGCGGTGCCTAGCAAGTGACATCCTCATTTGTGTAGTTACAATAGTGTATTGTGAAATTGCACAAGAATGCACTTAAAACTTTTCCCACCCTCCTATGAAAAACTCTAACAGATTCATAGCCACAAAAATAGAGGAAAAAATTAAGACCATGCCAAGACATTTTTAAATTGGACTTCATGATAAACTGAGATTTGATATTCCTGGATAATTACTAATGAGAACACTTTCCCTTTAATTATCTTGTGGTCACCATTTCAAAGGTGATTAAAGCTATTCTTCACTAGATGTGGTTATAGATTTAATGCAAACCTGGTCTTTCTTGTGGTTTTATCACTGCAATTAAATCTGGCTTGCTCACAGACTTTGTGTGGCATGAGGGATTTCACCAAGCAAAATGATTTTCCCCTTCAGGCAATGTTAAATTTAGGAAAAATATAATTAATTATATCAGACAGGTATCTATTATACATCATGCACACATTCTTAGAGACCAGGGGGCCCACTTCTACTCAGAACAGAGACAGTCATTCCTTCCAGCTCTGGTCTTAAGTACAGTAGCTGCTCTTGCCTGTCCAGACATGTCCTTCTATGATTATTGTTTTCTGCAGAAAGGCAATCATCCTGCCTTTAAAAAGAAACAATCAAAAATACAAGTTTTCAACCCAAGTTCCCCTTTCTACCCTTTTGATTGTGATTTTCATAAATTCTAAGCTTTCTTTTTTATGGTGTGCAGCCACTTACAGGCTAGAAATAAAATTGTGCAAACAAATGTCCTACCATGACTATAGTATGTTTCTGTTTATTTATTAACTGCTCATTGTACAAATATCTGATTTGCATGTTTTCTTCATTGGCTACTTGATTGGTTTGCTCATGTTTTATTATCTGTGCTTATAAGTCTCCCCCTGTCTTTCCAAAAACAAACAAGCAAACAAACACATCTAATGAGGATTTTTTTTTCCATTGAGGAAAACCAAAGGTCATATCTTGTGAGCAAAAATGGATCTCCTTGGTGCCTGTTAACAAGGATGATTCTTGCCAATATAATACCTTTTACCAGTGGGTCACAAAGCATTTTGTAAACTGTGACTTACAGGGTCTCACAGCACACCTGGGAGCTAGGTAAATTTACACCCTGTTTATAGAAGTGCTCAGTTTGCTGATATTTCATGCTAATCACTAAGCTACCTTGCCTATGTTTACATATGAAGAAACTCCCCAGGAATGGGGGCGTGTGAAATGGATGTTCTCACCTTTTGGGAATGCACCATCCTTTGAATAGTCAACCTTAATATCGGTTTCCTTTAGGGAGATGGAGTCTGGCTTTAAAACACCAAATTTAAATACAAGCATGAAAGTGAAAATTAGGTGGTAGATTTAACTTTTCTTCCATTTCCCCCCACCCCTCCCAGTGCATCATGCTAGTTTTTCCATGCATTCAGTTGTAAAAAAAAATTCTAAAGATCATCCTTAGGAAAAAGCAGAGGTAGAACACTGGCTTTGCAATTGAATTAATGGACTGGAGTGCTGTTTGGGAAAATAAACTGTGAAATCTTACAGAGATGTTACCAGATTTCATCTATATTTCTATTATTATTTCTTTTAAATTCAAAAGCCTCAATTCTTGCAAGAGTCTTGGAAATATTACAGCATTCAGAACAGTGACATTGTAAAATATAGGGTACTAATCACAGAGTAGCTGTGCAACATACAGCTTTTTCTATGTGTCATATTTAATAACTAGACTATCATATCACTTGATTCTCATGTGCCAGATTCAGAGTCCTAGCTCTCAACAGTTTGGAACCATGACAAAAATAATATCACTCAGCCAATCTTATGACTCGAGTGACCTTGGCCTTTGATCCAGTCAGATCCTATCAGATCTTCAGAGGGTCAAGATACACCTGTTTTCAGTATTTTAGAATTTTAGCCTTAAGCTTTAAAGGGTTATAGGGAACACAGAGGAAATGGAATAAGTAGGTTGTCTTTTTGGAATGTTTTAATAATGCACTAGATGCTTTAAAAGTATAGTTCACTTAAAGTTTTCTTTCTTATACATACAAAATAGGAGGTATTTTAACAACTAATATTTTAATATTTTTTACATATTTAAACAGAGAAGAATAGAATTATTTGGCAACAGTGCAGGTGTTCTATGCAAGAAGCACATATACTTAACGACTCACACACATACTTATTGTACAGAAAACAGCATGATCAGGCTCATGTCTGACATATTAAAGGATTACGAGAAATGGAAAGAAAATAATACTTAATTCTGAATGTAAAAATATTCTGATTTTCAAAGAGGCATCTCTTGAAGCAACTATATTATGAGGTATAATACTCCAAAATCTCCTTGATTTAGTCCTATAGAGACTATTAATGCTTATGACTTCTTAATTTCTTTTTTTTATCGCATACATGAAGTGCTATATGCTGGAATGTAGGAGGCTTTTAGCATGTTCATTTAGCCAAGAGTAATATGCAGCCAGAGGCATGGGGCTACTCTGTTGACAGAAACATGCCAAGGATTTTATTTCCAGCCATAAAACATGGCATAAACTTTTAAGGATCAATGCTGAATTCTATTGGAAAGTTGTGCTGTGTGTATACCAGGCTAACGTGTATGCATTCTAAGCTATAGCAGTATTATTATCATACAGATCAATGTTTGCAAATGGGAGGCTTTGAAGGCTGTGAAGATAATTTCTCATGACAATTATTATGTACAGTAGGTATAAGAATTGTTTGCCTGTGACCCTCAGTAATTATCACTGAGGCATGCCTGTACATCTATCAGAGAAAAAATGAGGACTCTTCATTTACAGAAATGTATAGAGTTTTACCAAAATGTATAGAGTCCCACAGAGGTTCTTGACTTTTTTGGAGTCAAGGCATCCTCTCCACAACTTTTCTGCAGCATCTCTGGTTGAGAACTGTTGTGCTCAATTTACCTCAGCCCTTCTCAACTGGGTGTTGCTGCCAGGTAAACCTGCCTCGTGCTCCTGGTGCACAGCCAGCCCAAGAAGGGCTGTGGCACATATACACACTCCTCCTGCATTAGGGCTCTCTCATTACCCCAAAGCAGCCAGAAGAGCAAGCATGCATTTCAGCACCTCCCGGTCCAGCCTTGCACAGCATCTTCTGGAAACAGAGATATATGGGTTAGGTGGAACTGTCCTTCATGCCCCTGTTTCCAGGAGCAGTGTGTGTGTGAGATGGGGCGGGACAGGGAACAGCTGCAGCCCGAGCCAGAATTCCCTAATGCAGGAAGAGCATGCATTTGCCTTATCCCTGTGCATGGGACTGTTTTATCTGGTTGCCACTATGGTGCTGGCAGCACCTGCACTGTGACATCTCTGAGTGGTCCCACAGCACCCCAAGGTCCTATGACACCCCTGTATTACAGTATGAGCCTCCCTTTGACAAAGTAACAGAAGTCCTGACATGCAGTAGAGCAAATGGTGTGATTCTACCATTATAAGGAAGTGTACAGGGCTATAATTTTCAGGATGCTTACTGTATAAGAGCCTGTGGGTTTGTGTAAAGCTTTCATATAACTTTTAGGGCCTAACAGTCACCCTGTCCCTGTATTATAACTCCACATTTTTGTTTTTCAAGCAAAATTCTCTGACTGGAACTGTGGCAATATAATGGAAGTCATTGCAGCAGGGGATCAGGCCCAGTAATTTTAAGAGGTTCCTATCCAGTGCTCTCAGTGCAAATAGTTAATCACGCTATACTCAATAGAGCTACTTGCTTGAGTAAGAACTGCTCATGTGAGTATGGGTTGCAGGATTAGGCCCTAAATATCATTGTATCGGAAGTGAAGACTGAAATGCTTCTGGAAACTGTCAAGGGAAGCACCGGAAGGAGATGAATGAAAAGAATTAGGGCATGCATGCATAGGTGTCCTGAGTTGTGATATCACATCTGCTACTGATTTCTGTCCATTGCTTTGGCCAGATCATTTTATCTCTGCATCGGTTTTCCCATTTGCTCACATTTTCATTCTTTGTGTAATTGTTGTCCCATATGCAATGACACTAACTTGACCCAACACTGCTAATACATTTTCTTTTCAGGCTGTTTTTAAGTGAACAACGTTTATATTTATAAAGCATTTTGAAAAAAAGTGTTTAAATAAATGAATATTCAATGCTAAGAAAAAACTGTTCCCCCTACAGTGTGGTGTTTTTCTCTCCACGTTCCTTTTCCTTACAGAGGACTCGTCTACATGTGTACTCCACTGTGCAAGTATGCGCAGTAACTGCCAGTACTGTGCAGTCCTGATGCCACGCAGGTTGTTTCTGGCCCTACTGTGCAGTAGCAAATCGTGAGTACAGTACTCATTGTTACTGCGCAGTACCAGTGGCATCACGGTTTCTGCCCGCCAATGCTACATTGCTGTAATGATGAGCTACGCCACTGTAGCTTGTCACTACAGCAATGTAGCGTCTCTTGTAGCTGCACCCAAAGAGAATAAAAGGTGTTAACTCGCTGCATATAGGCTGTGTTAACTGGATAGGTAGTTAATTTGATATATAGCTTCAAATGTGGCATTCCTAATGTTCAAAAGTCTTTAGTGCAGGGGTGGGCAAAATACAGCCTATGGGCCAGATCCAGCCCATCAGGCCATTCTATGTGGCCTGTAGGGAGCCTACCAAGTGTAGAAAATTAATATTTATCTGCTCCAGGCTCCCTGTCAAAGATGACAGGAGCCAGGGCAGTAGGACCCAGGGGAAGCTGGCAGGAGTCAGGAGAAAGGCCAGGCCAAGCCAGGCCAGGCCAGGCCAGCCCAACCCCCTCCCAGCTAGAAGTGTCTGCCTACCACAGCTTTCCCTGCACGTGGCTGCTCCAGCACCATGTGGGCCCCGGCTGCATCGCTGGACCATGGGAGCAGGGGCACGCTGGTACCCTGGGGCCAGAAGGGGTGTGTGTGTGCATGTGTGTGTGCATGCATAAGCACTCAATGAGGGAGGGGGAGAGAGAAAGAGAGAGAGGAATGAGGCAAGCACACTGTGTGTGTGTGTGTGTGTGTGTGTGTGTGTGTGTGTGTGTGTAGTGAGCC
>NW_005842021.1:2343562-2347176 GCF_000455745.1 Alligator sinensis | reverse complement strand
CACCCACCCCCCGCTCCACCCTGCCATACATGCAGACCCCCCCACCCACAACCCTTCACACAGCTCAGCCACCCTCCCCCCACACACAGTTCCCCACAAGCCCCATACCCACCCACACCCCACATATCTATATACACACCCACATGTTCCCTCACCCCACAACCCCCCTACACACACCCACACCCTCCTCACATACCTACAGCCCCCCACAAACTTACACCCACCCCCATTTCCCCCACCCGCAACAGTTTACAAAAGTAAGACTTCATTTTAAGCTATTGTGCAATCACCTCTGTGTGCACTACAAAAACACATGTAAATCAGGACTAAAAGATTTTTTAAAATCAAATTAATGAATGTTGTAGAAGCTTGATTTTTAGAATATAATTTGGTATTTTTCTGGTTCTGAGATGGCAAAACCCCTTGCTGAAAGGAGTACTTCTGGGGGGCAAGGGAAGGGACTTCTGGTGGCAAAGGTTGGGGGTTAGGGGATGGGACTTTGAGTCCCAAGATGGCAACCAGGGAGTGGGGCACCTGTCAAGGAGTGGGCTACCCTTGCAGCCCTCGACAGCTTGCTAAAACTTGGTAATTGGCCCCCTGCGTGAAATAATTGCCTGCCCCTGCTTTAGTGGTTTAATGGAAACCTATATTTTTTTTCACTATTGTCACAACCCAAAGTTGTGTTTTTTTTTATTTGAGGGTGCTTCGGCATCGCTAAATCATGTTCCCACCAAATTGCAGCTCTTTTGCACGGTGGAGTGTTCTGCTGCAACAGAGAACCCGCGTGCAGGAGCTTTTCCCGCCAGTTCTGTAGCTTTCTTTGCATAGTGCATTTCTTTTGCATTATAGCAATGCACGATGCAAGGAGTCACTGCCATTTGTATTAGGATTCGCGCCACATTATTGGCCAGTCTTAATGTAAGCACACGTGGCGGCTAGCTATTGGCTTGCTAGCTGTACAAAAGGCTTGGGTGGTTTCCGCCCAAATCAGAAGAAAGGAAGGAAGGAAGAAAAGAGAGAGAGAAAGAAAGCACATGGAGTTCGGGAAAGGAGCGCGAGGATCTCTAAGCGCTGCTTATCCATACGAACCCAGCTTTTCCTTAAGAAGGCAACAGAGGTTTAATTTGTCGAACCCACGGAGCTTCAACAACTCCGCGGGACTTATTTACCGTCCCCTCGGAGCCTTAATGACTCCGAGGCAACTAACCTCTAGCCTCTCCCCGTCGCCGATCGCAGCCCAGACGTATCCCTATCCTAAGGACCCAATTGTCAAGCCCACGGAGTTTAACAGCTCCAGGGGACCTGGGAACCGAGTAACACTCACGGAGATACAGCTGCTCTGTGGGAACTAATTCTTGAACCCACGGAGCCTGAATCACTCCGGGGTCAAGGAACCGAGTTTATTAGAGTCCTCCACCGAGAACTCAAGTGGAGCTGTGCCTGGAAAGCTGACCAGCCTACACTGCGACCACCTTGGGTGTAAGTAAATAATCTTTTCAATCAACCATTACGCCTCCGTGACTGATTCTAGCTCGAGCATACTATACCGCACCGCGGTTTTCTCCAGCCCCGTGTGCCCGGGTTGCCGGCCACAGCCTGTGTGCACAAAGACGGACCCCTGGCTCGCCTTGGCTCGCACATGGCGACCCAGATGGGATCGGGAGAGAGCTCGCACATGGCGATCCAGGCGGGATCGGGAGTCGGCCCGCACAACTATGACTACCACCGGTTAAGTTTGCCAAGCCAGTATAACAGACTTAATTTTATAGTCTTATTATCTATCTATCTATCTATCTATCTATCTATCCTGTTATTTCTGTTTCCTTGACCTCTTTTAGCTAAACAATCTACAATCTGGGGGCTAAAGGCTTTTGGTAGGATGAAAACCCTAAGTTCCCTCTGTTAGTGTTTCTTAGGCCTTGGAAAAAAATATTACTGCAGTTGAGTGCTAATAGGCATAAGGAATTTCACACATTATTTCAAGCATATAATAGGGGAATTTTAGATGCTTAGGGCTGACCCCCCTCATGCAGCTGAAATCAAAAGGAGCTACACTATGAGGATCTGGACCTGGGATATTAAAAAATGAAGTGCTTTGATCATGAAAGTAAAAGTTAATCCTATAAACAAGCATATATCTAACTTTAACCATGTGTTATTGATTTGTTGGGAATATTGTGTGCTCAAAGATGTATAGCTATGTTATCTAGTAGATTAAATATTGGAGTAGAGTACTAGTTTCAGTTCTACTGTTATCTTCTTGTCTTGCTTTGGGCTATTTTGCTTACTGCTGGAATTTCCCCACTGTAAATAGGTGTTAATACAAATGATGCCTATAACCTATCTTTTGCCTGAGTTGTGTGGCTGTTTGTAAAGCACTTTGAATATTTAACATGCTTCTAAAATCTTAAATATCATGATGTTTGTAAGAATTTATGCATTTCATTTGTCATCATTTACTAATTTTCTTCTTTCAGTTTATTCTCCTAATGGCATGTTTTCAATACAAGTCACCAAGTCTGGTAATACTGTTGGACTCAAAGGATGACACTGGTGAATGTGAAATGATATTTAAAGCCACGATCTTGTAAGATGCCATGTGTGGTTGGGTCTCTGGGCCTACATGTAGCCCCTAATGTAATGGAACTGTATCTGGGCAAAATGATCTGCCCACAAGAAGGAAGCTGAAGAGCAGGATCTTGGAGCCTGATTAGAAGTTTGTCAAGATGTGCTGTTGCTGTTGTTGTTTTTGTAAGGTTATTTTCAAAATATTTTTATTGCAAAGTTTTAGGATAGGAGACTGTATTTTCTTTAGAGTATACTTAATCTAAAGTTGAAATATTTTAGATTTCAAAGATAAATAGGGAACAGAAAGTTTTTTGGTTCTCACCTTTTTTCTCTTTTTCCCCTACATTTTAAATTTGTTTTTAATTTACTCCTTCCCTTTTCCATTCTTCAAGGGAGACAAAGGGGGAGGGGGGGAGGAGAAGAGACTTCTTCAATTTCCCTTGAAAATCAAATTTCTGTGGAAATATTCCCTTTTCTTTCAAATTTTTAATGGAAAATACTATTTTTTTAGTTCATTCAAACATAATCAGCTGCTTCTTGAAGACAATACATAGCTTCCAACTGACTTTGTAATAAAGCACATATAGATAAGTGGCTGTAAGTATTGTAAATGGGCATGGTCTTTCAACTACCAACAGATAATCTCTTCCTCATTATTTAAAAATTTGACCAATTATGGACTTTTTACAAACAATATTTGGAATAAGTAAATATCCATAGTTTCTACTACATAGAATAATATATAAAGTAGGACTATTAAAATAATTGTGACTGCAGAATGGCTAGCCCTGCTAGTCTGAAGACTGTTTGCTGAACAGCATACATAGATTACAGCTGTGTTGCCCATTAAGACCTGGTACAGAAATTACACTTTTACTGGTATAAGTGATCAGAAACTGGTATATACTTGTAACAGAACAGGTGTTTGGCATACATAGACTGGTTTAAAAATGGTGGAACTGGTCTAAGGGCACTTTTACACATGCTCTGGGGGACGGGGGAGGTGCTTTAATTAGAGGGCTTCCAACGAGCTGTAGTTCAAGCAT
>NW_005842021.1:2319821-2343531 GCF_000455745.1 Alligator sinensis | reverse complement strand
TAAGTGAGGGAATGCTAATACATGAGACTTGATTAATTGAGTCTGCTCTGATACACTGGAATTCTGCATAACACCTGGAATTCTGTAAACACCTGTTCTTCCTCTGACTTCCTAAGTATCTGAAGAATGACTTTTTGTTATCCTTGGCTCTAGTGGCAAGCCTGAGTTTGGTTGCTGCCTTGACTTTTCTGGACTGCTCCCTACAGGTATGGGCTAGTGCTGAGTAGTCCCCCTTCATGATGATTCCATTTTTCCATCTGGTGTAGGCTTCACTTTTTTTGTTTCAAGAGACTCAGAAGTTCCCTGTTGAGCCAAGGGAGTTTCCCTGCCCTCTGACTGCATTTCCTGTGGACGGGATGGACTTCCCTTGCACTTTGAGGATTGAGCTCTTTAGAAACAACCATTCCTCATGGAATCCCCTTCCTAGAGGACCATGGTCCTTTAGTGCCTGACTGACTCCTGAGTCTGTGGAAGTCAGCCTTCCCAAAGTTGAGGATTACTCTTTTACTGAGGGATTTGCCCACCCTGCTTTGGACAGAGAAAGTAATCAGATCATGGTCGCTGTCACCAAGCTTGCCCTCAATCCTTAGATCACTCACTAGGTCATCTCCTTTGGCCAGAACCAGATCCAGCAGTGCTTCTCCCCTAGTTGGCCTGTAGACCTCTTGTGTTAGGTATAGGCAGTCAATGCAGGTGAGGAAGTTACGCGACTGATCAGACCTGGCTATGTGCTCATCCCACAAGATGTCAGGGAGGTTGAAGTCTCCCATAATGATCATACATCAGGAACATATGGCCTCGGCCAGTTCCCTATTGAATTCGAGATTCAGTTCCTCTTCTTGATTAGGAGGTCTGTAGTAGACTCCTATGAATTATATCCCCTTCCCCATGTTTCCCCCCCATATTTTAACCCAGAGGGTCCCAAGATGCTCTCCATGGTTAATGAATTCAGTTTGAAGGGATGTGTACTGCTTCTTCACATAGAGAGCTACACCCCCACCCCTCTTCCCAACATGATCTGTCCTGTAGAGGGTATAGTCTTCTATACCTGCTTGACCAGTCATAGGAGGAATACCACCAGGTCTCCATTATTACGAGGTCATAATCATTACCAGTCAGGAGAAGGGTCAGCTCTTCTTACTTGTTACCCAAGCTCCTGGCATTTGTGTACAGGCCGTTGAGTCTGCCATGGGAAGTCCTAAGCTTCCTTATGTGATGGGATGTAACCTTTCCTTGGGCTCTCATTGGAGTGTGTTCCCTTGGGCTACCTAAGCTGTTACTGCTGTGATTGGCATGACCTGGGCTACAACTGTTAATTGGCCGCCCGTCCTCCAGTGATCTTAGCTTAAAGCCCTGTTGAGTAGGCCAGCCATTGTAGCTGAGAAGAGCTTCTTCCCTTTCCAGGTGAGGTGGAGGCCATCCCTTCCCAGCAGTCTGCAACCTCTCTCACTGAAGCGTGGAGTGTGGTCGAAGAAGCCAAACCTCTTGAGATGTCACCATTGCCAGGGTCTTCTGTTCACCTCACTAATGCACCTATCCCTCTGGGGCCTGTGACCTGTGACAAGGAGGATCAAGGAAAAAACTACCTGAGCCCCCAGGACCCTGACCCCAGCCCCCAGAGTCCCGTAGTCATGTGTGACCTGGCTGGGATTGCTCCGAGCTGTGTCATTCATGCCCACGTGGATGAGAAGCATGGAATTGTAGTCTGAGGGCCAGAGTTTGGGGATTCTCTGAGTCACATCATGGACACAAGCTCCAGGGAGGTGGCAAACCTCATGGGCTGCAGGGTTGGGGTGACAGATTGGACCCTCTGTCCCCCTCAGGAGGGAGTTGCTCACCACGATTATTCTGCGTCTTCCTCTGGGTGCAGTTGCTGGTGGCCCTCCTTCCTCACATGCTGGGGGTGGTCAGCAGGGGCCTGAAGCAGTTGTGAGGGGTTTGAAGCAGTTGTGCAGCTCCAGAGGAATGGTCTTCCTGGTGCAGTGCCTCCTAGGGCTGGAGACTACCTCCATCCAGGCAACCCCTGGCTGGACCTCATGGCGGCTCTTTATTTCTGCCAAGGCATCATCAACTATAGGGTGGAGCACATGGAAGAAGGTGTCCAGTTCCTGCATCTCTGCATCTCTAATGGCACACAGCCATTGAACCATTGCCTGGAGTTCCCTTATCTAGCATTCTAGGGCCTCCACTATTGAGCACATCCCACAAGGAGAGGTGTCAGTGCTCCCAGACCCAGCTGCCTGAGTCCATGCCAGGTTGCCTCCACAGGAAGCCAGGGGCTCTGTCTGAGTGGAGGCTGGGGCCATGGGTCCTGGCCAGGTGTGGGGAGGGACCACAGGCTCTGTTTCGGGTAGAGGCTGTAACCATGAGCTCTGTCTGGGCTGAGACCCCAGTGGTACCAGAGCAGGGGGGTCCAGGTGCAGGGCGGGAACTTTGGGGTGTGATGTATTCCTCCCACCATGGTCCTCATAGTAGTCTGGGCTATTACTGTGCAGACCTTTGCCTTCAGGCTTCCTCCTGTACACCCTCCTGTGCAAACTCCCATGCTAACTTGCGTGCTGGGGCTAGAAGCACACTTGTTTGCATGTGTTGTTTGCAAGGCTCTGGTTGTGTGGGGGCTGGGTAAAGTAGGATCTGGGGGGAGGAGTGACTCTCCTTGGCTCCTCTCAGCTGCCCCACAGCTGTGCTACTCCCCTCCCACAATAGGCCCCACCTACCTCCTGGCTACATGGGGATTGGGGTACTTTTGGGGGTCCTGAGGGTCCCAGGGATCATGGGGGCAAAATGGGCTTCTGCCCATGCAACTCACAAAGGAGCCGGGGACAAACTGAATCTTCCCAGCTTAAAAACAGGAGTGCAGTACCATGATAATTGCTGCAATATGATCTATCTTCTTTCTTGAAGACCATAATGATTCTGGCATCTCTCAAGTCACTGGGAATCTGTTTGTTTCCAGATTTTCATAATAACAATGTGTAGGTGGTGAAAGGGCATTTTTTTCCCTTGCTGATAAATTTCAGCTGGTATTCCATCAGGACTACTTGCTTTGTTGTTCTCCATCTGCTTAATGGTTTTCAAGGTCTCTTGAGAAGTTGTAGATCTTCAAGGATCTTCAAGTCTTTAATAGGGTGTTGTGGAATACCTTTGATAGTATTGCCTTCAACATTAGAATCTCAGTTCGGGAGCTCTTTAAAATGCATCTCCTACTATGCATTGATGGTGAAGCTGCCTTTAAGGAATACTGTTCCATCCATGGGCAACTGGTGCCTCCTGAGTCGGGGTGGGCACTTGCCCCCTTCCCCCCCCGTGGCCAATCAGCGAATGGAGGGGGTCCCCCTGTGGCCGATCGTGCCGACTGGGGGGGGGGCACCAGTCACACGCACCAACCTGGAAGGCCCAGGGGTGCACCTACAAGGGCTAGGGGCATGCCTGGAAAGGCCAGGGGCACTTATCCTGGTGCCCCACTCCCTGGCTGGTGCTCTCAGGGGGGCCACCAGTGCTCCTGCCTGCCCCCCCTGTCTGTTGCCTAAGCAGGGGGTGCTAGCTGTCAGGGGGTGCACCAGCATTCTCAGGGGGTGCACGTGCACCCCCTACACATTGCCACTGGTTCCATCCCTGGACCTCAGAGGGATATCTCCTTGTGTACTTGCCCTGTATAGTTTTGATTGTGCTGAAGAAACTATGCATGCCAGCAAACCTTTAAATCTCTTTTGCTTTTTCTTCCCACCACTTGTTCTTTTGTTCTCAAATTTTCCTTTGGGTATCTACTTCAATGTGGTGTTAAGTGTCCTGCTGTTTTAAGTTGATGTCATTCTGCCAAGCTTTTCTCTTTTTTCTGTCAATGAGAGGTTTTAGTTCCCAATCATTCTCATTGAACCAGTCCTGTTCTGAAGTTTCTTTGTAGAAAATCCTAGAGATTATTTGCATGCCTCATAAATGTCTTTCTTAAGACTGCCCCAGTGATCAATGGGGTCCAGGTTGTCAGGAAGGTTGGTTGAACCTCTTTGGTTGTAATATGAATGGACATGACAGAACATATCAAATGACATGGACATTGTGATATTCCCTGGTATGCACTATGACAATCAATCAGGTGCCAGTTTTTTGAGTGGGGAGTGCATCCATGATGTCTTCAGTTTGTTGCTTTGGCAGAGTAAGGTGTTTGTGATGATGAGACCGTATTCAGAACACTTGCTCAGGAGAAGAATTCCATTCGAATTGACTTTTCCCACCCCTTCCTTTCCAAGTAGTGAGGCACTGGTGAGGCCACATCTGGAGTACTGTGTCCAGTTTTGGGCCCCCCACTACAGAAAGGATGCGGACAAATCAGAAAGTGTCCAGCAGAGGGCAACAAAAATGGTTCAGGGGCTGGGGCACATGACTTATGAGAAGCTGAGGGAACTGGGCTTATTTAGTCTACAGCAGTGGTTCTCAAACTTTTTTGTATCAGGACCCATTTGTAAACATTGATAGCCAATCCTAACCCAGTGCCTCTCACTCGTGACCCACTGCCCTCTGCCCCCAGGTGCCAGCCTTCAGTGTGTGGGGTGGGGGAGGAGTGCGTGTGGGACATGGTAGGCTCCAAGCAGGCTGGAACTCTGCCAGCTTGTAAAGGAAAAGCCACAGTTTCCCACATTTTTCTCCTTTAACGGAGAACCCATTTTCAAAGTTTGTTGATGCATTTTTAAAGTTCTCAGTGTTGGCAGATGACAGAACAAGGAGCAGTGGGCTCAAGTTGAAGCAAGATAAGTTTTCAGTGAGATATTAGGGAAAACTTTCTCACTAGGAGGGTAGTAAAACACTGGATCAGGTTACCCAGTGAGGTTGTGGAATCTCCATCTTTAGAGGTTTCCATCTCTAAGACCCAGTTAGACAAAGCCTTGGCTGGGATGATCTTGTTGGGCCTGGGCCTGCTTTGAGCAGGGGGTTGGATTAGATGACCTCCTGAGGGTCCCTTTCAATCCTAATTTTTTATTATTGTATGACTCTAAATGTTTCTTGTCAGTAGTTCAGAGTCCCTGTCCACTGTAGTACTGAAATTACCAGGCAGAATAATCTTATCTTCAATGGGACAGATAACAGGACTTGGCTGACTTTATCACAGATTCTTTCTTTTGTTTTGTTGCCATTTAGGACTTGCATTTTTATTCTTCCAGCTGTTAGTTTGGAAACCTCAATCTTGACCTTGCCACCATGGGTGACCCTACGAGGAGTACAAAACTCTAGACAACATGGATCTTATTCATTGGTAGCACACAAGCCTTTTTACCACAGCAAGGTTGCAATCCTTAGAAGAATATGTGTAAGATCCCATATAAAGGTAAATGGGAATTTTGAATACAAATCAATAGTAGAAAGAAAACAATGGGATATCCATACTGATTGATTGCTACATTAAAAATGAAGAATCCTTCCTCTCCCCCCACACCCATGCTGACGCACACAGTATTCATTGAATGAAAGAGTAAGAAACATTTTCCCCCAATGTGTGCTATGAAGGGTGATTATGAATAAAAGAGCCCACAATGACAAAATGGCCTGACATCTTCAAAGTGTATGCTGGTTCAAACCTTTATTCAAAGGGTTTAAAATTTTATTTCCTGGTCAGGCTAGCCAAGTGATGTTTCTGAAGTTATTTACATTGTTCCTACATTTTTATTCAATTATTCACATAAATTAGAATGAAAACAAATTACTTCTGCTTTGTTCTTAACAGTGGAATGAGCCTGTTCCAAAGCCTGTCAGAAGACAGTGGAAGCCTCCTGTCCCCCACTTCTAACTTTAGTAGGCTCTGGATTGGACCCAGATCTATGGTCCTGCTAAGTCCTGCTCACATCTATGGCTTCTCCCACTTAACTGAGGACAGGCGAGAAGGATTGCACTCCTAGTATGGATTGTATATGTGATGGAGGTTCTCTCTGCCCTGTCCCATTTCTATAATTAAAGGGACATGTTAGATTAAAAAACCAAACTGACTGCAAATATTTCAGTTAAATGAACAAACCATGGCGGCGCATAACTGCAAAGGGCAGGTGAGGCACCAAGCCCAGGTGCTGTTTCATAGCGGTTGCTGTAATGGCAGCCTCCAGGGAACCCATGCTGCCACAGCCACACCAACCCATTTGGGAACCTTGTGCTATGACAGCAACAGCCCATGTCACCACCACAACTGTGGCAACCCCTGCACAGTGAGTAAAAGTACTCACTCTCCCCACTCCGTATGCTCTCCAGGGCACCCACATCTCAAATTACATCCTTGAACAACAGGCCACATAGTCCTCAACTTCTCTGAGGAGAAAGGGAACACACAAGAAGATTTCACTCCCTCTTTAAACCACATGAAGGAGCACGAGAGAATTGAAGTCTCTACACTCCTTTCTGCACTAGAAAAAGTGACATAAAGCCAATGTCCTTCAGCTGCTAAGGACTTTCTCAATTATCACAAGTCCTGGTTTTAGGTCTTTTTGTGCCACTGTAACAATAACCACCAGGGTGATGGAAGCTATAGCTCAATGAATGCCAACATTTTCTTTTGGACTAGGCAGCTCCAAATCTGTGCTATTCAGGTACAGTCTCCACCTGTTCTCTGTACACAGTGTCCATTTACTTATTTCCTTACATGCAAGACAAAGCAGATTAATGATTCTTGCATATATAACCATAAATGTTGGTGTCAGCGGCGATCTGGCTTTGACTAGAGCTGCATTTTGTAATTCTGAGTTATGTAGGATGACTGAGGTCCAGGAAAAAAGAACATTCTCAATACTTCTATGTGTGTTTTTATTACAACATATATTGTTCACTGTGGGAATGTCTACATGTGCATTTATGCCAGGTTAAATTTACTGCACAATAAGTTACTGCGCAGTAAGCAGGAACAGGCTGGTGTCTACATGAGCAGTCCGCCATGTGCCCCTGTGGCTATCTGGAGGTGGAGCTCCAGCCTCCAGCTACATGGCTGCCAGCACTTGGGACTAACTTTAATTCCAAATTGAAGCCAAGAGAACTGGCCAAACAGGAGCCCTGTGGCTGGATTCAGGCTGCCTGCCTAGTGACGGGGCAGACCCAGTAGGGAGGCTCCCTGGGTTCCTGCAGAGTAACACATCTACATGTGCATTACTGCACAGTAAGTAATAAGACGTAAATTTGACACCTGCATGATACAGATATCAAATTTATGCTCGGGTTGGTGTAAGTCGCCATATTTATTGCACAGTACAGGTGTGCATGTGTAGGTGTGTACCTGTGCTGTGCAGTAATTTTGGTTACTGCACAGTAAATGCACATGTCTAGATACACCCTGTAATTACTATGAGGCCAAACCAGTATCATACAAGATGTTTAGTTTGTTGAAACTTACTGGTATGCCAAAGGAAGCTTATTTATTTCATTAGAAACTGTTTTACTGTCTCTGTTTGCTGGGTACATATGTTAAGAAGAACCGTAATCAGCCATATTGAAAACATTGTAGCATCTAAGAAAGAAATCAGTCTCAAATCTCAACAAATTGTCTTTTACAGCTTTGTGTTTTAAGAATTAATTTTCAAAATGATACACAAGGGCCTGCAAGTGAATCCTTTGCTATCCTAATCTATCTTTTCCTGACTATTAAGTTGATAATGGGGACTCCTTTACACAGTCATTATGCATTGTTGTCATTCTTAAACCAGTTTTATGACCTGTGTCCAAGATGCACCTTCATCCTCATTAGATGCCTAAAATCGTCCATTAATCTCTTGCTTTGTTTGTTTGGTTGGGTTTTTTTTGTCACTTCTTTGGGCTTTTACAGGTTTCCTTGGATTTTGGATATAAGAGAGCTAGCACAACTAGCAGTTCATTCTGGCTTAAACCATATGTTTTACAGTGTCATCTGGTACCTACTGTCAGTGCTTCTTTCCTTAAAGCAGGGCTAATATCAAAACTCCTTCTTGGATACAAGCAGTAGCACTGACAGAACTTAGTACAAAATACTCTAATGGCTCACGACTGGAGAATACGCTTGCCTATTCAATTTTATTTGTGTTGTGGCTTTGCAATATGCTGAATGAAATACTGCCATTATAACTTCATGGTTATGGATGGGTCAAGGTCCACTTAGTCTTACAAGAGAGTCAATCTTTTTCATGTTGATAAGTTATGTTAGGAGTTTATGCACCATAAAGTTTTTAGAACTGGACATCTACAGTTTTAAATCTATGTATCGAAAATTGATGTAACTTAAGCTTGATTTATAAAGCTGAATTTGTAGATGCACAAAATATTTAAAGAAATATACTGGTAATCCCATTAAAAATTAGAGTGAAATATTTGCTGTGGGGCAGATCCCTATTTGGTGTAATTTATAGGAACTCTCTTGATGTCACCAGATTATACTATTTTAGGATCTGGCTCTGGGAAGAGAGCACAGTTTTATAAATGGAATATACCAAAGTAGTGTGATATGAAGGCAGTGAAGGAACAACATAGTACACAAATAACTTCTGTTCCTAGTTCATATTTTTTCCCTCTGGAGCGTAACAATCTGGGTAAATGCAGGTAGACACATGGCCCTTTTCTTTTCCTGACTGATTGCTAGCCATAACCTGCTGGTATTGGAATAAGAAACAGTCTGCACACCCAGCTCTCTATTTGGCTGACAAAGTACTAACAGAGCAAATTACAGGTTATTTCACTTTTCAACATGGGCTGTCACCCCACAAGTCTGCTGTTATGGTACTGGCCAGCACTGTGTCTAACAGAGTTTTAAATAAATAGTGTGAAAGTGAATAGGTATGGCTCTTTACAATTCTAGTGTCAGCTGTGTACTGATAGTTCTCCACTTACCTGTGTTGCCTGGCCATTAGGTTGGTCACTACCTAATGTTTGATCATTCTCCCTGCTGGGCCTGCTGTTTGAATAAACTGGTTCACTGATACTTTGACTCTCTAAGGCTGGATTATTTTCTCTCAGGAAAAGAAAAACAGAAAAAAAATCTGGACTTCCCCCAGACTTGTGCTCTGCTAGGCAAACTATTGTCCTATCATTCATATCCAGATAATAAAGCAAGGATTGTGATGTGTAACTATTTTGGTTATACAAGTTATAACAGTATACACGTTAATAATAAATAAATGGGTGTTTACAGGCAGCATTTTAAATCCTGTTCTTATGGATCAGATGTGAACCATAGGAGCTTGGCCTACTGTTGCTCTTTCTACTTTTTTTACTAAGAGTTTGGAAATATACCAATTACCCTGACAAACAAAATTTATCATTGTATTGCAATGCTTCTAGTAGCTGTCTTCTAGCACGTCATCTGTACACATGCCACATCACCTTGTTACTCATCTATCACATTATTTCTGTTTCTCTGTCTGTCTCGGGTATTTTAATGTGTCCATCACCTTGGTGTCTCATACTCCTCTATGCTTAGCCTTTAACTATTTGGCAAGCCTGGTTTTTTCTGATTAATTAACTCTTTCCAGCTTTAGGGCCTGATCCAAAATCCACTGAAGCAAATGAGTCTTTTGATGGATTTTAAGGAGCTTTGGGTCAGTCCGTTTGACTGTGTAATGAGCTTACAATCGAGTTGTGGTAGTTGTGTGCTATTGTGAAGATGCAATACAAAATCGTGGTCTGAACTCAAGGACGTTAGCTATGCACAATGGAAGATATCCTGATTCTATTAAAGATACTAGAAAGTTTGTCATTGACTTCTGTGGCAACAGGATTTCACCCAGTAATTTGAATCTATCAGATCAATCTCCATTTCATTCATCAGTTTGGTAGCCAACTTGTCCAGGATGGTTTGCAATCCTGACTTTCCTACCTATTCTATATTTGCTAGCATTTGGGATTTTTAATTACTGAAAAACTGTTCATTGAACAATTTAAAGTAAATGTGAGATTCTTGGATAAGCAATGATATAGCTTCTATACCCAGACTTTAAACACCATGGGGCAGGAACTGACTATCACTTGTTATTGTACATGCACAACTCTTCATGAAATGCCCTAGTAAGGAAGCCCAGCTTTAGGGCATTCACAGAGGTGGATTTAGGACTTTGAAAAGGTGGGTGCAGGTGGTGAGATGCATCATCACATAGCATAACATGCTTTTTCACTAGTTAAAAATAAACTAGGAGCTTTGATTCATGAATCATATGGTGAATAAAAACAAATATAACTTTATTAGAATGTGAATTAATTTGCTATATCATATATTATGTATAAAAGCACAACAAACTAGGCAAAAAAAATCAAAAGAAGTTTCTTTAGTCCTGTTGTCATTAGAATTAATTCTACACATCTTTTATATTAATAAAACAAAATCAAGCTGTCTTGAACATCTTGATAATTCATCTAATGCTTCACTGGAAGTTATTTCCACCCCTTAGCTGATGTTCACTCAAGCTAATGTTCCCACACTTGAATTAATGTTTTTTGCTGGAGATAAAAAAAAGTCTGCAGGGCTGGGAAATAGGAGCTACATTACCAGAAGCAGCTAGCAGACAGCAGAACTGCAGAAGAAAAGATGGCTTAGTTAGTAGAAGAACATCAAATTCATTAAAAAAGGAGAGAGGGCTGCTAACAGTTGTGGAATGAAGACTTGAGAGGGAATCAGGTAGTAATGAAGTCAAGTGACTTCCTCACTGCTGCCTAAATAGAAAGGCTGCTGTGACTGTCAGGCAGTTGTCTGTATATTTTGGGTGGCCCAGTACACTGCCTAGGGAAGATGTGGATTCTCCATCACTTGAGGTGTTCGAGAAGAAGGTGGATAGTCACTGGTCACGTATGATCTAGGCTGATTCTGTGAATCTATTTCTCTGATTGATAAGGCGACACCTTTCAGATTCAAAATAGTCTGTTCTCCCTCAGTAGTCAGTAGTTTTTGAACTATATGTGTACAATAATACTATTTCTTTTTTTTTTTTGGATTGCATGAACTGGGGTGTTACCTTTCCTGTAGGTAAAATTGTGTATTCAAAAGAACATAATTATTTCTTGATCAGTTAGTCTTTTAAAGTCATGTTGATAAATCCATGAAGCTGGAACATGTTAATTTATACTCTGTAACACTAGTAGCATATTTAATAGAAATGTCAATAGCCATGAATTGTGTGCTCCTGTTACAGATCTACATTCGTTTTTTGTTGGGTTTTTTTCATTTCAACCTACTTATTAATGTTTCAATGGATTGGCTGGCAAAAGCAGATGTACAAATTACTCCCTAGTTTACTGTTAAATCCATAATCACTTAAGTGGACCTTTCTAGTTGGATTGGCTGCTGCTCTGCTCTGAGATAGGCTAAACATTTTTCCTGGCTAGGTGACTACATGCTAGTCTGATATTGACTGCCCACAGGCTTGACTTCAACCCCTGAAAAACATATTTTACACTGCTCTCTACTCGCCGTTGTACCTCATACTGAAGAGGATGTGGGATATAGCATTAATTATTCCTGTGATTATAAGAATGCTGGGACTCCTCATTGTGTCCTCTTTTAGCTTTCTTAAAACAACTATGATCCTAATTTTTCATACAAAGAAGAACTGCAGTAAGGCTAACATGGAAGATCAAAGCTAACAGAACTCCATTTTTGGCATTATGCCTAAACCATATATAATAGTGTCACATGTTAATTTTTATTCTGTTGAGGGTCAAATCTTCCTGATGGTGGGTCATGTGTGTTGTATTATTATTTTAAAATGTCAAATGAGTAAGAGAAATGAAACAAATCCATGAGTAACTGGATATATTTTTAAATTTATCTCCTTTGGCTGAAACTTGGTTGCTGACCTCAGACAATACTAATGGAGCTACTTGAGTGAGTAACTTGAGTAGTATTTTGGCCCTCAGCAGTAAGCAAGTTTTTAAAGATTTCCTATAGTAAATGTTCCTAGATATAGCTGCTACATTTTTTCCTGTCGGCGCTGAGTTAACTGAGTTTATATATTCACCAAAGCAATATAAAAGACTTATTCAATGAATGTTCATTGATGTGTTTGATTAAAATACTTTCAACCCAAATCTTTATCAATGTATATATTGACATAAAAATCATGAGCTACTACTCTCCTGGAAGGAAGAATTGTTCCTTGGAGCATGCTCCTATTTTTTTCTTCCTTCACTCTTCCTTTAGTAACACATTGTAGGGGAAACACAACAGGACACTAAGTAGAATCAATATAAAAGCAAACAGAACATGAAACGGAGATCAGTCTTTGATGATTAATCCAGAATTTGCCTCTTTTCCCATAATTAGTTTATGAAATATCATATAGATGTATTAATTTAGTTTTAAGAAATACATATACATCAAGAATGAAACTCTTCACAGAAAGACTCACTATAGTGGCTGGCTTTACTTGTTTCAGAGCAGGTTTTTCTCTTACAACTGCAAAAAGAAATGGGTTTCTATTTATACATGCAATAGCAAAAAGATACAGTTTACAATTGGGGTGTTTCTTTAGAGCACTTTCATGACCAGAGACCCTTAATTTTAGATGTAAAGTGGCTTGGATGCATTCATAAAAAGAGCTATGAATTCTCTCATCTAAACTTCTTTCTTCGATTTTTACTGAATGACTGACCATTTCAGCACGCTTTCCTGGTCATATATAATTCAGTCCTTGACCATGACAAACCAATCATTCACAACTGACCCTTGAAATTAATTAATGCCAATCATTGCTATCAGTCAAGAGACATTTTGAGGGATTTCAAAAGAAGAGATTGATGTTACATAGTACTAAAGGTAAATGTAGAAAAAGGCAGTCAGTCAGTGAATTTCTGAAGAACTTAAATTTCATTTATAGGCTGCTAACATCCATTCCAGTGCATGCAGTTACAAGATGGTAGTCGTCAATATATACTGAAACTGGAACAAGTGCTCAGTCTGAAAATGCTAATTTTCAGATACTTATATCTTGAAAACCATAGGTGGTCTTGGCATGGAAAATAACATACTACCTCCAAATTTGAATCTCTAAAGCATAGCAGGAGGCAGATTTAACCAGCACTGTGACCATATGTGTTTGGGATTTCATACACAATAATTAATTTCCATTCTGTAAAAATGAATAATTTAATATAACATCCCACATTGAGAGATACAAACACACATTGATATTTTATAAAAGAAATATGCCACTGAACTAAGTTTCTAATCAAAAACAACTTTTTATAATACAGTTTTAAAATGATACTAATAAAAATACAATAAAACAAAAGCTCTCTGGCTTATTTTATTTCTAGACATAAGCAGTTTATGAAGGAACTCATAAAGAAGGAAGGAAGCTCTTGGTAACTGAAGGATGTTTAACTGAATTCAGGACTTGGAAGATCTGGGAACGAGGAGAATAAAATGAAAACAGATACATATCTGAACACATTTCACATACAAGATATGGTGTACCCATGTCAACCTACTAGCTATGGAACGTACACCCTTATTCATGTTTGATTGGCAGGTAGAGATAAATCACCATAGAAATACCCAACACTTTTACCTAACTCAATAATCCAGACACACCCCCAGGCTAAGTCTTCACTGAGAGGCAGTGATGGCCAATAGGCGTTAGTGTCATTCTTTGACATGGGTCATCTCAATAAAAGTCTTTCTAGAAATTATCATTCAAGTGTCAGATAACCAAGAGCATTCAGTGTTCTCATGTCACTGAGGTGCTATGCCCCCAAAGGATAAAACACACATCATCCCTTGTGTCTGTTGCTAATAGGCTCATAGCAAACTGTCTAACCAACTGCACTTGTTTAAAAATATTTTGACAATTATTCTGATCCCTAAAAAACAGTTCCTTTTATATTCATTTGTCTCATGCTTTCATCCCATTCAGATGCTACATCTAGCTGCAATAATACCTCTTTTCAAAATGCACTTTACAGCATTTTACAACTAGAGAGAGACTGGAGTCATACTCATAGATTTTAATATCCCTGACTCCAAAGCTGACACCAAGTTAAGAGAGGTCACCTAAAAATACGGATCAGTGGCTGGTCTCAAAGTACCATAGTATTATGCAACTAAATATTTTTTTTTAGATCTGGTCTTTCGTCTGTGGAATATGGTGTACCCAAATCCAGACAGTGTAGCTATGGCCACTTCTATTTTTTATATTCTTTAAATGATAGACACCCGAACATTGGGTATTTTCAGAAATGACTGCAAACTGTCTATCCATCAGAAGTTTATTTCCAGATCATCTACTAACACAATAACTACCACAAATTGGCTGCCCAAAGCAAAGCTCTTTGGTTATTTGATTAAGGTGTTTTGACACTTATTTATAAGGTTGCATCTAGAAAGACCATACAACTAGTGCTCACAGAAATATGGAGTTAGAAAGAGGCAAGTCCTGTTTAACACTCCAAAGCCAATGGCTGCGGCAGTCAGTGTACTATCTCTCCTGACAACTTGATAAATAACATTATTCTGCTGGGGGTGTGAACATTGTCAGATGGGATGACGATGTTAATGATAACATTGCTCCTATCATAGCTTTTACCTTCCTAAGCAATACTTGGAATCTTCTTCCCCATGCTCTGTCCCTTCAGTATAGTTATTGACATCTTTACTAGCATTTGGGCTACAAATATAACCTTGTCAGGCAGCCTAGTTACAAGATCTAAAAATCTGTAGTGTCCATTATAAACAAGGTGACAAAACCACCAATCATCTGTAGCCATAACTTTTTAAAGCATGGTTATCTCATACTTTAACATATGTATAATTCCTATCTGCACTACACATTTGGGTCAACTATGGTGTGAGTGGATCCATTGTATTGTACGGGAGACCCTCAAATTTCAAATTTTAAACAGCTGAAGGGAATTTTAAGATCATCAGTGTTATGATTTGTGAACAAGAAAAGGCACAGATTTTAACATAAATGTTTGCATTTCAGGATTGTTCACATAGTCTGGAAGAGTTATTGATATATTCCCAAGTTAAATTTTATTTTGTGGAAGCAAAAAAATGTCTGATAGCCTAATTTTTTATGGATTAGAGATTGATTTTTGGCAATGAATATTTTTAATTTTTGTTTTCCCATAAATAACATCAATTATTCTTTGTGATCATTACATCACCACACACAGGGCTGGGCCAAAAACTGTGTGGTGGGGGGACGGAGACAAGGAGAGATGTTTTTAGATATACCTCAAAGTTAACTGATCCATAGATTTTCATAATCACAAGGTTCGAAAGGATCTCAAGGGTCATCTTGTCCAACCCCACACAGGGGCAAAATGCAGTCTTGTTGAATCATCCCATACCACTGCCTGTCAAGACACTTTTTAAAAATCATCAATGGAGAAAATTCCCAAACTACCCTATTGTTCCACTAGGCTTAAAGTTGGATAAGCCACATGTGCAAAGAAGCGATCACATCATAAAAAAGCTCCAACCAGCTTTACAGTTAGACCTTGAAAATGTATACTAACTTTATAGCTGATTGCTATCAAACTTCAATTTGCACATGCAGCAGGGTCTCCCCTGCAGCTGCAAGATATGGGCTGCCAGCCACAGGGGTGCACCATGCCCATCCAGGGCTACAAGTCCTGCAACTGATGGGGATTTCAGCCCCAGCAGTTGCAGACTCTGGGTACTGGCAACACCCCACAGCTGCCAGAACCCAGAGTCTCACAGCTGCAGATGTTGGCTGCCCACAGCGTGCCTCCCATTGCTGAGGGTGTGTGAAACCTCTGGGGGCTGGGACATCGCTGCTGTGGTGCTGTCCCCACCCCGAGTGTTTCATATATCCCTGGGCCTGGGGGATCACAGCAGCTGCATTTCCCATCTATGGGGGTTGCATGGGGTGCCCCCACAGCTAGGAGCTCCTCACCTGAGGGGGATCCCAGCTGTGAGAGTTTGCTTCTTGCTGTTGCAGGGGGATTGGACTTCCCTGCACCAGCAATAAGGTACGATGGGATCTAACACACGATTGGGTGAATCATGCATTAGATCCCATTGAGCCTTATCCTGCATGTATAGAGGAGGCCTTAGGAGTATTTTCCTGCCTTAATGTAGTTCAAACCTATGACCTTATAGACTACTTTTTGTGGTAAGGTAGGACAATTTTTCTATTGTCTTTATGGAAGCCTTCACACATTTGAAAACTGCTACTGTCTCCCTTCATCTTCTCTTCTCCAAGATGAACAGACAGTTCCTTCAACCCTTCCTCATACAGCTTGCATGTCAATCCCTTTTACCATGTTTAAATCCTTACCATTTTCTGTAAATCCTTATTAAAAAATGGACTTTAGTGTTGCAGCTCTTCATGTTGTAGCTCCTAGTCTGTGGGTGCATGGCCACAACAGTGGAATTAGCAGAACCGAGTCAGTTGCCTAGGCTCCCTCTACAAGACATGGGATAAGTTGGTTGTGTCAAAAATGGGATGACCAATTTGCTGAGTGGGTAGCCAAGGGGAAATACTGATTGCGTGGGTGTGTCACTCTCTGGGGCTCTGATGCATTACACTGGGCTAACAGGGGGTGTTATGTTCTACTTAGAATTCACAACCACAAGGTCTCTCCCACACTCTTCCAATTAGGTGCCTAGGCCTTTTTTCTTAAGACTGAGAGGTCAGCACTGTCTTTTAAAACAGTTCTTCCTTTTAAAACAGAGGAAGAAGCAAACATGGCCTCTAATTTGTATTTAGTAGATTAGTAATTGGAACATTTTCTCATGGTGTGAGAATCTTAGGCTGGGTTTTTTCTTCTGCCTAATAGGATATGAATGGCTTCCACCACCTTCTATGAGACTGTCCTAAGCATCATGCTACAGGATATTTTCTGATGGTGGTGAGGTGCTTTCTTTATCTATCTTGGTGAGACTGTTTCACTTTGGATAGCCTCATCAAAGGGTCATTGGACCAGATAGAGCACTGCTATAATCTGGTATGTAGGCTACTCACGCCAGATGGGTTCCTGTCCCTATTCCACTGAACATCTGCATCTGCATCAGAGCATTCACTATATTAGTGACTAAGACCCAGGACTCCTGCCTCCTGATAACTGCCTTAACTGTTAGGCTCATGCAGCTTTCTCCTTCTGCTTAAATGAATCAATACATATTCCATGTAAAGTGAAACAGCTTTAACAGCAGGGATTAATAATAGCCTTCTTCCTTCCACGCCTCATACAACAGGAGCCAGTAGCCTGGTGTCCAGGGCACCTGTTTGGGTGCTTGAAGATGTGCGCACTACCTATGACATCTATGTCTGTAATTAACAATGTTTTTAATTGAAAAATGCTACTTCAGAGAAGCCAAAAGGATTTGTAGAAACTTATTCATTTTGATGGAAGAATGTTTCTTAGGTTCGGGGTGAACCTTCCTTAAACGGCCAGAAGGAAACACAGATGAAAAAGGCTCATTTTTCCAATTTTATTTTGTGGGAAACTGTGAATACCACGGCTAACTTCATAAGAATGATGAAGATTCCTTTGGGAAAAGCCAGTGATTTAGTGGGTGGGTGATACTTTTTTCTTGGATCAACTTCATGATTGGCATAGATTTAGGCAAGCTTTTGGGTATCATTTACCTTTCCTGAGGTTTTTGGGAGAGAAGCAGGTACAGCAGATGTAAACAGCAGATGGTACAAAAACTCATGTAAAACACTCCATGTGTAAATAAGAACAGGATATAAGAGAAATTACTGGGTTGCCACCAGGCAAAAGGGATGTAGTAAGAACCTGATGAGTGGAGAGCAAGGCCATTCAGGAGGGAGATCGTCACCTATGAAATACAGGGTTTGCTGAGCATCAGGTAGACCATAAAATCATTTTAATGGACCATAAAATCATTTGTCTCTAAGTTCCTGGTTCTTAGTGTTCAGTAGTCTGCTGCATTTTTTTTTTGTTCCTAGGCTGATTTTCTTGCAGGTCTTTTGTAAATTTTCCTTGAGCATGAGAGCAGTGAAGTCAAATAGGGAGTATGGTTATTCTGTGAAAAATGTTTGAGTGTCTCTCTCTTTTTTTAGTGATCATTCAAGCATTCTTGTGCATAGTTTTTTGTCTGATTTGACCCACATAGTTAACCATGAGGGCATTTGGTGCACTAGATGAGTTATACCACAGTCTAGAATAGACATGTGTATGATCTGTGAATTCTGATGGTTTTGTTGTAGGGGGTGTCAATTATTGTGGTAGAAGAGATGGGTTGACAGGTCTTCCATTTTTTGTTGAGGCAAGGCTGGTTCCCGTTACGTGCTTCTTGATCAGTGGGGAGTTTGCATCTGATGATGCAAGGTTGGGGAGCTGTCTGAAGTCCAGGAGCAGGGGGGCTAGGAAATTCCATTTATATCCGATAGCTGATAGTTATTGGGTGTTGTCTACATGTGTGCCGGACTGCTAAGTTATTACAGTGCAGTCATTTAGTACTTGCTTAAGCATTACTGAGCAGTCCCAGTGCCTCATAGGCTTTTTGCCATGCTACTGTACAGTAGCGTTGGCATCACAGTTCATGCTTGCTAACACTACATTGCTGTAGCAATGAACTACAGCAATGTAGCTTGTAGCTAGGCTGACATAATGTCTCACATAGCTGCGCCCTTGTCTCTTAAGGTAAGGCTACACTGTGTAGTTTAGAATGACCAAGTTAGCTTTAAACTAGCTATCTTGGGTCTAAGTAGCAGTAAAAGCACAGAACTCAGAATGGGCTAATTTACCCTTCTGAAAAGCATGGTTAATTAATCTGTGCTGAGCTCTTTACTGCCACAGTTAGATTGATACCCAATTGAGTACCTCTAGTTTCTAGGTATCATTACTAGCAACCTAGTTTCAGATATCTCTACACCATTCTGATGCCAATGGCCATCAGTAGTGTTACTTGGGAAAAGATGCCTTGGTGAAGCAGAGGCATAACAAACTGCGAGAAATATATCTGATGGGCTTGTGCTGTGTGCTCTACTGAGAAGCAACAGGAGGTCTGTTGTCTTTTAGCAAGTAGTGTTTTTTGCTGCCCTGAGTGTTTCTGGTGAAGCTGCAGCTTGCTTCTGTCTATCCCTGGTTTCCTGTGTCTGGATTGGTTTGAGGTTGAAAGTGGTTTCCTGTTTCTGTGCAGCTCGGTGTTAGTCTAATTGAAAAGACATGTCAGCAAATATGTGTCCAGTATGGCTAAAAAGGAGCTAAGGTCCAGTTTTCTGCAGTGATGGCTGCAGCATGAATATAGAAGTTTCTGAAGGATCATAAATAGAAATCAGTGAGCTAAATGTTTTATGTAAACTACAAAGCTCCTGTGCTTCTGGGAGCTGGAAGGGGCCCTACAAATGGATTAAGGGGGTTGCTGGCTTCTTGTAGAAGGACAAGCAAAAGGAATGGAGGCAGTGCAAATTTCAGTAGCAGAAGAAAATTAGTATCTCTGTCCTCTTGTTTCATTCCAACTATGTTTTTTCTTTCTGTGAATAAGGAGCACTTGAAGCAGAAAATTACTAAATCTCTATATAAAATCCTAAGAACTAATTCATCCAAAACAGTTTCAAGTTCACACCCTAAACAGAGAGCATTATTATGAAAAGACAGGAGACTCCGAGGCATTACTTTGTGTTGTGAAGTGGTTTCCTAAATATTTAAGGAAACCATTGCCACTTGGAAGAAGAATGCGCTTGTTCATGTGGTTTGTGCTAAAGGAGAGGATTTAGGTGCATGTGGGTCTTTGTCGCTCTGGGGTGTGACTGCTAAATGGATGGTTTGTTTTTGAGTTCAAGTAGATTTCAAGTTAATTTAAGATAGTCTGGCTGGGGGCCGGGCCCTCTTGTGCTAGCAGAGATCAAATATGTAAATAAACAAACATGACAGTCTCTTTGCAAAAGAGTTTACAATCTAAGGTCCTGATCCTGAATGTGTTTAATTATTAAAGATGCCTCCAATTGACTTCAATGCAGAAAGTTAAACACATGAATGTTTTATAGGATACAGGCCTAAAATGACACGACTGGCAAAGCTTGGAGAAAGGAAAAATTATTATCCCTCTTTGATGAAGAACCGAGGCATGGAAAGACTAAGTCAGTTACCCCAGGTCACATGGATGCTTTCGAATTTGAAATACTGATATCCTCCATGCCATAAATGTATCATCAACTCTTCTTTTACCCATTCCGCTCCTCTCAATTTGCTCTTCTTTTTTAAAAAAAATGAGGATATTACTGGGCAGCACTTCTGCCTTTTATTCCATTTGAAATGCATGCTGTGGATGATATCAGAAACAACAAAAAGTATTTGCATGAATTTACAAGGAAGACATTTTGCAAAAAAACTAAACATTGCAAAGCTCTTGTTAACATTTTTCTGGCTTTTGTTGTGGCCAATATGGTGCAGGTAGTGGAGAGCCCAGTTAGTAGGGCAGCTGTTCTTGATTTTCTGCTCACAAACAGGGGAGAATTGTTGGAGAATCTGAGGGTAGAAAATGGGTGGAAGTGACCACAAAATGAGTTCAAGATCATAAAACAAGGAAGGAGAGCAGCAGAATAAAGACACTAGACATCGAAAAAGCCGCCTTTAAAAAACCCATGGAACTAGGTGGACAGGATTCCGTGGGAAGGCTGAGGAGGAAAGGAGTTGGGAAGAGCTGGTTGTACTTTAAGGAGACCATACTAGTGCATTGAAGGAATTGGCTGAGATAATTTTGGAGCCATTGGAACTCATGAAGAACTCTTTGAAAACTCGTTGGAGGTTAGGTGAGGTTCCAGATGACTTGAAAAGGGCAAATATAGTGACCATCTTTAAGAAAGGGAAGAAGGAAGAAATATTGGTGGCCAGTCAGTTTAACCTTGATACCTGGAGTGATCAAGGAGCAAGTATTCAAGGAATCTATTTTAAAGCATCTAGAAAAGAACAACATGACCAGTTACAGCAAAGCATGCCTGACCAACCTGATTTCCTTCTGTGATAAGGTGACATCCTCTGTAGATGGGGGAGAGAGCAGTGGCTATGCTATACCTTGATTTTTATCAAGGCTTTTCACACTATCTCCCATGACACTGTCATTAATTAGCTAAGGAAATACAGTCTAGATGAATGGATATATAACTGATTGGATCTTTCTTCTCAAAGGCTTGGTATCTATTTGGGAGAATGTATCATGTTTAGGTTTCCCAAGATCTATCTTGGGTCCAGTATTGTCCAATATCTTCACTTTTCAAATTTTCAGATTACACCAAGCTGGGTGGGTTTGCAGACATGCTGGAGGGTAGTGCTAGGATTCAGAATGATCTGAACAAACTAGAGAAATGGTCCAAAATTGATCAAATAAAATTCAGTAAGGAGTACCATGTTCAGTTTTGGGCTACACACTTTAAGAAAGATGCAGACAGATCAGAAATAGTCCAGGAGAGTGACAAAAATGATTAGAACAATAAAAATAAAAAATGAATTACGGCATGGGAAATATGACTTGTGTGAACAGGCCAAAAAACTATGATTATTTAGTTTGGAAAAAAGAAGACTGAGGAGGGGATTTGATAACAGTCTTCAAATATCTGAAGGGAAGTTATAAGAAAGATGGAAATAGAGTATTCTCTGTGACTGTAGGGGACAGGACTAGGAGCAATGGCCTACAATTGCAGCAGTAGAAATTGAGGTTGTATATTAGGAAGAGTTCTCTCACTATGAGGATAGTTAAGCATTGTAAAAAGCTGCCCAGTGAGACTGTAGAACATGCATCCTTGGAAATTTTCAAGAACAGGTTAGATAAACACTTGACTGGGATGGTTTAGTCAGGGATGATCTTGCCTTGAGTAGGGGACTGACCAAGATGACCTTGTGAGGGTCCCTTTAAGCCCTACCATAGTTACTTGAATATAAGACAACCTCCCAATAATTAGATTCTATATAGGGAACAATTATAAATTTACTATCATTGTCTAGGTATAGAATTTAATTATTGGAGATTTGCCTTGAATTTGTCCCCCTCTCACTATTACAGCAGGAAAAATAAACCTGGGGGATAGATAGCACCCTTGCTCTCTGTTCTTCTAAACTTTTTCCCTTTGCCCCCACCTCCCTTACTGTCAGACCCTACTCTCCCTGAGCACATGGAAGCGAGGGGCAAATTTGAAAATACTGACCTTGAAAGAAACATACTGAAACACAATTTGCCTATATGCAAATTACTCCAAGTACTCATAGTTCTTCCAGAATTGATGCATTTTACCTTTTTTGAAATTGTTGCAAGTTTTACCACATATAATCCATAAACACACTTTTAAGCAGCACTTCTATATCTACTTCTATATAGTACAAACTATGCATGATATTAGTCCAAAGCCAAAAGGCTCATGATTTACTA
The DNA here is from genome assembly GCF_000455745.1 of Alligator sinensis. Taxonomy (NCBI): domain Eukaryota; kingdom Metazoa; phylum Chordata; order Crocodylia; family Alligatoridae; genus Alligator; species Alligator sinensis. The sequence goes on along the minus strand of NW_005842021.1, from coordinate 2,321,249 downwards.
TCTGGTTCATTGGGCTGGGCCTCAGCAGAGCCATCAGCACTTCAAGCCATAATGACCCCACAGCTCAGCGCTGCTCATTATGTATATACTCCAGATAGTCCCCAGAAAGAATCTGTGTGCTCTTAGTCTCCCACTCATGACTGGAACCAGATGTTCTTATCACAAGTTATGGGATCCTACAAAAGTTTACATACAGATGATGTGCAGGGAAACCTGGTCTGGCTCCACCTCATAGAGGGCAGGACCATACAAGTCATGTGCAACAAGCTGAGAGAGAGAGTGACAGAGGGACTCTGGGTGAACTGCTTTGGGGCCCCACTAGGTGATGTTTGCCAGATATTTAAGGCTGGTGAAGAAACAGAAATCATTTGCTATGGGAAAGAAAGGCACAGCTCAGCTGTGGCAATGGAGAGGAAATCAAAAGGTATTCACTGTAGTGGCTCACCATGACTTGCAAAATCATTGGCACTGAGGGGAACTACGTACAATGTTCACTAAGATATATTCTATTCAGAATGGCTATACTAGCTTCTGAGCCTACCTGTGGTAAGCTCCTACCAGCAACTCCTGACTTTTTTTTTTTGGCTAAACTCAAGTATTTAGACTAAGGGGGTGGATGTCAGGGCTGGCTCTCATCTTCCTGGTGCCAACCAGGCCCAGTGCAAGTTCCCTATGGAGGGAGCACTCACCCATTTTTTTAAGGGCAAAAAAACAAAACACAAAGAATAAAAACAATCTTCTTCCCCAGGTTTTCATCAGTATGTTTGCCCATAATGGGGCCATGTGTTTTAGTCAAGCTTAGCGTTGGCTGCAGTTAGTCAGCTTCATAGTTGGTTTCCATTACTGAGTACATGCTGCTTTTTAAGCAGCAGTTTAATAGCGGACAACATATTTAATGAGGTTTCATTATATATGAGCATAAGTAAGGACCTACCTAAATCGCGGCAGAAGTTTGCGGCACAGTGGCACCTTTAATTTTGCTCTTTTTGCCCCTTCTCCCCACCACTGAGTTTCTGAGAGGCAAAAACTGCAGCATTAATTGTCTTTCAGTCAGTGGTGCGGGGTGGGGGGAGGGGGGGATGTGTGGCAAATAGAGCAAGATAAAGGCGTAGCTGCACCATGAAGTTCCTCTGTGATTTATGTAGGTTCTTAATAATAAAATGAGGGGCTTTTTCCCCATGCTGACTGGGGGCAGGGACCTCATCTTGCATTTGAGTAAATATGGTACTTTTGAATGGGTCTATGGTATTATTAAACGGCAAGACTTAAAAGAGATGAATGAATGCAGTTCTCAATCTAAATGGAGGAGACTACTCACTGAATTCTTGAAAAAAATGTGGCAAAGTTTATCTTTGATCATTTTATCTTTTATTATTTTATTAAGAAATGAGTCTTTTTGTTTTCTCTCCCTATAGGCCCAATTCCCTT
>NW_005842021.1:2276786-2319790 GCF_000455745.1 Alligator sinensis | reverse complement strand
CTCAAGTATCTCTGTTAGAAGAAACAAGAAATTCAATCACCCAGATGTGTACATAAGATTCATAACTGACGCTATGTAACAGACCCCACAATCACTGATTCGCACAGATTCACAGAAGTTTAGGGCTTGAAGGGACCTTCTGAGATCGTTGGGTCCAGCCCCCCTGCTCTGGGCAAGAAAGACTCCTAGGGCACATAACCCCAGCAAGGTGTGTCCAGTCTTCTTTTGAAGATCTCCAGGGTAAGTGCCTGCATCACCCCACACTGGGAGGTCTATTCCAGAGTCTGATCACATGAACTGTGCAGAAGTTTTTCCTTATATCCACTCTGAAACCTTCTTCTAATAGTTTAATCCCCTGGGGTGCTTTGGTGAAGAGTTGTTCACCTAGCCCCTGATGCTCTCCCCTGAGATATTTGTAAGTTGCCACCAAATCCCCCCGCAGTCTTCTCTTTTCTAGGCTTAACAGTCCCATATCTGTCAGCCTTTCCTTGTATGGCTTGCGCTTTAGTCCTCTAATCATATGAGTGGGTCTTTTCTGGAGTCTCTCAAGCTTCAGACTAAAGAAGCACAACCCTATTGTCAGTGAACAAAGCATTAAATGCATAGGGAGAAATTTCCCCCTCTTCTTTGCTTAGCTATTCATGCCAAGAACCAATAATTGGCTGCTGGCAAGACAGAAAAGACAGATAGCATTTGGGAAGGTCTTCAAATCCAGGATCATATTGCTAAAATAAACCCCAGGCGGGGGAGGGGGGGTGCGGTGCAGGGAGCTGCAGGGGTTGTTTGTTTTTGTTTGTTTTTCGTTGTTTTGTTTTGCTAATGGTAACTTTATTTGATTTCTAATTTATAAAGGATTATCACTTGAGGAAAATGGTAATAAAGTACATATATGCCTTTGTTTCTATTGCATCATTCCCCTAGTTTACAACTAGTTAAACAAATGCTATGGCATGTTTAATGTAAGGAGGAAAGGCTGGTGACTATGGAATACCCATATTACAGATGCCTGGATGAAGAGAAGACTGATGATACCGTTTGGAGGAAGAGAGAGAACATAAGTAGGGAGACAGAGGTCAAGAGAGCATCTCCATTCCTAACATGGGCGTGGAGTTGAATATGACATTTATTTTAGCAGCTGTGTCAATTGTGCTGCCTGTGCTAAAACACACGTTTTCTTGTTGTCTAATGCTGCAAGCATTTTAATCTCTTTTAACACCCTCTTTCTCCACTTGCTGGCTTAATAGACTTCATTTTGCAACTGTCTGAAGATCCACCATGCAAGACAGGGGGACTTGTGAAGTTTAGAAGAGCCCTTGCCCTTTTAGTTCCTTTCAGTGGAGCTCTGAGTAGCAGACAGAGCAATCTCAGCATGGACTCCACAACATTTCCTTACAATGTAGCCAGAAATTGCATGCCTGCAGGGTAAAACAAAATTATCAGTGTTCTCCTGTGACTGTCCTGCACCTCAAGAGGCCACAGCCAGCTACAGAGCAGTTAGCTGCATGGCTGAGCATGAGCAGTAAATGCTCACTTCAATTGTGGCAACTGCCACTCAGAAGGTATGCATTTAATTTTGAAGGATAGATGTCTCAAGACATCTTGACTAAGTGACACAAGGGCTCTGGAAGCATTACTGAAGGGTTCTTTGTGTACATTGTTTTTTCTGTAATGGTGAGGGTAAGACAGAAGATTTGGGGTTCTAGTTTATTAGCTTAGGCATAAATCTGTATCTGATATTTTAATGACGGTGTATCACTGTTTGCAAATAGAAAAATATGCAATGTCCAACAAAAATACTAGAGGAAAAGAGACTCCTTTTATTTTCATTTCTATTGTTATCATTGGAAATATATACCATTGGACAGATTCACTCGCAAAAGGATTTAAATTAAGATGAACTAGAAGCCGTATGGATCCAGAGTCCAAGTGAGCTGGAGTACTGGTATGTTCAGATCTTGGGTTTTTATTTAGACCCAGTTCTCCATAGTAGCCTGTGACTGAGAAACAGGCTGAGTCTGCACTTTTAATTGTGACTTGCTGTAAGCAGCACCGAATATCTTCATACAGGGAGACAGTATCTCTGAGACAACAAACCAGGATATGCCATCTCCTGCAGCATCAGGGCTGACACGTACAGAAATGCAGTAATGATTGATTAGACATCAATGGAGAAGTTACTTGCTTTAGGAGGTTCTGGGGAGGTTAAAGTAAAAACTGTTTAAAATTATAAGTTTTTTCAAAAGCATCAACGTGATGTAGGAGTCAAAGTCCCAGTGTAAATGCATGAAATTTAGGATCTAAACTCCCTAAGGCATATTCAAAAGTTCCTTGGTATACAGGAGGCTTCTTGTACCATTGTATAGAATAGGTATTTTTGAAGTTATGGCTGTTGGTTATTTGTCTATTTTATAAGTGTAACTGAAAGAGGTGATAACAGTGAGCACTTTGATCTGAAAAGAATTTTAGATTTCTTATTGTAAACACACACACACACACACACACACACACACACACACGATTCTATACACATGATTCTTTCTAATATATTGGTCTATTTACTAGGGTACTTACCTGTTTAAGACTTGCAGTTATATTAAGTAAAATAGTGTGCTTGGACTAATACATTTACAGAGAGAGCCTATTTGTTTTACTGAAGAATTTATTGCTGCAGTAATAACTGTCAGAGCGAAAGTGTGGTTAAAGTGCTAGAGACAGGACCAACTGCATAGGGTATCTATCAAACTATCGACTTCCTGACAGTGGTGTTGTGAACTCCTTTGTCATAAACTCAAGCACCCAGAGTTGAAACCTCGATCAATGAAAGGGGAATCTGGTGTCCAGCTCTTTTAGAGAGGGCATCTCTTCTGTTTGACCCATTCGGATACAAATAACAGATTTTATATAGTGCAGGTTTGATTTATAGCAAGCCTTCAGGTTAGCTAGTAGCATTTATATTTTAAATGATGTGAGCGGCACTTAACATCTGAAAGAGTTAAATGCAACCCTAATTACAACCTAATAAAAAGTTTTAGCAATGTAACTTGAAATTTCAGTAGTGTGTGTAATTATTTACTACACTGAGATATATATATTTTGGCCCCAATTTTATTTGAATCTTAGTATCTGGGTACAAAGAAGAGTATACATTTATTGAGAAATAATACTGGTTGCACTGCAGTACTAGGTGGGCAGGGGGGTAATCTATCCTAAGAATGTAATTTATCTGATTTAGCCTTTTGAAATCATTCAGCTTTTATTTAAATATGAGTTTGATCTTGCCTTCATTAAAGTCAGGGGTGAGGTTTACTATGCATTCCATTAGGAGCATGATCTGTAACTATTTCCTATTAAGTTATTGTTGACTTGAAAAATAAGCTAGGCAGTTGTTCCTTGCTGGGTGCTTCTACATGAAATGTTTACTGCAGAACTGCCTAATTAGCTCCGCAGTAAAGTCTCAACATCTACATGTGCGGCCCTATTAGGCTGCAGGAAACTACTTAACTCTGCTGCAGGTTAGTTCTTGTAAATACAAGTACAATCATGCGGCAGTGTTCTTTAGTGTGTAGCAATGCATGTGTAGACACTGGGGCTGGCTGGGGCATGAGAGAGCACCCTTGTGCTTTGGCTCACCCCTCCACAACACATTGTGATGGGTCAGAGTAACCCCGGGCTGGCAGGCTGACCCCCGGAACTGCTCTGACCCAGCTCAACATGTTGCAGTTCTGGGCACATATGAAGATATGGCATCTTAGAGCAATACACTCTGGATATTATTGCTTTGTGCTAATAACATCTGTGGATGCACCCACAAACAACTATCTTCCTGCTAGAGAGCTTTTGTACCAGTATTCAAAACAAATGGCCATTAAAATTGTTTGGGAATTTTTCATAGAAATTGGTGTATTACAGAGAACAGTTTTGTTATAAAAGGTTTCTTGGTTCCAGAATTTCTGGAGGGAACTGCTCCACAACATTGCTGATGATCTGGTGATCAGGAATCTCATGTGGAATGGGGACCAATCTGTGGCATACATTAGACAGATGAAGAACTTAGCCATGATCTCTGAGGTCCCACATGAATGCCCTGATCACTAACCTCTTGGCTATTTTGAGCAAGTCTCCAGAGATGTTCATTGTTGTACTGGACTGCCTCTGGACACAATGCAGACAAATTGAGTTTCAGTCCACAATTTGGGCTACTGCAGGCTCTCAATGTGCTTTATGTGGGGCTGCCCTGGATGACCATCCAGACTTTGCAGCTGTTATAGAGCATAGAGCATCATCCTGATGAGGGTGGGTTGCCAGGAGTATATAATTCCCATGCTCCAGAGTGCACTGACTCCCAGTAGTTTTGCAGGTACATTTCAAGGTTCTGATTTAGACCTTTAAGGCCCTAAATTGCCTGGGTCCTACAGATATAAAGGACTGCCTTCTCCCTTATGCCCCACCAAGGTCATAACAGTTTTCCAAGAACAACCTCCTGGAAGTATCATCAATGTGACCAGGTTGGTTGGCAAAAACTCATGAGAGGACATGCTCAGCTAGTTGTCCCTCAGTTCCAGAACTACTTCTCCCTTGATGCATGTCAGAGTCCACACCTGGACATCTTCTGGAAGTGCTGTAAGACCTTCCTATTTGAACATGTGCTTAGCAGGCAAAGCTACAGTTTTGTTGCTCTATGGGTTATTGGCTTTTATAAGTTTCATAGTTTCATAGTTGTTAGGGGCTGGAAAGGACCTTACAGATCATTGGGTCCAGCTCCACTACACTTGGACAGGAAAGGCTGCTGGGATTAGATAACCCCAGCAAGATGGATGTCAAGATGTTTTTTGAGGTGTCTTCTGTACATGACACAAACCCTGCCCCCACTTTCCCTGATGTTCCCTGCCAACATTCACTTAAAATAGTAATACTATTAAAAAAAGAAAATCTGCAAAGTTTTCTGCTGGGCTGTCTGCTCTAAGGTCCCTCTGCTACCCAGCATTTGCAGGCTCTTTGCTTTTTTGTTTGAACTTTTGGACAGGTCAGTTTTTTTTTTTCAGGAAAACAAACTTGAGAGCGTTGTCCTGGATTATATGAATGCATGTATGCAGCCATAGAGATTAACTTGTTCAGAGAGGCACCTCTAAGTCTCTGAGTCACCCTGCCATGCATGACTTCAGAGCAATGCAGCTATCTATCTCTCTCTGTTCATAGGACAAGTAGTGATAGCGGATTTGCCTATGTAGAAGAGGAAGCAACAACAAGGAGCTTGAAGAGGGAATGGGAGAGCCCCAAAGCAAGGGGGCAAAAGTAAGGGGATACAGAGCAAGAATGCAAAAGTTATTTTACTTCTCTTACTTTGTTCTCTTGTTTGCTTGTTTTTTTGTAAATTATTTTGCTCTCCTGTAAGCTGCCCTGAGCTTTTGTTGGGCAGGCCACAATATAAATCTGACAAACAAATAAATAACAATGCAAGGCCTAGGTCTGAAAGTCTGATACTTGTTCTTCAAAAGGGCTATTTCAAGTACACTGGGTAGCTTTATTAGTTTTTTTGTGGGTTTTTTTTTTTTTGGCCAAAACATTTTTTCCCCTAAAAAGTGCAGATTTATGTCCACTAGAACATTTTACAATGTCATATTGATTTAGCCAAATACGCGTAGTTATAAAAACATGAAAAAGCCCAGATCCTTCTGGAGGTGTTCAGACAAGGGTTAGATACATCTTTAAACAAAAGGTAGTTACCAAATTACCCTTTGTTTAAACATGTATCTAACCCTTTTACTAAATTATTAAAATGTTTTAAAGATTCCAAAACCAGAAATATTTTGGCTGATCCAAAGTGGCGTTTTTGTCTTTTGATGGTTTAATACTTTTTAAAGTATTCACTTGTGTTGATTTTTTAAAATCCTTTTGGAACTGCAAAAGAAGAAAAAGGTCAGTTCTTTGCATGGCTCTGATTTAAAAAGTAGCTGCTTCCCTGAGAACTCCTAGAGACAGTTTGCCTGTCTCTGTCCTCTCTGCTTGCTCTCCCATGCCCAACTTCTGAGGCATTTTAACTTGTTTGTTGGTAATTTGTGTAAAACTTATATGACATTATAATCAAGTTACGTTATAATTACGGCTTAGTAAAATACATTCAGATTAGTTCATATTTCCCACCTACTCCAGTAATATCACTTGTAGTATAAAAGCAACATTTAATATAAACTGTGACATCCAGTGCATTTTATCCTTCATGATATATATACTGTACACTTCCATTTATTTAATGTGATAGACCATGACCGTTAATGATTAAATGTCATAGCTTGTAACCCAGTGTTAAGGGAATTCTAGAACATCCTAGTTAAGTGCCCAGACTTTACTTTGGAACAAACTGCGAGTTCCCCTAATGCCTTGTGCTTTGATTTTTTTTAATGAAACAGCAGAAATATTCAGACTCTGCTCTGATTTACATCTGGGCTGTGTTTTACCAATCTTTAGTGGTTTAATCAATTTTTGTTTGTATCCACAAAATGTTGATTGGGCTTTTTTATGGTGAGAGATATCTTATATGAATATATACATTTTTTTCCAGGCTGCTCTTCCTAGTGTATACAAAATTCAAGATGCCATATTGGCAGTACTTATCTCACACGAGTGAGATGGGGAGATGTCATATACCACTCATGTCTACGCTGCACACTGCTAGTTCAGTGAACATATGCAGTCTAGTCACAGAGGCATGGAGCTCTACACTCGGTGCTTCACAGAAAGATAAATTAGGGTGAAGTTGCACATTACACTTAGACCATACTAAGGGCACTTAAAATGTGAGTACCTGCACGTTAAAGGTCACTAAATCATGCTAAGTGGCCTCTGAGCATTTTAAAGTTATGCCACTTCAGGCGAGGGTTAACTCTAGTAACTTTAGTCTGCTTTACAGAGACAAAATGAGCAGTTTGCGGTCCTTCAGCATCCCAGGATGCACCACTCCTAGCCTCTCATCCTCCTCTACCCTGCCCAGCAGGGATAGAGTTCAGGTGTCCTCCAGAGGATCAGGTGCCCTGATCCTAGCCACAGCCCAGTGGCAAGACAGAGTGCTGTGCAGGCAAGAAACACTATTAACTGTAACTGTTTACAGTGGGTGTGTACACAAGATGCTTTACTGCACAGTAGACTAATTCACTGCACAGTAAAGCATCACTGTCTATAAATGCACTTCTGCTGCACAGTACATTAGTCTACTGGGCCGTTAGTTACTATCCATAAATACAAGTAATAAACTAACTAGCACATGTGTAGATGTTGGCTGGGAGCATATTTTCTCCAGGTCAGCCCTTACACTAGGGGGCCACAGGGGATAGGGAACTCCCCTGGTACTGACACTACTCAGCTCCCAGCTGCCCTCAGGAGCTGGGAGTTGAACAGTACCAAGACAGGGTATCTCCTTGCCCCATATCTCTGTTCTGGTGCTGCTCAGCTCCTGACACCCCGCAGGAGCTGGGAGCCAAGCAGCACCAGGACTCGGGAGCTCCCTGCTTCCTCGCGTAGTCTGGGGCTGGCTGGAACCTGTCCCAATCTGGGACAGGTGCCAGCCAGATCCAGGTTGCATGGAGATTGCTCCGCAGTCCAGGGGTGGGTGGGACTTGCTCCAAACTGGGACAGTTCCCAGCCAGTCTTGGGCTATGTGGAGCACTCTCCTTGCGGTGTGGAGCTGACTGGGACCTGCCCCAGATTGGGACAGGTCCCAGCCAGCCCCAAGCTGCATGGGGAAGCCCTACTGGACACGGGGCTTGCACCCATGTGCATGGGGCAGGAGATCTCTGCAGCAGCAGCTGTTTCCTGGCCCTGTGCACATCAGGACCCCTCCTGATGTGTACAGGGCCAGGAGACACCTGCAGCAACCACCAGAGCTCTCCTGGTACCGTGTGCATGGAGACCCATCCTGTGCTCTCTGCCAGCCCCCACACTAGCATGGAGAGGGAGCCTGGAGCTCCCTCTGGCTGCTGCAGGGGAGCAGAGCAGGGCAGGAGCAACCCTGTACCAGGCTGCTCCAGTTGCGTGCGTCCAGACATCAAAGGTGTTTTAGTTCAAAAGCGCACCACTGCCATTTTCTGCATGCTGATGCACATTTCACTGTTTCTACAAATGCTTGCAATGCAGCACCAGGTGTGTCAGCTCATGTGTTCTGCAGACTCAATTAATCAAGACTCAATTAATCAATTGAAATTAATTGCTCTGCAGATTCAATTAATCAATTATGGATTTCCATTGCGGCGGAGCAGACAAAGGTGCGTGTATAAATACCCATTAAGTTTAGGTGCGCATAAATATATGTGTAAATATGCCCACTCGGTTTCATACCAGATAAATGGATTATTCCCATACTCAGAGGAGTGTTCACTCTCTCACACTCCCATTCTTTTAACTTTTACTAGGCATGGGCTGGATTTTCCAGCTGTGAAATGATAGTGAATTTATGTTTTGAAATATGATAGAAATCCGGGAATGTTTGGGCTGGAAGTGGACATCCTCCTAGAGGTCAGAGTATATGGTGCAATGTTATCTCTTATTCAAGTGTTCGGTTTACTAGAAGGTAACAGCTTGTTGGGAACTCTTTCTCCACCTCTAGCTCACTATCCACCTCTGACTTTCTAGTAAGTTACTTGGGAGGGCCTGCTAATACTGCTGGAGCGCTAATAACCACAGTGGAAGTAGAGAGACTTTTGATTTTCATGTCTTCCACCATGCAATTGTAGAATTAATGCTCTACCTTTTTGCCCCTCTCAGATCTTTTTATTGTGCCAGCACCCAGAGGGGACTTTTTTGGGAGAGCCTTATCTCTTCTGTGTGTTGACAGAGATGCTGAATGGTGTCTCATGTAGCAAAGGAGAGGTTTCCTCCTCTCCCTCAAGCCCTAAGGCGTTATGTGTTTTTGAGGGAGTATCATTCAGGCAGAGATTATCTTCTCTGCCCTGGCTTGAATACCTCTGGGCCACAGTGCAGCCCTCATTCAGGGTTTTTCGTATTAAAGATGTCTTGTCCAACAAACACAGATTTGCTTAACATTTTTACCACTGTTGTGGTTCAGACATGCCATTCAATTAGGATCCAAACACCTGGTTCTAAGCAACACCTTTTTAGGCCCCGTATGCTATTAGTATAGTTTTTTGTTTTAATTAGAATTAATGATATGCTGCTACTAAAATATATATATTATGTTTCTTTCTGTAGGCTTGAGGCCTTTATGATTTAGCTTTTTAAATTTACTCTGTTTACAATCAATAAATGTGCTATGAGCTCAATAGGGCTAAAATTAACACAATTAACTATAATTTAAACTTTCTGTGAAGCGTGTCCTTCTTTAACTGTTCCCACTAAATCACTGTGGGAGACACTAAGATGGGACAAGCTAAAATAAGAACACTTAAATCTCCATCTTCCTATATCTCTCCTTCACCCTGTAGATCCTGTATATGCATTTATGTATTATCTTATTACCTGGTTAAGAGAATCAAATGGATTCCCCTGAGGCAAATTAAACCAATACTCTCTCCATCATCTGGCAAATGTCCCTGGATGATGTAGTACTCCTCAATGAGATTTTGTGCTGTTTACATGGGTGTTATCAGTGAGTCAAAATTTGACTCCTTTTTTTGTAAACTGAATGTTTTCCTTAACTGGTATAGAATTTACAAATCCTATTCAGAATTTATCATTTAGAGATTTAAATTTTATTCAGAATTTAGAATTTTAGTGACAAAGCAAAATGAGATCATTAATGCATATTGTTATTTTCAAAAAGTAATAGCCTTCTTTTTTTTAAAAAAAAGGGATGATTGTAATTTTTACTTAATTGGTATTTCTCTAAACTTGCTTTTCATGTAGAATTCAGATTGCTTTTTTAGATCTAAATTAATACAGAGAAGTTTCTGATTTGATTTTTTCTAGAGAAGCCTAAAGCCACATTTTCTCAAGTTCTACATGCATATAGAAAACTGATACATTTTTAGGTTTGTTTATACTCATTTTTTTATTATCATTCTAAATCTTTTTCAGCCAATGGTTTACAAATATGACGCTATCTGTAAATACCCAGTAAACAACAAAAGAACCATAATGCAATACTGCATTAAAAAAAATTGAAAATTGAAAACAAACAAACAAATATGAGTCAACATATCCTCCTTTTTTAACTCTTTGGTTGCATAAATATGATACAAAGGCAACTAAGGAGTTAAAAAGAAATCCTACTTTTACTTTGGTTTTAGTTATCAGTTGCCCTCATTTTTAAATGCCCTTCTTTCAGGGTTTTGGTTGACATAAATTGAGAAAATATGTATAGATAGTGTGTGTTGGATGCTAAATTTGATGATGACATGTTACAAAGCAGCGTATATATTTTCAGAGTGGAGCGCTCAGTTATTGTGCAAAATTTCACATTACTATCTTACTCGGTTTCTGTGATTATATCCTTCAGATCAGTGAATGTCATGGCTGCCAGGTGAAATAAAACTATTCTATGTGTCCTTTTAGAATGATGCCAAACCTAATAATGTGCGAGAGTTGGTATGCGTTTCTCAAAAGGTTATGATGCCGGCCAGTCCTAGCAGACTAATGTATAATCAATACATCTTTCACCAGTGACCAGAGGCCTAGTCAAGCATATAGAGAAGCCAGTCAATAAATAATAGCTGGAGGTCATTGTCATGGTAACTCTGTGCTCTTGGGTCAGATTGCTTCACTTTGGACCTGACCATGACTCTTAGGACTCCATGACAGCTGCAGGTCAGCAGGAGGTCAAGTTTATGCCCAGCAGGGTATTGGTCTCCAGGATGCTGTTTCTCTGTTTCTGACCTTTGACACCGACCATTAATTCTACTCTGAAGCTATGGTTAACTCTTTCATTGTCAACCAGTGTGCTGCTTCAGTTGTAACTCAAATGCTTTGAAAATATTGTTTCAACCTGAGAATTTGAATTGGTAATTAATTTTTGACATTTATGTTTCTGAAGGAAGTCCATAGTCCCCTAATCAAGAGATGATTGGGTGACACTTTTGCTGAGCCTGTCTTTCTGAAGTCAAAGAGAGCTGCAAGTGCTCAGCCTTTAGGAACATCAGCCCCAGGGTGTCTCTCTTTGCATGCACAAAATCAGAGATTGTTACCTAAAATTTGGCTTCAGGTCAATTACCTTTCCTATAGCATGATGGGAGCTTTGAGATCTACAGGTCTGTGGAAATAAAAAGCATAATTTTGATCATTATACATGAGACTTACTACTTTTTGTTTGTTCGGTATATTTTAATTTTTGCACAAATACATCATCTGCATTGCACAGTTTCATTCAGGGCTGGCAGTGGAAAAACAGAAATACCACAAAAGTAGGCAGTTATTTCAATATACATGCCATGCTAAGGCAAGCAGGAAACACTAGCTAGATCACCAAGAAACCTTCTTTCTATAAGATCTGTGAAATTTTAAACCTCCTTTTTGTACTGCTAAAACTTGAATGAGCTTGTGATATACAATCTACAGCATGCATTGCCACACAGTGTCAGCCAGAGAAGCAATTTGGTTCAAGTAAAATGGGGTAGATACTCTTATGTTCACAAACACTATTTTACAGAAATTAAAACCAAGATAATCCAGATAAATCGTAAGAAATAAGAAATGCCAAACAGGGTTGGGCTACAGATCTAGCACAGTAGAGCTCTATATCCCATAAGGGCACAGAGTGGATGCCAATGGGAGAGTATTTTACACAGGGCTTATCAAGATTGATCTCTCTCTCCTGCCCCTCTTCCCTTACAGCTTCCAGCACTTCGAGACTTAGAGGCCCAGCAAGTTCTAATTTGGAGGTTTTACCATGTTTAATACCTCCTGAGGGACCAATCCTGCGTGAATTTGTCTAATCAACATCTTTAGAAGAGACTGGATGGTCACCTTGCTGGGGTCACCTGAACCCAGTTGTCTTTCCTGCTTGGTGCAGGAGGCTGGACTCGATTTTCCGAGGTCCCTTCCAGCCTTACAATCTATGAATCTACGAATCTTAAGGTAATGAGTTCCACAAATGAATTGCACACTGTGAAAAATAACTTTTTTTGTTAGATTTCAACTTGCTTCCTAATAATTTACTTATGTCCTCTAGGTCTAGTATTGTGGGAGATGGTAAATAATACACCCCTACTTTCTCCATGCTATTTTATTGTTTTATGGACCTCTATCATTTTCTCCCTCACTCATCTTTTCTCTGAGCTGCAAAGTCCTAGCCTATTTAGTCTCTCTTTGAGTCCCTGAATAATCCCTGCTACCCTTCTGTACCTTTTCTAGTTCTGGATCTTGGAGGTGGGAAGACCAGAAGTGCCAGCAATATTCAAGGTATGGGCATACCATTGACATTAGATGTTTCATGACCTTAGCTTGATTGCATCCTCTATAGTAATCAGGAACAAATTTTACTCTTTTCCACCGTTTGCTCAGCAGCTAAGCAAGCATTAATGGAGGGGGTTCGTTGCCCTCCTGGAGTCAGTCAGTCAGTGGCAGATACACGAGAGTTGCCTTGACTGGAAATCAGTTTAAACCAGTATGGAAGATCTTATATACTCTTGTATGATAAACTTCCACATTCTGATGTTTAAAGACTTTGATGAGATGAAAATCCTGCCTACCTATCTGTGCTTACCAATCATAATGCCTTTTCACTTTGTCCCTTCTGTTCTGCCAGTGGTACCATGCTTAATACCTCCTTCATGCTTTTCCTCCACAAATATCTATGTGCCTTTTTGTATGCTGTCTCCTAGTTATGAAATGCTGGTCCCATCTGGAGCTCCGGACCGGGTTTCTGCCTCAATACAGCCAAAGCAGCTCCGAAGCTTTGGAGCCGCCTCGGAGATCCGGCCATAGGGTATAATGGGGAATCAATGAAATATCTATAACTTTGTTGTTTTTTGTCTGATTTGGATGAAATATGCAGCGATGGTAGCCTCTGCTAAGAGCATAAAATCTGCCAAGTTTCAAGAAGTTCGGTGCAGCAGTTTGGGGGGAACTGTACCCCAAATTCATGAAAGCCAAACTCATGTCATGGCTGTGTTACAACACAGGGAGGTCAAAACTGCAGGGCTGGTAGCTCTTACTGAGGCCACAAAGACTGCCAAGTTTCAAGGAGATGGGTGCAGGGGTTTGGGGGCAACTGCACCCCAAACTGTGGACAAGCAAAACTCATGCCATGGGTGACACCGCGTGTGTTAAGGGGCAGCGGGGTGACAGCTGCAGGGATGGTGGCCCCTGCTGTGGCCACAACGCCTGCCAGCTGTGGAGGAGATCGGTGCAGGGGGGTCCTGGGGCGCTGCCCCCCTAGCTGCTGACAGACAAAACTCCTGCCAAGACTGTGTCTGTCTTGGGGCAGTTGATTTTCTGTATTGAGTCTTTCCTCTCCTTAGTCTGGTTTTGTAGGTGCTAATTGATGCTCGTTCAGTTGTTATGTAGTCGCTAGGTCCTGTGTATTGAGCTGGTCCCTGAGTGAATCACGATTGATTGATTGGTAACTGGTAACACAGCAGCTTAGCAGCCAGGCCTGCAGCAGTCTCTCCCCTCCCTGCCCCAAGCCGGAGACACTCCAACAAGCACCCATGGCAGGAGTTTTGCTTGTCCACAGCTTGAAGGGCAGTTCCAGCAAACCCCTGCACCAATCTTCTTGAAACTTGGCAGGATTTGTGGCCTCAATAACAGCTACCACCCCTGCAATTTTCACCCCACTATGTTGTAATGCTAGATGTGACATGAGTTTAGCTTTCAAGAATTTGGGGTGCTGTTCCCCCCAAGTCCCTGCACTGATCTTCTTGAAGCTTGGCAGGCTTCACCCTCTCTGCGGAGTCTACCATCCCTGAAAATTTTATCCAAATAGGACAAAAACCAACAAAGTTATAGATATTTTATTGTTTCCCCATTATACCAGATGGCTGGATCTCCGAGGCGGCTCTGAACCGCTTTGGGAAGCCGAACGAGGCCAGCGCTTCGACCCGGACATGCTGCTTTGGACCCTGAAGCGTCTGAAGCTTCTCCAGATCCGAAGCTCTGTCCAAAGCCTCGCACAGCCCTAAGATTTAGTGAATGTATGTCCACCTTCTCTAATATTGAAGATCATGACACATTCAGGTGTAATGACAAAAACACTGCATATAAAAATCAGATCCATGGTCTTGAACAGATATAGACTGTCAAGGTGGAGTTTTAAAAAAAAAAGTTCAGTTTTGGTGTCAACAATAGATTTTGTCAGGCAAAAGGATAAACCTGTATTATATTAATAGGGATGCCCTTTGGCCCTTATTCTAGCATTTAAGTCCATCAAGGAGTATTTCTATGCCAAATCCCAAATAACAATACGTGTAACTTGAAGGGACAACTGTGACACATTTAATTTGTCTCGAGAAGTCTAGTTTCTGACAAACATCCCTGCTTGAAATAGATGAGCTGAGTTGCTAAGTGGCAACTGGACATATCTGGTAATGCAATTCTTTCATCACCTTTTGCCAGTCGAAATACTTTCATATTCTGGACAGATTTCCATTAGTGTGTACATTTCTTGATATTCATAAAAAAGTAGAACCACCAAATTGAAGCAATTTAAAATGATACATGGTTATTGCTTCATTTTTTTCCTTCTGTCAAGACAAACCTCATAAATGATGTCATAATAAATACTGTATGTGACAAAGAACTTAGAAGTGACAAAGATTTGGAACAGAGAACCATTTTGAAATTTTAAGATTAATTTCTGTGACTATGGTCTCACGCAGATGCTAATAAATTAATCAGGAGTACTACCTGAAATTTGTTGGGGCGAGCTTGAGACAGCAGGTTAGAATTCGAAACAAACTTCGTAAGAGATGACAACAGCATGAAGAAAATACTTTTTGGAGGAAATCAGGATACAAGAGGTAGAGAGCGAAACTTGGACTTGGGTTGATTGCTGAGGGACTAAGAGGGAGAAACAGATGAGGGAAGGTGAATTCATGAAGCTCCTGGAGCTACATAGAAGTCTGCTTGCCTCCAGGGCTAAGATAAGTAGGGTTTAAAGGATTTCATGAAAATGATTTTTTCCTAACGGAAGTTGGGGACACAAAAACTTTTATACCTTGAAGGTTTGGAGCTAGTGTGCGTGTGACACCTGGTGTAGTATGGAATGAGATAAAGAGAAACCACAGGGACTGGAAAAGAGAGCATTTAGTAAAGCACAGCTAGAGGCTCTTAGTCCCATGAGAAGGATATGTGGCAGAGCCAGGTGTTTGATAGATATAAGTACAAACATGATATGGGATTGAAATAAATTAGTGATAATGGTATCTAAAACTCCTGGATAGTGATGCTATTGGTTGTAAGCCTAACAGAGCAAATACTTCCGTTTTTAGGATAACTATGAGGTCATAAATTGTTAGAATGGATTACTGTGGGGGAAGGACACTTATAATAAAGAAGGAGCAGGAATAAATGATTGCACACTGTAGTGCCAAGGATTCTTGGGGCATGGGAACATGAACAAATTTCCACAAAATAGAAGAGGGTGGGATGGGCAGTGCATTGGCTGCTCCATAGTAACTGCCCGTGTGCACGCTCTGATTTGCTGGTAAATGAATACTATATCCTTTGGTGAAAGAGGGGTAGGCTTTTGTTGGCTGAGCTTTCAACTACCATGGGGTAAGAGTACACAGATACAAAGTTACTACAGAGTCAAGTTCTGTCAAGTTTCTAAAACGTGATCTGAAATGTCAAGAAGGCAGACTCCTTTTGGTCTTGAAGCGGCAGCACAGCATAGTTTCTCAGAAGCAGAATAATAGGAAATCCCATTCTCTGAATAGAGGAAATATTTTTCCCATTGTACAAAACTGGAAGCAGTAGCACAGAAATGCAACAACTTGTCTGAACCACACAGGAAGTTTATGGCTGAATCTCAAAATGCACCTACTCCGAGTCTGGTGCTTTGAACAAAAGACCAGTACTATTATGCCCGTGTTACTGTATCAGTAGTAGTATATTTTGGAGTGAAGGATTTTTCTGGAGGAAGCAAAGACATTGTTTCACCTTAGCTGTTTTTTGGTACGAACTGTCTTTTTTCTCGTGTTTGAAATGCTGTTAATTTTGGAATGGTTTGTGGACCAAATGTTAAAGTTTTAAAAAGTAGGAATTAGGTGTAAGGCAATCACTGGTATGTGGTTAAAAAGGCAACATAAGGGAAATGTATGAAACAGTCATATTGAAAGGAGCTCTGAGGCTACCTGATGTAATAACAAAACATTTTTTTTAGCATCTGAGTTCAAATCAGGCAATATTTATACTAACTAATGAGACAAAGATGCATAGTGAGAACTGGAGTGTTTAAAATCTAGATTCTGCAAACTCTAAGGTTACTCTAGATAGACAGATAGTGTATTCGTGTGTAAGAAAATCAGAGGAAATAAAAAAAACAACTGTTATTTAGGAATATTCCAGAAGTAACTCCATGACAGAAGAATTGAGGAGGAGCAATGCAGCCTCTGGCAGCACTTCCAGCAGCTTTCAATATGTTTTTTCATAATCCATTCAATTATATCTTTGTAAGTAAGAAGAGAATCATCCTCAGACCAAATCCTTTCTGCCCAAAGCATCAGTGGAAAAGGTAATATTGGCAGAGGGGATCTACATTTGCAGAACCAGCCTAACCTTCTGAACATGGAGAAACCTGAATTCAGATTCATGTCCCAGTTATATTTCTAGTTTTCATCAAATGTTACCATGCGATTCTGAACTCAGCTGCCATCTATCTTTGCTGATTATGGGATGACAAGGCCTTAGCAACCCTGTTATTGGAGCACCATCAGACTGCAGTGTTTGCAATGCACAAAACAAGTATATAGGAATAACATAAAAGATGAGAGTATCAACACAGCATTTAATTTTAGTATGTAATTAGCTGGAGGCCATATAAGAATGGACTAAGTATCAGTGGAGAATCTTTAAGCAGATGGGCATTTTAACTTAGAATGATGACCAGCTTATCTACAATGTTCCAGCTATCAGGACTGATTTTTATCGTGTATACCCAGGCTAATCAGTATGGAAAGTTTATTAAGATGGTATCATTGTAAGTTATCAACAGTTAGGTTCTCTACTCTAGATGCAGTTTGCTGTGTACTGTATTTCAAGAGGTCTGTGAGCAAAGAGAGGCTTGCGTTTGAGGGGTATCACTTACAGACCTACAATGATTCTTTACTCAACAACAAGCAACTATAAAGCCCAGTTTAAATTGATGGCAAAAGGTTACTGTCATGACAACTTCAACAGGTTGAACATGAGCTGTGAAAATGGCATAGCAGGTGGAAATCACCAAAAACAATTAGTCTGTTGCCTGTCTTAGTGACCAAAGGATTTTGCCCTTGGTATTGACCCTTTATGAATGTGAAGTGTATGGCCAGGATTTCAGGTGTCTTAAATCAGTGCTTGTCTATTGATGCTGATGCAGCTTTTGCCAAATCATATTGAGCTGAAAGTTTAGCCAAGCAGAGAGACAGCTAAGTCAGTTTGATCCTGCTAATGCCATGTTAGGATATGATGCGCCCCCCCCAACCAAACGTACATGTCAGAGGTGATAAAGCTAGTTTAAGTACAGGTTTCCCTCGCTTTATGTCGTACATGCGTTCCCGGAAAACTGTGTGTAACTCAATTCACATAAAGGCAACCCAGTTTATAAGGCAACAAATAGAGATATGTTCCCACGGCAGTGAAGGAGGGAGGGAGGGAGTGAGTGAGGCTGGGGCTAGGGAAGAGACGGAGGGAGGGGTGTGGTGCAGCCCAGCAGCTGCAGGCAGGTGGTGTTGGCCGCTTCTGGGACAGCAGCAGGAAACAAAGTGGAGGGGACTGTCAGTGGGTGCAGGGTGGGTGGGGGCACGGCTCTTGCTGTTATGTGCACCATGGGAGGGCTGCAGGCTGGGGGGCTGCACCAGGCTCCTCCTGGGGGTGCATGCCCCCAGATCTGCACACAAGGATGACAACAGGCTGCCACTGTAGGCTGGTGTCAGTGGCAGCACCAGACTCTTCCTGGCACTTGGGGTGGGTGGCAGCAGTGATGGGAGGGCAGGTTGGGAAGGCTACATCAAATTTTGGGGTTGCTGCAGCCCCCCTTCCAGCACTGCCACTGTCTGCCCCAAGTGCCAGGAAGAGTCCGGTGTCGCCACTGGCTCCAGACTGCAACAGCAGCCTGTTCTCACCTTGCATGCAGATCTGGGGCATGCACCACCCCTGGAAGAGCCCAGCACAGTCCCCCAGCCCACACCCATCCCAGGGTGCATGTAGCAGCAGCCCCCTCCGCCCTGCATCCACTGGTAGTTCCCTCAGCTTTGCTCCCTGCTTCAGGCCCAGGACTGGCCGACGCCACCTGCCTGCAGCCACCGGGCTGCACAGCGCCCCTCCCCCTATTCCTTCTCCTACAGACTTACCTCGCATATAACAAATTTACCTTGCATATAAAGAATTTTGGGTGTAAAAAGGGTTATCACAGAAGAGCAAATTCACATATACAGAACCCACATAAAGTAAGGGAAACCTGTAAGGGCTTTTTAACATTTTTTTCCAGTTTCCATGCCTAAATTCAAGGCACCAGTCTTCCAAACTGGTAAAAATAAACAGAGAATTTTTAACTGAGTTTTATGATGACACATTTTCATCTTCTAGGAGACTGATAGGGAGGAATCTGAGGAAAATCTTCATGTTCATTCTCTTTGGGCATGTCTACACGTGCATAACTACCAGTTTAAATTTACTGTGCAGTAAGTGGGAATAAGCTGGCATCTACATGAACAGGCAGATGGGGGGATTAACACTGTGTGTGAACTGACTTGGGACTAAAGTTAGTCCCAAATCAGTTCACACACAGCGTTACTGTGCAGTAAGGTGTCTACATGTGCGTTATTGCACAATAGCTAATTGGGCGTAAATTTGATACCTGCATGATGCAGGTATCAAATTTACACTCAAGCTGGCATAAGTCACCGTATTTACTGTGCAGTATGGGTGTGCACATGTAGATGTGCGCCCGTACTGTGCAGTAATTTCGGTTACTGCATAGTAAATGCTCACGTGTAGATGTGCCCCTTGAATATCGAAAAGGGTTGTTTTTTTTCAAGTGGTCTGGCATGTCATATAGCAGTTTCTAGTTGCCAGACTGAACAGCAAGGAGAGCTTTATAGTTATGCTCTGCACCTTGGTCCATGGTTTTTCATTGATTAGATTATGTGTACTTTTTTGAATGTTCCTAGATCCCTATATATATCACTTTTAGGTGTGGTAGTGGAATGCATGTCTGTCCCTAATTGTACCTGAGCTGGTGTGTCAGTTTATGTAGTACTATTACTGACATGTCAGTAGAGTAAACTGCTTGTTGGTTGATATGTCCCTTTCTGTCTTTTTTTTACAAGATAGAAACTGCTAAAGCTTATTGCCATGACATTTCAGAAGAAAAGTGGTTTCACAAGGGTTATAAAGGTTATCAAAATTTCATAAAAAGTTGAATATTGAAAGCTTAAAAACAAACTTTTGTGAAATTTCACTCTTCCTCCCCCATGAATTTAACTCAGCTGTAATAAATATAAAGCTGTTATCTCCATTTATACTATGTGTAACTGGTTATTGTCCTATAAACTGCTACAGCTTGATGATATTGATTTTACTCATCTTTTTAATAATTAAAGTGACCTGAGGCTTGGTTTGGTCAGCCATGCAGGTCAGACGTGCACCTTAATGATGTCAAATACTATTGTCAGGATAAGGGAATCAGAAAGCCTATAGTTTAATGCTCTTTTACATGGCAATTATTCCCTGGACTATAGAACAGCTGCAGTCAATTAAATATCAAATCTGGAGATCATCTGCCTCTTTCTTGACCTTTCTGTGACTAAATCCTAACAACAGGAATTATTTTTGTGAAGTATCATGCTCACTGTCTTCCATCACCATGACAGAAATTATGGATGAAAAACAATAGATTCCTTCCCAAAGCCATGAATGTTCTTGTTGGAGATAACATCAGCATAAGGTAAGAAAACAGTGACTATGAAGTCACTCAGTGATTTTCCAGGCTTTAGCTTATTAGGTGTTTTTTCTTTAAACTCAGTTTAAATTAGAGATGGACCTGGGCTGCAGATTTAAACCTGGATTAGAGCTATTTGCAAATCTGAATTCTTGTTAAAATAGATGTAACATTAAACCTGGATTAAAATTTGAGCAGAATAGTGGCAATGGTGGATCCAAGTTCAAGTTCTTTTATAACTTCAGTCTAATATTATCACAAGGCTGAGCACTTTTGTATGCTGGATTTCAAACCTCCCACCAACATGTGGTAGTGTTAAACTTTCAGGCACCTTATGTTTCCCAGCATCAGTAGGGTAAAGATTGCTTCAAGCAACAGATAAAATTACCTAAAATTAAGCCTTGTGAATAATGTATCAATTAATAAAATGTCCATGATACTTATAAAAGAACCTCAAATAAGCACGTTACTTTCCTTACATCCTTATGAATATTTGAGATAAATGTCCCTTTAATTAATTTTTTTAAATGTAAAGTATCCCCCCCCTTCCCCTTCCCCCCCCCCCTTCCTTGTTTCTCCTTTTTGAGAGTTTTGGTGGTCCAATGTATTTTTGTCAAAATCCTGAGCCAAGTAGCGTGCCAGTCATAAAACAGAAAAATTATCATTAATGTTTGTGATATCATCATTCACTTTTAAAGACAGAAGTTTAATATAAACAGCATAGAAAGAGTGTTTCAGAAGAAGCTTCCGGTTTTGTGTCTGCAGATTTGTGTACCTCTGGTTTGCATGCACACATTTTGTATTTTAGGCAGGCAATGTAGTTGAGTGGGGTAGGAAATAGGAACTCCTGAATTCTCATTCATGCTCTTCCACTGACTCTTGCTTATAGACCTTGTGCAAGTTGGCAGGTCTTTCTACTTCCTAAACAGAGAAAAGGTGCTTGTACCCTTGAGGCTATTTGCAAACTGAGGATTGTGCACAATATTATATCTGCCTAATAAATAACATTTCATGGCTTTGGGATATGCCCTACTGTCAGGAAGTTTCTGGAGAGATTTCAAGATGTCAATGTTGGCTTATAAAGCCCTAAATGGCCGGCGATTTGCCTACCAAAGAGATTGCTTCTCCCCCTCATTCAAGATGATGCAGATGGGAACCATGTCATTGTGGGCCAGATCCAAAGCCCCTTGCAGTCAGTGGAAATATTGCCATCAGCTCACTGGGATGTGTCCAGGCCCTGCAAATGGAAGAAAGGAGCTGACAGAACATTCTTTAATGGCAGGTTGTTGAATTTGGCACTCTCTTGTGTGTGGATTGTGACTGTTTATATTTGTTGACCTTCTTAGCAAGCAGTAAAGGCAATTGTAATCCCACTAGCCACACCCTCAGTTTGCAAAGGGTTGGGCTGAGGGTTCGAAGAATTCAGGTTTATTATCCTCATGTTAGACGATGGATATCTGTTGTCAAGGAGGGATGAGTAATTTGTACTTTGTACTTTTATTTTGGGATGGACGCAACAAGACAGATGCCTCTTGAGGGATTTTTTTTTTCTAAATCATAACTGAATAAACCAAATTATACTTGCAAACGGCTATGAAAATCTCCCTTTTACCTTCACTGGGATATGGCCTTCTTTGTACCACAGGAAGAAACACTTGAAACAAATGTGCTTTGCAATTGCCATGTTGCTATATGGATTTTTAAAAAGTACTTCTTTTGCGATATGTTTAAAAAAAAAATCTTGGCTGATTACAACTTGTTAGCTTTGCTGCTGCTCCAGTTCCGTTTAGGAAAAAAAAATATGGCTTTATATTCCCTCCCACTGATTTTCAACTAAAACAGAACTTAGTTGCCTGCTGATCCTGCTGGCTTTTTTAAATGAAAAACTTATTCTTCTTAAACTACTGGAAAATTATGTTTAAAAATCAGCATAATTTCATTGCCTTTTATTTCTGTCTGTCATGAAAACTGCTAGGCTGCTTTCTGGAACAACCCAATGTAATTTAATGCACAAATTTAGTTATAGTTATGAATATACTGAGTGAAAAATATTTTAATGATCCAGAGATATTAGTCACTCTACAGTAAAATTGGCTGTGTGCATACATTGGAAAAAATCTGCGTCTATAGGTGCCTCTATCTTTATAGCAGATAATTGTATAAGATTGAAACTTGGCAGGTTTTGTAAGGAATGAATGTATCTAACCAAAGCACCAGATGTGGTTCAGCCACTTAAATAGCTTAGGATATAGAAATTAATTCAAAGCAATGATATCCCAGCCCATTATTTTTAATTTTGGGGGGAGGGGGTGTTAAAATTCTGAAGCTGAAGGTCTACAAAAATGGCAATGATTTTAGTTTCTTAGACCACCTGGGTGCTTTGCAATATTTCCTGGGCCCTTATCTGAGTCTAAACTCAAATGCCAATGAGATCAATATTCACAAGCTTTTCTGGACTTTGTGAGCATTCAGGGTCAGGCTGGACATTTCACCATAGTAACTCTTCCTGGTGCATTTTCAGGGATTTCCATTTTGTTTACCCACAAAAATATATTACAATGTGCCATATTCTTTCATGGCGGGGGTGAGGTACGGTGATGCACTTGTCTTTTTCAGTGTTTTTGGTAGCACGTGTGGTTTGCCACAGGTCACATGCAAGCATTCCATCCTCCAGGACTGACCTCCTGGTGGATCCCAACACATGCGGGACATGTGGGTCAAACTAAAAGGAGATGTGTTTTCAGGTCAGAAGCGATCATTAGGCCATATAATTTTTACCAATAATTTCTGCATGATGCCCATAATTTCTGGTTGTGTAAGAATGTATCTGTTAAAAACTGATGTTGATTTAAAAGCTTTGTATGATGGAGAATCCATCATATCTCTCAGGAGGCTGTATATCTCACTGAGTGCCCCTTCCACTTTATTCTTCCCAAACAAAGCTGCAGCTGCCACCTATTTTCTGTCAACAAGCTACCATATCACAGTGTGGATCATGAGAACAAAGGACAAGAAGGGACTTTTCTGTAGGCAGCTATTTGCCACAAATCTTCACAAACACATTGACTTGGTGCTTCATGTTCACTATGTATGTGAGAAACAAGTTAATCCCCCTGCCTCCACAAACCCTACAACTCTTCCTACAACAGAGATAATAGAGAGGATGGCACCAATGTTGGACCAATGTCTAAATAAAAAGTCAGCCCTGAGGCATCACTCTATTCTCTTTCTGACCCATCTGGCTCCTGACACTCCACATACTGGACTTCAGTTTTCTGCCACTAACTCTTTTGGTCTCCCCCATCAATTGCCTGTGTACAGAATGCATATTCATTTCTATTGTACCCATTGTCACAGACTCAGGATAAGGTCTGTATAAAGAGATGAGTCTTATACTATGCTGCAAGATAATAAACTTTGGATTTAGTTTGGTTTCAAGTGATAAGGGGTTTCCCTCTCATGGCTTTTCAACTGAGAATGTGCTTTATCCTTGGTCCTGTTAGTAATAATATCCCATTTCTAAGGAGTACCTGTCACAACTCAAAGGTGTGATTTTTGTTTTGTGTGTGCTTTGGCACCACTGAATTATGTTCCCGCTAAATTGCAGCTTCTTTGCACGGTGGAGTTTTCTGCTGCAGAGGAAAGCCCCGGTGCAAAAGAATTCCCACCAATTTGTAGCTTTCTTTGCAGTGTGCATTTCTTTGTTGCAGCACTGAAGTGCTCGTTGCAAAGAGTTCCCGCCATTCGTATTCTAATTCGAGTCCCATTATTGGCTTGCGTGAAATTATTCACACGTGGCAGCTAGCGATTGGCTTGCTAGCCGTATAAAAGGCTTGAGTGGTTTCCGCCCAAGTTGGAGGACTCCACGAACACCAGGAGGAGGAGACTTCACACTGTGTGAAGATCTCTAAGTGCTGCAGAGCCTATTGGACCCAGTGCATTTCAAGCAGGCAACAGGGGTCTGATCAGCCTCTAGCCTCTCCCCATCACCGATCGCAATCCTCGACGTATCCCTCTCCCTGCGCGCAAAAGGATCCACAGAGCCTCGACAACTCTGTGGGAGTGATCCGAGTGTTGTCTGAGTCCTCAAACGAGGAGTTAAGCAGAGCTGTGCCTGGGAAACTGTCCAGCCTACACCGCGACCATCTTCGGTGTAAGTAAACAATCTTGAATCAACCATTACGCGTCCGTGCCTAATTCCAGCGTGTCGCCTGTTCTCTCTGACCCAGCGTGCCCGGGCTGCTGGCCACAGTCCGCACGGCGTGAAAAAGGGCCCGGCCCGCTCCCGGCCCGCACAGTACCAAGTGGAGTGATTCCAGGGGAAGCTAGATTAGAAGCCACTGAGGAATCAGAAAACTAAAATAGAACCATAAGTTTTTCCTGGGATAGTATTGAGAGCCATTGTGAATAACTGTAAGCAATGTTTTTAGCACTTTTTTTTCTATTGAAAAATGCACATTAAGCTTGACCAAAATAATCTGAAAATTTGTGTACGATTTATCAAACTGTCTCAGCTGGGGGAATAAAAAGTATTTTAATTCAATGTTTCAATTAGTAACCTGAATTTAGTTTACAAAATCATAAACAAAGCAACTTTTTTTTCAAAATATTTCACCATGTATGAATCAGGTTTTTTTCTAGCTTTTTCTTTTAATAGGAAAGTTGAAACATTTTGCACAAATCTAACAAAGTTTTGCTTTGATACAATTGCTTCTCTATAGTTTGTCTTAAGTACTCCGTGTTCAACCTTGTGGGGAAATTGTTCATTAAATGATCAAGAGCCAGGTTTGTCAAAGAAAAAGAACAGCATTTTTTAAACTGCAAAAGGACTCGGCTGAGTCTGAGTCAGCTTAGTTTTCTGGAAACCTTCCACTCACACCCAACATGCTCAAAGCCTGAACAAAATCTTAGTGTAGTCATTCCCATATTCATAACACTTTAAATAATTTGGAATATAAGAGGAAAGGGGTTGCCATATTAGATCAGAACAGTTGTCCAGCAAACTAACCGTTCTGCGGCTGGCAATGCCCAGGATCAGATGTCTGAGACAAAGGAGAATTTTTTCTTAAACCCCATCTGTTGGCTTATTTACATAGCCACAGTCAGTCTCGTACTACTAATATGACATCCACCTTCCAGCAGTGGTGAGAAAAAATAATCTTTTTTCTTCTGCACCACGTTAGCCTCTGCTCCTCTTCCTCAGCAGCAGCCTCTGTGCATTCCCGGGGAAACGGATTGCATCCTTATAAACTTCGCTCTGCTGCCACTCCTGCCTCTTCTCCTTAGAGAACGTTTCCCACTCACTCCTGGCAAGTGGGCGAGTGCCTTTTTCAAGCCCTGTAAAAATGGAAAATCTAACAGATGGCAGATATGGCCTACATGCCTGAAGTCCCTTCATGTCGTTCGGCTCTGTTTTCTATCAGTACCTTTCAAATGTACTTTCCCTTGTAATTCGCTGGAAAATTCCTGTTGAGTTGGCTTGTTACACTACTTTCTCTAGCCTAGTTTTTTCTGAGTTGTAATTCTGTGAAATTAAGAGTTTTTTTCTCATCGCGTAAACATATATTTATAGTAGGTTTCAAAGGAAGAAAAATTGGTCAGGCTAAGACTTGTATCCCTTGCAGCGCACTTCAGAGAATTATAAATCACTTTCAGTGTTGTTGGAGCTTATCAAACCTACAGATTCCACTCTTTCTATAGGGTGGTGCTACAGAGTTTAGTTGGTAGTGTTGGACTTAAAAAAAAACAACTTTTGGGCACTTTCACAATGTTTTAATACACAGCCCTTAAGAAGATAACTAGTCTTAAGGGCTGTGTTGTAATGAGCCTTACAGCTAGGAGGTTCTGTGCCCTGGGAGGCAGCAGCAGCAGGGTCAGTAGTGCTGGCTTGACTGGTGGCTGAGGAGGCTGGGCTGGCATTGGGGGCAGCTGTTGTTCTTATGCTCCCTCTAACTTGGTGCCCAGGGTGGGTACCCTGGTCCCTCACCCCTAGTTACGTTACTGCTTAAAACCATAATTCATTCTCACCCACTAGAAATAATCAGAATGACCCTCCCTCGTTCATATATTGCAGGCTCATTTTTTTGTATGAAACCCGTTTGTCACATATGATGATATGGAGCGGAGCTAACAGAAGGCATTTGGGCCTATCTGGCTGGCCTGGCCCTAGCATGTGAGCATGGGGTTACCCTCGGTAGACAGAACTTGCTTCTGGCTATATTATACCCATGATTCACCCTCTTTGTATCATGTAGATAGGCCAAAGAAACTTGATTGTACTGGCCTTTTTTTTCCCCTTGGCAAATTCCCTGCCCAATTACCTGGGAAAATAAATTTACTTCATGTTTAACAGTATAACAAATGACTGTACCAAAGTTACCAAAGGTAGTTAAGAATAAACACCTAAAGGAAAATTACAGTACAGATACATGCTGTTGTGACTTATGATAATGAAGGCCCCCCTGAATTTTCAGCTGACTTAAAACAATTGAGAAAAACAGTTGTTGTTTAGTGCCCAGTACTTTTAACCAAAAAGTAGTTATTTTTCTCAGCTGTGCAATTCACATCTGTGTTCCCATCCTGACTTAAAACATTTCTAGAATGAGAAGGATTCAGTTTCAGGAGTATTCTTGAGTATTTATAGACGGAGGCTGTAATCATGGCATTTGGATCTAAGTTTATGTCTTGATTTTAAAACTGTTCTGGTCATTGATTGGAATGCAATATACTTGCATTCTTCTTCTCTGAAGAATGCAAGTATATTGCATTCAGAGTGGATTGATAATTCCCACAGCTTCCTTCTAGTTCATAACTTGGAATAAAGCTGCTTTTAAAAAAGGAATAGACACAGGCAAACATCACAACGTCACTCCAAGAATTGTTTGAGCCAGATTTCCAGTGTTTGAATTAAAGCAGAGGCAAAGGTAGAGGCATTACTCTACCTCTAAAAGTCCCCACTTTCTCTGACTATTGCTAAAATATCTCTACTAGGGATGATTTTATTCTTGCTCATAAAAATATTTCTGCAGGATAATTTTTTTTTTGCCCTTGAAATGTACAAATACAAGACTGCACTGAATGTCTTTTTTTTTCTAAGTTTCCCTTGGGTATGCATTTCTGTCTGTCTCTATGGTGTGGCATACCTATTTGCAAGAGCAAAATAATAATAATTCATTGAGCCAGATTTTTAAAGTTAGGTAAGAACAGCTGAACTCATTTAAAAAATATTATCAGATACACAGTACATGTGAATGGAATTATCTTCCCATGTACTTAGCTAATTAGTGCATGCATGGACATGTATCCACTCTAACACCAATAAGCCTATTTAAACCTATGGATGTGCTCAGATGGGCCCAAATTTGAAAATCTTACCTATTTCCTTTATTCTTGGTATGATTTTAATATATATAGTACACACTGTAATACTGTACACTATAGTTAGTGTGCATTTTAATATAAAAGGTTCATAAGTCTCAAATGGGCAAATATAGAGAAGCTGCAATACTGAAATTGGATGTTCCCCTGAACATTTTATTGTTTTACCTAGATAAAAATTGCTTGTTAAAATATGAACAATATCCAGTTCATGGTGGAAAAGAATTAATTCTACATGTCAGGTTAAGATTGAACATACTCTTCCAAGTAACAAAGTACTTCTTGACTGCATTAGTATGGCTGAATTTAATTTTTTTTCACTAATACAGTATCAATTGGTCCACTATTGTTTAACTGTGGTTTTCATCCAAATCCTCAGTGGGCTTTAAAAGGGCAGGTAGCAATCATTCTTGTCATCATCACCATATTGCTGCTTTATAATTTTTCAATTAATTTACAGTATCTGGAATGTAATGGGCATAAGAGCTACCCTATTCAGATTGCTGGGTGAATACATATTTAAGCTCTGAGTTTGTAACTGGGTGCAGCACTGCCTGTTCCTATTGAAGTCAATGCCAAAATGACTATGGACTGGAAATGGGAGACCATGTGGTTTTGGCTTTGGATTTTTAGTGCACACTCATGGCTTGCAAATACATTGAAAACATCAAGAAAGAAAAAATCAAGGACAAAACTGAAAGGGATGGTTAGCATCCTCTGACTTTGCTACAAAAATAATCCAAGATCACCTTGAGAAGGTGTCCCCAGTACAGTCTATCCTTTAAGCCAGGCATATAGTTTAAAGCAGTGCAAAAGTCAAGTAATAAATTCTGTACTGATGCAAAACTGCAATCCACTTTGCAGGTGGTTTTCAGTCTCTTCATTACTTATGATAATGCCTTTTAATATTTGGGTGCATGCTAGTGCATGCACATTTGTGTGTGTATATTTGTGTCGGCATGGGATTTTTTTTCTCTCATCTCTACACAGATTGCACATAACCTAGCTAAATTTCAGTTAAAGCAAGCAAACATTGATCTTAAACAAGTTTCCAATGAAATTGATAGGATTTTTTATTATCATTATAAAAATTAACTCCTGTGTCTTAGTGTTGCCTTATTATGTAAAGCAATACTAAAATGCCATAAATAAATAAATACATGAAAGACTCATATCCTCAAAAGTGTAAACTGAAAATTAGTGATTTACCTGCAGGTGAGGATCAGCCTCTGTTTGTCCATCGATGCAATGATGTAGCTTTTGCTACATATTTTCAAGCAAAGTGTACAAAATGGGATTGATGGCTCTGCCTCTGAGCAGTCTGTTTTGGCACAAAGGACAGAGAATCTGGCTCATTTAATAGGAAAAGAGAGATACTCGTTCTTGGAACTGAACCTTTCTGAAGTTCAAAAACCAGAAGTGAACAGTTACAGACCTGCACAAAAGGGTCAGATTTAGAGACTTTAAGGACAGAGGGATGCTTTTCATTCTGCCAGAGTAGGTCCGTCATTCTGAAATTGGTTCTATTTTGTAGTGGGCTGAAAGCAATTTTCCACAATACATTGATAGCTCTTTTAACCACTTTCAGTGGAATGAGTCAGGATATTTTTCCTATTGGAAAAACGTTGATTCATCAAAACGGAAACTGTTCTTGGGGGGAAAAATCAGTTTTTATGAACTTCCCAATTAAAAACAAAACAAAACAAGAAGAGAAAATTTCAGTTGTTGGTCCAATTTGTTTTGAAAATGCCTATGGGGTTTGAAAATTAAGCTAACTTAAGTTGAAAAGCATTTTAAGAGGTCACCTTGCAAGAAAGTGTTTCAAAATGATTGAAATAAAAGTTTTGACTTATTCAATCCTAATTTATAAATTTGAGGATGGATTGGGAACAAAAATGTTCCTGACTTCTTGGCCTGATTTGAGATGGGAAAAAGTCTTGTATGTAAAACTTCACATGGAGTGGAAAAGCATTTTCCCCACTCAGTTCTAGTTCTCAGGAGGAATTTGCTCCTGATCTGTCTGGTGTGTGTAAAAGATGCCTGTTTTGGCTGAGGGTAGGACTATGGACAGCTAGGTGAATCCTGAAATGGTTTCCCATGAGTTTAAGCATTCATGTTTTATATAAAGTGCACAAACATAGTTTTAATTTCAGTAGTGGATTTCTGTAAATGTGTTGCCTCCCCCAGAAGACAGTGTTTTCCCATAGTATCCTGGAACTGTGTTCTGCTAGATCGTTGAATTTCTTACCTTGTAGCTATCAGACCTTTAGGCATGTACTAGAAAAATAAGTTATCATTGCTTTAGGGTTCACTGGTGCCTGCATGTATTTTCCAGTGCTGAAATATTCAATCCATCGCCTTCCCCCAACCCCCTTTTTTTTAACCAAGAGCCTGATCCAAACCCTTTCAGAAAGGTTTCTTGAATTTTTTTTGTGGAAAATTGTTGATGTTTTGGAAACCAATGGAAAATTTGATGGAAGCCAATGACATTTCCAGCCAATATTTCACAATGAAAGGGAAATGAGGAGAAAATTTGGGCAACAACGGAGCTTTTTGCCAGGAAAAAATTGAGTAGCAAAAAACCAATAGGGTTTTGCCCAGCTTTAATCAATTATTTATGACTCGCTCATTAGCCGAGTCCAAGGGTAGTATGTTCTAATTTGAATTTTGTATCTGTAAGGGAGTTTTGCAAGGATATGTCATTATAGGCAGTGTTTGTACAGATCAAATATGTATGTGTTAGTTTTACAGATTGGTGTCAGTGTTGCATTTATTTATTTGGGGCAGTGGTAATGATGTGTAGGGCATTTTGCTCAAAGAAAACAATATACTTGGATATTTTTTAAACATTGGGATCTGCTTTACTCAGGGCCTTCTCCACCCACTTTAGATGAGGGAGAAAAAAAATCTTGGCAAGCGGATGCTCTGAGGGGGCACATGGAGGCGTGTGTAATCATCTTGCCAGTTTAATTAACAGTGCTTTTGACTGATATGTGTTAATGAGGATAATGTACAGTATGGAGGAAAGAACCCTGTGTGCTATATTAAAGGGACAGGTGCTGGGCGTACTGGAAAGTTCATGCTACTAAAAGGAAATAATGTGAAAATGATTTAGAAAGGAATGAGGATGGAACATTTGCAAGAGTGTTTGTGAGGGGAATATGTGTGCGCATGTAGTTCAGATGCCTGAAAGTGGCTAGTGCAGGAAGAGGAGGGGTGGGGAAAGCTTCCCACTGAAGGTCCTTTCCTATAACCAGTTCCATGTAAGAGTAGCCTTACTCCCACATGGACTTACTGGCTTCAGGCAGCTTGCTCACCTTCGCAAATTTACTTTATGCGTAAGTGTTTGCAAGAGTGGGGCCTAGAGTGTAACGTATTTGACATTCTGCGCTACTTCCTCTGAAATGACACCATTTGCAGTTAAGAGCAATCAATGAAAGATTTCCTTCTGCATAAGGGCCTGATCGTCTGATGTTCCAAGAGCCTCCTGCCAGGTGCTGAGTGCCCTCAACTCCAACTGAAATCAATAGGATTGGGTGCTGACATTTTTAATTCTTATTATTTATGGGATTCTTTTCTCCCTCCCTAGGCTTAGAAAGTCAAAGGAACTCTTCAGTATTCACTGTCAGCCTGAAAAAAAAAGATAAGAGTTCAGTGTGACAAGCTTATTTATCTGGCAGATATCCTTAAAGATTGGGAACATCCTATCAGGGGCCATAGATATTTATAATATTTATGTATTTCTGTGATCTTCCCTTGAACAAAGTTGGATACAAATATCTTTCCAGCATGCAGTCCACTCTTATAGGAAGCCATGGTATCGGTATACCTGTGGGTTAAGTTCCTAGTGAGTGTTTCAAGTTGATTCATTGCACATTTTTTTATGACCTGTATTATGTTTTCAGGGCTATCGCAGTGAAAACATAACATTTTAATTTTAATATCACCTGCATTCTACAGTGTTCAAATTTTATACAATCTTTAGATAATTATTTTTATTAAAAAAGAAAGATGGTCCTTTAATTTGAATTTGCTAATAAGTAGGAGTTAAAATTTACTTGGTGTTAAGCCTATCTGATGGCAGTGGTTGCTAGCCTTTGGGCAAGCATAGCACAAATTAAGTCTGAAGTGCCACTAATAATCAGCCACTTTCATTGGCCAGTGCTGCTAAATCCTGTTGCCACTGTGAAATGAGAACACTAAATGTGGTGTCACCACAGCTCCAGCTGGCCAAACCCTTGAGCCAGCACCAACCCTGAGTCCCTGTACCCTCCTGGATCTGCTGTTCTGATCCACAGCCCTACCCTTTCCTCAATCTGCTCCATGCCAAACCCAGGTCACTGCTGCCTTATAGGTTGAATGCCATGAAAAGTTTAATGAGTATTTTCATCTACTGCAAAACTTAACAAAGAATTGTATGAGTTTCAGTTGAAGCTTTAAAACAGTATAATGCATTTAAAATATTTTTTAGGAAAAAAAATAGCCCTTTGGCTTTATTTTCCCTTAGGAAGCATGTGTATCTGGACAGGGCCTTTGCAGGAAGCCTATCTCCTTCTCTTGTTGGATTCTCCTTCCCCTCAGAACATGTACTTGCTTTTTGGGGGCCAGGGATCTGTGAGTAGGAAATGTTGGTGAACCCAGCAGGTAGGGCCAATGTTGAGGACTGTGAAATACTGAGGACAGACAGAGGAAAAGAGTCGGTATTAATTGTTGGGGTAGATTTAATTTGTGCTGGAAAACAGAACCGTCTGGTCACAGGAACACAGAGAGTCCTGGGACCTTTTCAGGATAGCCTTTCATCTGTTCCATCCTAGGAATCTGCAGGACTTTTAAGGCTGGATTCCCACTTTGTTTTGAGAAGGAAGAACATTTTGTTCCCACAGAGAGGTATTTGGGCAGTTATTTTGCAGAACACCTTCTAGTCAAGGCTAGAGGTGTCATGAAAGGTCAGTATCGGTTAAAGCTTGATCAGTTCTAGGAGCATATTCTCAACTAGTATAAATTCCTTTCCTCAATGGAGTTATGCCTATTTATCCTGTGGAAAGAGGTAGCTCATAGTATCTTGATTTTTTTCAGAGGATGGCAAAATATTTGTTTGGTTTAGTGATTTAATTAATAACCAATATACACATGCAATCTAATTTTCAATTATACCATCATGCTTCTATACTGCCATAGTGCAGTAAAAAGGCCATATAACAGAACAGGTTCTCAGTATATTTTATATTTTCCAAATGTCCCCTTTCTCCCCAAAGCAGATTTTAGGTAAGGTAACCCCCGCTTTTTCCCTCTAACCTTTTTTTTTTTGGTGGTAGGATAGTCTTTTATTTTATTCCCCAAATGTTCAAACAGATATAAACTGGGCATGGATTTAAGATAGAAATTAAAAGGTTTCTAACCATTTTAGAAGTGGGGTTTCAAGAGGAGTGGGGGTGGGGGGGACTTTTAAAACAGAGCTTAATACTTTTTTTTGAGTGGAAGAATACTATAGCAGGGAACTGGGATTGAGCGCCCAGGGGTTCTATTCTAGTCTTACATTCCTCAAGCAAAAAAAGCAAAACCCAGGATTTGTACTTCAGAAATGGTGATCCTGCTGGGTGTGATTTCCCAGCCAGGATGTCCAAGAACTGCCTCCCTTGCCAGATTCTCTTCTCCAAGCTCTCCGTTGGCCAAAGCTCAAAGGGGTAGCCAAAGGGAATGGTACAAAGACATGCTCAAGGTTGCCCTCAAGCATGGAGGCATTGACAGCAACTGCTGGGAAGAGCAAGGTGCTGATTGTTTGATGTGGTGCCACCTGGTCCAGCAGAGTGCATGCTACTTGGAGGCGCAACGACTCAATACCGAGGTGGAATGGTGGCAGCTGAGGAAGGAGAAGGAGACCAACCCAGGGCTACAAATCTCACTCCCCCACGCAACAACATGTCCCCATTGCCAAAGGATGTGTGCATCCAGAATCAGACTCCTCAGTCACCTAAGGACCCATCAAGCCTGATGGATGTCATCCTCGATTTCGAGGGTCCACCAACAACTGCAGAAATGCATATAAATCACAAAAATATATTATCCTCCTACAAAGCAACATTACATATGAATATGTAATAAAAATCCTCATTATATGCACTACATGCATTTAGCCACTCTCCATAAGTTGGGGTGGACCAGAAATTGGAGATTGGGTGAACTAATGGATCAGTATTATCCAATC
Organism: Alligator sinensis; assembly: GCF_000455745.1. Classification (NCBI taxonomy): domain Eukaryota; kingdom Metazoa; phylum Chordata; order Crocodylia; family Alligatoridae; genus Alligator; species Alligator sinensis. The sequence continues at coordinate 2,286,188 of NW_005842021.1, read as the reverse complement.
CAGACTTTGTGAACTTGACCACCTCCTCATCTTTCCACAGATATGTCAGAATTAAGATCTTGATTTTGTTCCACCCCTAGAAGGGATGTACATATCTTGCCACCTCTAGCTCAATAAGTAGGTACTCATTTTAGGGACTTTACCTGAACCTCCACAGCTAGCTTTACACATCATTAATTTATGCAATGTTGGTCTAATTACAAGATTTTGCAACATTAGGTCCATAGTGTTGGGATCTGTGTGCTGATCCAGCAAAGCACTTGTTTAAATATGGATTTATTGACATACATAATACTTTGACACACAACTAAATGATTCACTGAGCTGGGAGGGGCTAAATATTTAAATGTTTGCTGACTTGAGTTCCCAGTTAATTTATAGAAAACCCAGAGTATAAAAAGATGGCACTGCATTCTAACAGGTCATCTAGATGGTATACTTTATTATTTTGCTTTATAAACTGATGTATCTTTCACAAACATGTATTTTACAGTGCTTTACAGGTAAAATACTACATCACCCATTCATAAATAAAAGGAAAAGGAAGAAACAGATTAACGGGAGGGAGAGGGAAAGCCTTTCAGATTACCTTAAATACCAAGCTGCACTTGTTATAACAATCATTATTACTGTCTTTTATTTTTCCTAGTTACATATCTAATAACAATTAACTAGATTGCACCAATTGTTCTTACCCATTATTATTTAATGATATCCCATTCTTTTTCAGTCAGTATTTCTGATATTGTCCACTCTACCACCTTGCTATCAGTCATATTATTGTTAGTCTCATCACTTTTCCTGCAGACAGTTAGTTAGGGGATTCAAAGAATATTATTTTCACTGCTAGCAGGATTTTTTTAGTGTACCAGTATAATTTTCAGGTGACTTTGAATGCACATACCATACCCTTTCCAGATTCCAGATACTTGTTTTGACTGATTTTGCTTACTTGGAAATAGCATTTTTTTAATAATCTCCTTACATTATTGTAGTAGGAGTATTTCTCTCTCATCTGTACTATCTGATATATATTCAGAAACATTTGTGATCAAGTTTTGAAACAGCAGGTGTCAAATGCTCAGACTGAGTATAATAATCATAATGATTTGAAGAAAAACATTGAGCTCTGTGGAAGTGGCAATAAAGTCAGAGAACTAAATATGTCATTTTTCCAAGGATGATGCTATTTACAAATAAATGCTTAATAAACCCAGATCTTGCATCTTTCTTCTGCATGATCTTATGCTCAGTCTAGAAATAGAATCATTTTATTTCCATTGTAACTTTTGCATTTTAACAGCATACAGTCCATCAGCATATAACAAAGGTACACATTACCTTAGAGTTATAAAAATAAGCCCTCTTAAATATCAACTGCAATAACTTTTACATTTATCTCAAACATTTTTAATACTCCAAAATAATTATCAATCAGAAATAGTGTCGGTTGAGAATGGGTTATGGCACAATTATTTGCATCTATTTTAATTTCAAAAATGAATTTTGCAATTGAAAGTAATGTTAGTTCATCTTCCTGGGAACAGTTTTATAATTAGGTGAATACTGTACTATAAAATACTCATCACCATAGCAATGGTTTTTCATGGGGTATAAGTAAGTTGATAACAGAGACAATACATTTACTACAGAGAATATTGTGGTTGAATAATGTAAAGTTATAACTTCAAGTAAAGCACCTACTAACATAAGAAATCATGAAGCAGTCACACTACATATTGACATTGAGTCATTTTAATGAAATGCATTAATATTTTATATAGCATCCTTCATACAAAGCATAATAATATTGCAATGTCTTACACTGCTTCTCATCTTGAAGGGTGTGTGTGCGTGTGTGTAGGAATCTCTTCACTCCGAAACTGAAATTTATTTATGCATATGCATTGTTGCAGTACTCATTGTAGTAGTTTTTAAGTCAGAAAGCAAAAACAAATAATGTATCCAAATGAAACTACAAGAGGTATTCTGGTAGACACAATAAAATTATATCAATTTGAATACAAACATAACAGTGGAATAATATTCCTTCCATTGTGAAAAAAGTTACAAGGTCTTTAACAAAGGCTTGTAAAACAAGAACTCCGTTGTATTCTCTGTCCAAAACATAATAGCCCCATAAGCACAGTTGTCTCAAAATATCATGCTAGAGTACTACCTTAATACTGATTAAAAAGGAACAGTACCACCAGCTGAGTTGCAAATATTGCTTACTCTTTTTTTTCCCCATGGAACTCTTTCATTTAAGTACTTGAGTGAACCCAACTTTGTCTAGCTTCATGTGTAGTGAGTAGTACAGATGGAAGAGAAATAAAACCTTGCAAAATGAGGCAAAATGAATCTTACACAGGCCTACAGGAAATATGACAACCCAGTGTGGAAGAAAGAACAAGAAAAGTAAGCTGTATTATAAAGAGCGAAGATGCAACTAAATGTCACTGAAGGGTAGAAGAATGCAGCATGTTGAACAGGATGAAGAGTTCATTAAAAGCGAAAATAAACAGGAAGGATTAAATCTAAACTTGAAGACTAAAATTATGAAATGGTCCCAGGTCTCAAAGTATCCTTAAATTAAATGTATGTGGAACTATTCACATAGTTAGTTCAGAATGTGCCTAAGAGAGCCTTTCCAAATCACAATCAATGTCAATAACAGGATGCCTTTGGAACGAGATGTTTAATCTCAATGGGATGTGAACAGTTAAACGAAACATTCTTTAATCAAAGGATGGCATATAGCATTTGTTTGTTTCCACAGCCTTCTGTCCTCTTGCCTCAGTTTTTTCATTTGTGCTAATTGGACTATATTTGCCAAAATTGTTAAGATATGTTATCCTGCCTGCAAGACCTACAAGACACTTATGACACAGTCAATACACAGAAAATAAGGATCAGGGCCCATCCTGTTTTTATATTAATAAAAATGAAAGAGAAGGTTCCCAGATCCTACCAAAGGTGAACACTAGAACTAGACATGTTCTTTTGAGCCATTTGTGACAATGTTCCTTTTGTGCATGTTCATATTATTCAAATACCTTTTATAAAACATGGAAAGCTCTTGAATTAAAATATGAAAATAAACAGAAACATGAGATTTACTGGAAAAGCCATTTTAGAAGGAAAATTTCATCTTTTACAGTTTGACCTTTCAAGACTCTCACTTTTCCCATGAAGTGGAAGTCACCGGGAGCTAAAGTGCTCAGTATCCTAAAGAATTAGAGTTATGGGGTATGTCCTGATGAGCGGGAATGTGTGTCACCTGGGGACAACTAGCAACAGCGCATATTTGTGCCACTGCTAGTTGTCCTTGGGGGATAACCCTGCATGCGCACTCTGCCTTTGGCAAGTTGCCCTGGGTAGGGTATGGGAGGCTGGGGCCAGCACCTGGGTTGGCCCCAGAAGCCTTATTTGGGATCCTGGGAGCCTCCTAGGGCTCCAGCAGTGGCAATCTGGATGGGCAGAGCCTGGCCATTAGCCAGAGCATGGCTCCGGCTGGTTAGGCTCTGGTTTCAGGTGACATGTGCTGCTGTCATGTGCACCGCCCTGCTTTTTTCTGGTACAGGGATCTCCTGGGGTCAAAAAAGCCTGCCACGCTGCAAATTTAGCAGCATAGTGAATACCTGCATGTACTGGGCGTACAGTTTGCAGTGCCACAGATGGGCCTACGGCATCCCAAACTGCATGTGTGTGATCGTCTGGACATACCCATAATGGGTTTTTTACCCTAATATCATTTAAAATATCTTTGTGGTTTGTTCATCTTTTAAAGTTATTTTGGCATATTGTTTCTATTTTAGTATATAAGAGGCCCTAATTTAGGGAATCGGGCCCTATATTTGCCCTCAAAGAGTTTTCAATCATCTACTATTTCTGAATGTGTTCTACTATTCTATGGTTCAAATCTTCATGCTCTTTAAGCCTTTGTCCACGTCTCTGTTCTATACAGGCTTTATTTATTATGCTTTTAATTTCCTCAACTTTTGTATTTTGTTTCTATTTTATTTTGTTTAGAATTGTTTTTAGTAATCTGGGTGGTCTGAATAGTTTGAATAGTTGGGGACTTGTTAATAATTGATATAGGGACATACTTGTGATAGAGTGTCAGAGAAGAATAGGTAACAAGTGTGATAGACTTGCTTTTTAAAACATTTTGGTTTGATTACTGTATAAAAGAAAAACAAACAAATGAACAAAGTAAAACTGGACCGACTCCTGAACTCTTTTAGGTCAATAAGGCAGTTTTTGGTGCACAAAGGCAATTAGATTAGAACCCAGATGAGGAAAATATAATCCACTGCTCTTGGGTTTCTTAAGAAAGTAATTGATGATACATTACAGCCACTAACTCTTAAAAGTATTGTAGAAAGCAGGAAACTGCATACCATTTTTTACAGCATGCAGCATAAACAGGTTGACATTTAAAAAAAGACATGGCTTGTTTCAGTCCTATGCCTTTTTATTATCACATCTTATTACATTATAGTTTGAGATAAAAATCACACCTTGGGCAGTTGAAAACACTCACTTTCACTTCCTCCCTCACAGGTGTCCCTCGAGGTACATTGTTATGTTACAGTATCACACTCCTTGTCATATCTTATTCCTTACTTGCTGATTGTGGTAATATTTTGAATCCTGACACAGTGGGCACAGCCTCCGAGTATCAACACCAGTTTGTACTTAATGTAATATGCCACTGCACAGTTTCTAAAGACAACAAAAGAAAGATCTGAAAACACATACTAAAGACTGGCTTTGTGAAGTACATGTAACCTACAAAATATCACCTATCAATGTATCTATTTTAGGTAGGTATAGGGCACCAATCACTCTAGTATCTTAATAGCAAGGTAATATAGGCTCTGGAATGATTTGGGGGCTTACATGGTTTTGTGCATTCATAGACGCCAGGCACATCACACAGCTGTTCCTGATGCATTTGTTTTAAGGGGTGGGAAGCAGAAATAGTGTAGAGAGAATGCACAGCACACCCTTTTCTCAGCAGAAATGTCCTCTCTGTGGAAGCAACTTGAGCAGTACCAGGCAAAGAGCAGGCGGAGACAGGTGAGATGAGTTTCTAGAAGAATTTTTGGGAGTTGTGTGAATTCTTCCATTCTCCATCTCACTGCAAAGGGCTGTGTAAAGGTGTGGGCAGGACAAATACAGTTGTTAATAATCTTCCACCACAATGGGCGGACCTTGAGAAAAGGTGGGCTTTGAGAAAAGAATTAAAGGAGGAGATATACTTGGAGGAGAAGTACAGTAAAATACAAAGGGTGAAATCTAGCCACTTAATTCCAAATAATAGTTCCAGAGCAGCATTAGGAGACCTTTAAAATCCTAGATTCAGTTAGGTCAGTATTCTTACAGTGCAGACATTGGGAAAAGTAGCTGTAAGGCTGTCTTAGGGCCAACTCGGGAGTTATAGTGTAGTGGGTACAGTGGGCAAGTTGTGGTGGAAGAAAAGCATCACGAATGGAGTTGCTAGCATTGCAAGGGTGATTAGCAACACTGTTATCCAGGGAATGTTGCTGTAATTTAGGTAGGACCTGAGGGTTATCTACATTATGCCAAGCAGTTCTCAAGCCCCCAGAAAAATTCAAGCTCAGGAAGGAGGCAATGTAATTTAAAGACTCTGAGGTAATGCACAGAATCACACCCAAGGAACTTAAATAGACTACACAGATTCTTAAAGTTCAGCAAGTGTATGCATGTTGGCAGGATTGATGTCCATATGATTTAGATGATCAACTAAAATTGGCAATGACAAAAGCAACTCTTCCTCAAAAAGACTTCAGGGAACTATTTTTCTGAATTATTTTTTTCATCAAATAGCAAAGAAATAAATACGGGTTTTTAGTGTTGTTGTTGTTAAAAATACACAATAACCAACTTTGAAAATGGGCCAAATTTTCATTTACACTATTTATTGAAAATATGTCATGGAGTTGTACATGAATAATCCCCAAACTGCTAAGCTTTAGTTAAGTCTCAGAGTTTGTGTCTTAAAAGGATGGTTAAATGAGGTGACCACATTGCTTAGACATGTGGGATTTTTCTCATCTTTTGAGCCTTTCAAACATTGATTTCTACTTTTGATTCTACTTACTTCATCCAATGACAGATTTTATAACAGCTAAAATTAACACAGAGAAGTACAGTATTGGATATAGTTTGGGACACACTGTGCTATACAGATTTAGCAGTTTAACCCCCAATTAATACTGAAGGGTGTTGTGTTGTCCTGGTTCCCTGGAGACTGTAACCACATGAAAAATGTTAATTTATAAGTCTTTTATCTCTTGGGTTCCCAGACACATTCATACTCATTAAGGGCCTGATTCTGTTCTGCTTATCTGTGCTGAGTGAGCAATATGTGCTTCAGGAGCAGTTCCTTTGAAATCAATGAGACTTAGATCAAAGCCCCTGGTCAGCGTGAGCAGGGAGTTCGAATCGAAGTCTAAAATAAAACATTCTGGAGTTAGGGTCCACATGGGGCATGCTCTACTTATATTTATCTGGGTGTTGATTTGTCATAAATAGAAGTAAAGTCCAGTTTGGGTGGAGAAGGGAGCCTTCAGGAGAGGATGGAGCTACCCTGAGCCTCTCTCCCAGAAATTTAGTAAGGTTCCTGGGGATCTACTGGAGACTTACTTTCTTTTTCTCTTGCCAATGAATCTCTCTTTTAGGCCAGCTGCAGCTGCTCTGGAGCCCTTCACCATGAGTGGGGAGGATGTTTCTGGTAACGCTTATGCAGCTATAGGGTGTCCCTCAGGACCATGCAACTTCTGAATTAACACTATGTTAATTAAAGGTTTTCTTTGCAGCTGAACCCAACCAATTCTGCCTGCCCATCTAATGCAAAAGACAGCAGATTGTATTATAGCTATGTAACTTGTTTTGGATTTAAATAATTATGTCTGTATATATGCAAACGTGCTGCGGTTAACAGGCCATGAGTGACTTAGAAGCCTAGAATCATGGGGAAGTAGGGATGGGCAGTGTAGTAGTACGGGTTACCTCCTCTCCTGAGGACTGATATGATGACATCAATGGGAAGTTGTCAGCTGTGTGCCTGTGCGTGTCTGTGCATGTGTGTGCGTGCATGCATGAGCATGTGAGCAGTTGCAGTAAAGCTCTTTTGAGAGCAAGAAGTCTCGCTGCCTTTTCCTGAGGTATGAGATAGTACATGGTGTCAACAGTGGTCAGTCAGAAATTGGGTGATTCCCAAATGACAGGCCAAGCTCCAGCAGCAGCTCAGTCCAGCTTAGGGCAGAGGCTGGCCACAGAGACAAAACGGGCAGTTAGAGTTATACCTCCAGGACAGTTTGATTTCCAATCCCCTGGAATCTGGCCTAGATGAATCAGAAGTTTTAACTGCTTCAGGGAAGTGTCCGGTCTGGATAAAAAGTCTGACCCTGGATAAAAAGCAAGTCCTTTCATCTATTCAATGGTGGATCAGGCTGAACAAATTCTGATGTCACTGCCTCTTATAAACGCAGAAAAAAAGCAATATGCTGATGTGGTAGAGACACTAACTAAGCATGTTTTGGGCAAAAGAAATGTGATTTAGGAATCAGCTAGATTCAGTTTCTGTAAACAGGAGCCTTCAGAACCTGTGGACAGCTTTATTACATCTTTGCATACGTTGGCTGAATCTTGCCCATATGGAGAGCTCAAGGAAGAACTAATTAGGGACCACTTAGTTGTGGGTCTTCACAATGACGAGCTCACACAAAGACTACTGTTGGACCCTGATTTAACTCTCCAGAAGGCTGTCACACAAGCCCACCAATCAGAGTTAGTTAAGCAGCAACAAAAGGAAATCAGAAGTGCTACTAAGCCCTATCAGGCATTAGCTAATATGGATGCAATGCACATTGCCAAGAAACTAGAACCAAAAATAAATAAAATTGAAAGACACAATGAACAAAAGAGTTCTCCCACTGGCACGCACAGCAACAACCAAGTGGGAAAATACCTTATTGCAGGTGTGGTAAAATCCCTGGACATGGTTATGCTACATGTCCTGCTAAGGAAGAGAGCTGTCAATGATGTGAAAAAAAAGGTCACTATCCTTTAGTTTTTTGCTCAACAGCAAGAGTCCATGAAGTCACAGAACAGGACTCAGAGGAATGTACAGGGTTATTAGAAGAACTGCGAGTCTTTATCAGATCCAGGAGTTTGGATGACAGTCAATTCCATTTAAAATTGATACAGGAGTGGCAGTTTCAGCTACATGTGATACTTAGTACAGTCAACATAGGGATGGGATACTCCTTCCTCCTACTGAAAGGTTACAGGGACCAGGTGACATTACCCTCAAAGTACTGGGATCCTTCAATGCAAAAATTACACTGAAGCAAAGAACTATAGATCAGAAAGTCTGTTATCTGTAATCTCACTGTGACTTTGCTTGGCTTACTGGCCATATAGGCACTACAACTTGTCTGTCGGCTGGGTGAAATAGCAGACCAGAAATCCTTGGAGCAGCACTACAGAACCAAATACCCACCCATGTTTTCAGGTTTGGAAAAATGTCAGATGAATATAAGATATGTCTAAGAGCTGATGCAGTTCTATATGTATATGTTCTATACACAACACTTCCCAGAGACGAGCCTATGAACTCTACTTCATCAACCTCCTGGATACTAAAAATCATGGACTAAATATAGACATTGGATTTATGACACATTACAACCTGCCTGACATATGACTTCCCAGGTACTTCTCCACTATTCATCCCCCTTCTCTCCCCCCAACCCAGCCTGTCTTTCACCCATTGATTCCTCAATCTACATTTTCACTGACTGCCTGTCTTGCATGCATACCAGTCCAGACGCTGGCTTCTTTACTTTTCATTCCATCCAGGAAGAGCACACATCAACTGCTGAAACTTCATTAGCCTGATGAAGGGTTTTTGAACCCGAAAGCTTGCTTAAAAATTGTTCTCCAACTATTTAGTTGGTCTAATAAAAGATATCAGATTCACCCAAAGAACCTTGTCTACTTAATGAAAAGTGCACTTTTGCTACCTTTCAGCCCATGTTTGTTGGACACCAGATCATACCACAAGGAATCCAACCAGATCTAGCAAAAGTTGTAGCTATTAAGGGGTTACCAGAACCCAAGGATGTCCCAGAATTCTGCAGATTTTTAGGAATGGCCACATATTTGGGCCATTTTGTGCCACACCTGGTAACAATAACAAAATCTTTAAGAGACCATTTAAGCGACGAGATCATATGGTTCTGGGGTCCACTACAACAATTGGCCTTCGGTGAGATAAAATCAATGCTCAGCTTATCCCTGACACTAGCCTAATATGATCCAGCATGAGAAACACATATTGCAGCAGAAATGTTATCCTATGGACTT
>NW_005842021.1:2275526-2276755 GCF_000455745.1 Alligator sinensis | reverse complement strand
AAAGAGTGTTACAACAACATCAAGAGGCTGGCTATTGGGCCCTTATTGCCTTTGTGTCAAGAGCACTTGCTCCACATGAAACTTGATACGCAGAAATAGGAAAAGAAGCACTAGCAGTTACACAAGAATGTGAGTGACTCAGAACTTTCCTTGTTGGCCTGACTTTGACTTTACAAACAGATCACAAGTCACTTATGTCCCTGTTAGGAGACAAACCTTTTGATGACCTTCCACTGATAATCCAGAGATTTCATCTCAGGATGCTGAAATTCATTTACAATATTGTACACATTTCTGGAAAAGTTACAGACAGCTGATACTCTTTCTTGGGCATCATTACAGACACCACTGTCTCTGGAAGAACTCCTCCAAGAGTTAGATGTCACCATTTCTTGCAGAGGGGGTACTCATATCTGTTTCATTACAGACAAGGATCCAGGAAACTCAAGAAGCTGGCCTCAAGTAAGACTGTGAGCTGGCAAGGTACCAACAAGACAAACTCAATCTTCATGTTGTCAGGGATTTAGTCACATTCCACAACAGAGTACTGATACCTTCTGATCTTTGCCATGAGATCGTAGAAAAGATTCATAAAGCTCATTAGGATGTCAAGCCAGGGCTCCTCCCACAGTTTGGTGGCCCTTGGTCAGTGATAACATACAGAACTCAGTGGCTCATTGTAAGGTTTATGATGAATGCCTACCAGTCCCTGTAGAGCCATGTCTTATGAATGAATTACCAGATTATCCATAGCAGATGCTGGGAGCTGACTTACTGACCTGGAAGGGTTTTGTTTACCTCATTGTTGTTATCAACTATTACTCCCATTACTTGAAGATAGTACTGTTACAGAACACCACAACTGGGAGAGTTATAATGGTGATGAAGAGTATATACATATGTCCGTTTTAAGAACAATTTTCTGGAGTTGCATTTAAGCAGTTTGCAGCCCAGTATGACTTTCAGCATATCACCAGAAGTCCACATTTCCCATGGGGAAGCAGAATGTGCAGTGTGGACTGTGAAGGATTTGCTTCAGAAGAATGAAGATCGCTATAAGGCTCTTCTGATATACCATTAGAGCCTGGATGGAGTCTAGCTTTGTTGCTTATGAGTCACCAACTCCATATAACTCTGGCAACTACAGTAGAGTTTGGTTCCAAAACTTGTTGATGCACAGGAGTTTTGTGAGAACGATAAACTGAAAAAGGAATTATAATACCAGGAAT
>NW_005842021.1:2266252-2275513 GCF_000455745.1 Alligator sinensis | reverse complement strand
AAATGTACTCACTCTTTCCTCACAGCAGGAAGTTTGAATTCCAGATGCAGGAGTACAAGGCACTGTCCAGACTAGGGTGGATACCCCTTGTTCACATTGGGTGGAGACACCTCTTCTCCATAAGAATTGAGAGCATTGCCATCATATTCCATATTACTGCACTAAGGCAGGAAGTGCGTCAGTTCCACCAAATTCATTCAATTTGTAAACCTATCCACTTATAAGTGAAAAGTCTTATTGATGATAAAGACTCACAAAAAAGTCATGTGCTTGTAACCTCTCCTCCCTGGATAATTTTGCAGTTCTTTAGAAATCCTTTAAGTGTCTTCTGCGAAAGGGGAAAGTAGTAGTAAAAGTTAACTTCCATCCTGAGGGCTGACATAAGGATGTCAACAGGAAGTTGTCAGCCATCTTTGGTTTATTAGCAGTAGCAATAAAGCCCTTTTGAGAACAAGAAGTCTCCCTGCCTTTTCCTGACCTATGAGATAGCACAGACAGGACCTCAAGAGCTCATCTAGTTTAACTCCCTGCTCAAGGTGGGATCATCCTTGGCTAGAGATTTCTTGAAGTTACAATATTTGTCTGACCTGTTGTGATGGCTTGCTTAGACCAGGAGACTGGAAGATCAGTAACTCGATAGAGTTACATAGTCTAATACTTTGCTTTAATCAGGAAGAAGAAATAGCTGTGGCTCATTTTCTTGGGGATACTGAGCTTGCTTGATGATGCTGTTATAAGGCAGACAAAGGTTTAGCTGTAATGATAGTCTGTCTTGTCGAAATTACTTGCCACCTTCCATGCTCAGAAGTGTGCACCAGGGAGGGTGCCCCATCCTGAAGGAAAAGAAAGAATGGGTTTCTGTAGGAATTGGAGTCTTGCTTAATTCGTTTCCCTTCATTTTTTTCTTCCTTTTTCTCTTTTTTCTTTTTGGGTCGCACATGTCTGCAGGCCACAGAGAGTTGAGAAGCAGCCTGGGAGATGAAGAGCTTATGGAAATGAGGTCTCCTCCTCCTGTGGACTGCTAATCCTGATTCAACAAGATTTTTAATTCCCCCTCCATGGCTGTGCAAACAATTTGCTGATCCCCGAGAGTTATTCCAATCTGAGGCTGGAGTAACTCTCAGGTGCAGCTGTGGACAGGCTTTTGGTTAAAGTCAAGTCCATAAATATTTGCCTAATAAACCAGACTCTTAAATTGCCAAATAAAACAAGCACAGGTTGGGGTGGGGAGGGGCGAAACACCCTTAATTTTTTTAAATACTCATTTAAATACTTTCCAGTACTGCTGATATTTTATGTAACACTGCCCATATTTATGTATTTATGTATTTTGCTTTGATGGGGGATTATTTTTCTCACTGCAGTCTTCTTTTGATTGATGCAGTGTGCCTGCTCACTTTCAGATATGGTTGGAGAAGAAGCAGCATAAGTTGGGTGACTGTATTTAAAATGGGTAATACAGAATGGTTTTAAACTTTAATATTTCATATAGACATTTAGTTTTACAAGTAATTTATTTTGTGAGATGCAAGTTTCTGCCTGGACAGTGTTGATTTTGAGTAACTTGATGTTTATTTCCCACCTCTGCATATTAATATTATTTGGGCTGTGTGGTTTCTGAATACCTTATCACTGCTGGATTCTTTAATAGCTATGAAGGAAATAAAGTGAACTCCTTTATATCAAGATATTGGTTTTTTCCATATGATGACTTTAACCAATATCTCCTTAGACAAGAAAAACAGCAACATTTACAGTATGAGACAACTCTGTTAATCATGAAAGACGTTGGATGTAAGGCTGAATAATTTATAAATTCATGAAGGTTTCCCAGTTAAAGTGCACCTATACTGGGATATATCTTCATCTGGTATAAATCAATCTGACTCCACTGATTTAATGAAGGTAGGCTAACTTAGGACATATGAGAATCCTGCCCCCCCCTTTCTTTTTTACCTAGTGTAACCCTTTTGCCAGGCACTGGACAGCAATAACAAGGGCCAGGCTCAAATTTAGGGGTTTAAAAGCAACCTTTTAAAATCTGGCTCAAGTCCTCCCCCAGAAACCTGGGGAAACAAATTTTAACTGGGTTTTCTTAAGTGAACAAACTTCCCCCACTCACAAGCACTGTTAGACTAAGTTTATTATGGGGGGAGGGGGTGGGCAGGGGAGGGAGGAAGAGGAGAAGGGAGCAAAAATACAACTTCAATTATTAAGCCTTTACTGAAACCCAAAACAGTTAAGTCTTGGTCACTGGCAAACCAACCCAGGGAGATGCTACATATCCCAGTTTGTTGGGAAGGAAGGGCTGCCATCTGCATGCTCTACTAGCTATGCCAGTCAAAGTAGCAGGTTCTCAGTAGGAAGGCCCACATGGGAGTTGCTGCCATTCTGAAACAGGGGAGCACTGTAAGGTATGATGCTGGGAACTATTGCTCGGGCCTCTGGGGAGTGCTGCTAGAGATTGCTGCTTTGGCTGCCACTTCCAGTGCTTGTTGGTGCTCCTCTACTGCTGACAGGGGTCACTACAGCTTCCACTAGGGATCACGGCCTCTCTACCAGCAGGGGTCACCACCACCACTGGGGTGCCACTACTCTGCTACCACAGCTAACTCTTCAAGTTGCCTGTGCAATCCCAGCTCTTTTAGACTCTCACCAACTTGAAAAACAGGCTCAAGGGTTTTCAAGTATTTCAGCAGTAAGTAAGCATTATATTTCTACCAAAAACCATGCTTGGGACTTGAACTTATACACACTTTGCCTCTGAAAAAATTGATGAACCAAAAAGCCACTCAGAAAATAACTCCTGTCCATAACCTCTCCTGGCCTGCAGACATGGAGTCTTTCACTATTCCTGAAGGCCACCCCACTGTCGGTCCCTGGGCAGCTCACAGTGAGTATTGAGTTAGAAGCCTAGAATCATGGGGAAGAAGGGCTGAACTGGACCTCAAGATCTTTGTGCAACTTTGCATTATCAATATTTCTGAAGTTTGCAGGCTACAGAAATCACAATTTTGGAAGGGAGGACTGGTGGATACAATTCTGATTCACCTCTCCTTTACAATTGCATGCTTTAATACCAAACAGTAAATCCAAGCCCACAAACAGTGAAAAACAGATGTGCGTTGCTCTCAAACCTCCAAACATGCATATTAGTAAAAGTGTACAGACAATGTGCAGTTACCATTATAGAACATAACCATAGCCAAACTTGTATACCATAAGGGGTTACACTAGCAAAAAAAGTCTCATTTGCTGTTTCAAAGCCTAGGAAAAGCCAAACAAAAAGTTCCACTCAGTCCTCGAAGAGAACTGGTATGTTCCTTCTTTGATTACAGCATATTAAATTCAACTTTTAATTGGCTCTTCAGAAGAGAACAGGCCAAATCTATTTTTTATTTCTCGGTCGGTGTGTCTACGTGAGATGCAACTGAATAGTTATAACTGCACATTTATTTAGTACTTGTATAAGGAAGTACAGTAAAAGCTTAGTTATCTGGCATGAGTGGGATAAGGGGAGGGGGTGCTAGTTATCTAAAAATTCCGGTTATCTGAGAGTTATAACCTGTGTAGCCAGGATTGCAGCTGGCCTAGCAGGCAGGTATGTTTCTTTTGATCTACTTCCTTTTATCTGTACGTGAGGGAAGGGCGGGCTGTAGCTGCAGGCTGGCCCCTGCTCCCTGCCTCTGTACCTGGCTGCCGCTGCTTTGAAAGCAGTGTGGCGCCATGTGCATCCTGCCGCTGGGTGGACTGGACAGCGAGGCAAGCCAGTCCCAGCACCCAGCACCACCACTACCTGTCCAGAGCGCAGCCACCCTCGCCAGGAAGAGCCCAGTGCTACTCCAGCCCCAGCCCCAGTCCCAGCCCACAGTGGCAGCCTGTCCTGCCCCATGCAGATCTATTAAATTCCAGTTAATAAAATATTCCAGTTAGTAAAATGCCAGTTAATACAGCTTTTACTGTAATTGCACTTATATAAGCAAGTACTAAATAAATGTGCAGTAACTGGAGTTACTGCACAGTAGCTCCAACAAATGTCTTTTAAGTGACACACTAATACACAGTTTTATTCAGCTACTGCACAGTCAGCGTCTTGTGTAAACATGCCCATGAAGTCACCAATTTTTGAAGGCAGAGCTAATCAGTTTTTAACAGGAGAAAAAAATGTTTTATTGAACATTCAACAAAAAAATGTTGAGTTGAAAATTCACTATCATAGCCTATTGTACTATTATTTTGTCAAGGAAAAGGCATAAAACAACTTACCTGTAGAGGAAAGATAATGAGATGTATCTGTGAATCAAATGTGTTAGGGATTTTAAAGTGTGTTGATTATTTTATTCATCACCAAACAGATACACCTAGTAAAAGATTTATTTAATATTACAGGAGGGTTTAGAGGAGAAGAAAAAAAATTCCATCACCACATATGCCTGATCATTTAAACCTTGATTATGCATGCTTAATATTTTCAATTCTTCTAAGTTTAAATTTCAAATATGCTCAGATGTAGAAATAATTGTAATTTGTCAGCTGTCTGAACATGGACTGGATCAGTAATGGTATTTAGCATGCATAACTTTCCCTAACATAAATTGTCATCATTTTGTTAAATCTGAGGGTACTAAACACTCATAAATATATGTTAGTCAACATTTTACTCTCTTGCTTTTCTAACCATGAGGATTATATTTTTAAAGTAAAAATAAGAACAGCACAGATGATTAAACCCTAATTGTGGTTTGACCTTGGTATCTAAGAAGAGAATGAAAGACCAAGACCTGGTCTCGTAACAAAAAGTTGTTTCCATGGAAATCTAAAGTAAAGGGGAGTCAGGTTCCATCTCTCTGATTCCTGCCATGACTTCTAGGACTTTCTGAATGCTCTACGTTAATGTAAGGTTAAGTTCCGGTCTTTCAAAGGAACAAACCTGATATGTAATGTTTTAATACCCACATCATCCTCAAAAGGAAACTTTATCTGAGTCTATAGGCTTTCAATATTGGCATTTCTTGGTATAAATTCATAATGAAGAGAAAACTTTGTATAATAGGCAATCCACTTCACTACAGTTAATATGAGTTATCTCTTTAAATGATAATACAGGCAATAAAATACAGAAATATTAGAAGAAATATTAGCATTTATGTTTTGCTTCACCTCTTTGTTTGACTTAAGTTTCTTCTTCCTTTAGTTCACTCATGCATTTAAAAATATGTCAGTGAATGATATACACCTATCTGTTCCTGTTCCTTCCTCTGGGTCCATTTCACATTCAAATAGGATCCTGTTATGTGTTGTGCTGGGAGGTAACACACTCACAACATTTAGTTCACTCACTCTAGGCCTATGATCATTAGGAGTTCAGAAGTATGCATTAAACTAGAAGGTCAGTAGAGAAGGCCAAATAGAGGCCAGTCATCTCAGTCTCTGTGGAGGTCAAACCATCGGTGCTAGGCCGAAGAATGGTTCCATTGACTTGTCTGAATAGAACATGCAGGATTTGGCCCTACAATTCCTTCTAGTTCCTTACTTTAAGCATGAAATTTTGCTATACAGCAAGGAGCTTGAATTTACATGTCCCTTTTGACTGACCAGTGGGGTTTTTTTCAGGCTCATCCTTCCATCTTGGCTTTGCTTCTGTCTCTAATCTAACTTGGTCTTTTATTTTTCCAGCTCTTTGGGACATTACTGTTTCAATATTGCTTTCATTTTCTTCAGAATGTATTAATGTTGCTGTTACAACATGTGCAGTTGCATTGTCTGGCCCTTTGGACAAGTTTCCTTCATTGTCACAACTCATGTTATTTTGTGTTTCCCAATCACTAGATCTTATATTGAAGTTTATATGTCCACTTACATCATTAAACTAATGATCTTGGATCATATTTTAAAGGCATTTAGACCCCCAGATCTACAGTCAAAGATGTTAATGGAGTTTTCAAAAATACCTTGGTGTTTATCTTCCATTGGGAGTTAGATGACTAGGCACCTACTGGGATTTTCAAAAGTGCCTCTCTGCATCATTAGGTGCCAAAATGTGTAACAACTATGGTACTAGCTCTTTTGTTGGACCTGTAAAGGGTCTTAGTTAACTCCAGATGTTCTAGGTTCATTCCCCTCAAATGGCCTGACTAGAGAGATATTGTGACATTTGCTTTTTAAATCATTATTTTACAGTGTGTTATTTGTATTCATAATTGGTCGCAGCTTGTCTTGATTCAGGTTGATTTAATTTCACTTTCTCCGTCTCTTGCTTTTTTGTAGATCATTTAGTGATCTCAGTATGTTATGCTTTTCCCCTTACCCGTCATACATCTTTGTGCCTCAAGCCTGGTATCACATTGCCTTGGCAAGTTTTGCCCTGCTCTGTACCTTACATCATCTACTCTTGCTGTGAGTAGCAAAAGTACTAGACTCTTGAGACTATACTCCATTTTCTGAGATCTCTTTGCCCCTCTCTCACCTTTTTATAATTTCTACCCTCAAGACTCCTTGGATCTTGCCTTTGCTATTCCTTTGTCATAACTGAAGGTCTCCTGTGTAGCGTTGTGGTATCTCCTGTGTTTCCTGGTGGTTCATAGGATCTCATTATTCAGCATAACTCTGACTTCCATAACTTTACTCTTGACCATGAGGTAGATATTGAATTGTTAATAGGGATGTTATGGTTCAGAAGTAGATTGTAGAGGGTTCATTTGGTTAATTCATCTCTGCATTTCAATAAGATTGAAAGGCAATGAAACATTATGGTTACAAAAATAGGTCAAGGAAGTTATAGGTACTGGGAAGTTCTGGAAGTCAGTCCACTTTAATCACTAATTTAAACATCCAAATTTGAAAATGCAGGCCTTGATAAGAAAGGAGGTGAGGAGTATCTTTTGCTATCTTTATAAATTACTAGGGAATACTATAGCCCCCAAATTAAACTCTATGTATGGATTACTTATCTGTCCATTTGCCTCCCTGTAATCATACTGATGTAATCAGGCCCACATAGATGTCACAGGTCAATATGTAGTCCTGATTTGCATAATCTGTGACCCCTCAACCTTCTTAGTTCATTTTATTACTAATTCTTTAATAGATTTTCCTAACATTTAGGACTTGTTTTCTTTTTTTTTCATTACTTTCTTTTCTCAGGAAATATATTATAAACAAAGCTTCAAATAATTTTCAGGTTGTGGCACCTTAGGGAGAGTTTTCACAAAACACTGTGGAGGAAATGTGCACACACAAAACCTGTGAAGAAAATAGTGTAGGTTGTGCATACACTTCTCCCACTCATTGTTTTCAATTTTCACCATTTGTGTCAGCATTTGTAGGAAGCCCTAGAAAACAAGATGCCACATCGTTATGAAACATAGTCCTAAGAGTGAAATATAGAACTCATTATTTCACTTCCTTATCCTCCTGTCTGCTTTATTTGTTTTTAAATGTTTGCCTGATTACAATGTTATTCTAGATTACTAAACTGATCTGAGCAATTACCCACATTTTAACCATATATAAACAGAAAATGCTCTGACTTGTATTTGGTAATACCTCAAACATAATCTATCTTATTTGGCTGGGATGGTGCAGGGAGAATGGGCACCTGTGTAACCTAGTCTATGATCTACCTATTTTCAGTGAGGATTTAGGCAAAACCAAATAATCAGTGAAAGTTCTCCAATAGTCTTTCATCACTTGTCTCTGATGCACAAATAAGTCCTTGACTTAAGAGAAACATTTGAAACAACTAACTAGGCAAAACTCCTAGAATGCCTCTTGACAAAGAAGTAGGGGATGTAAAGCGAAATTTTCACTTGGCAAATGCAAAACAACAGTGAGGACATGGTAACTTTGGTACTGCTTTGTGTGAGGACACTTGCACCTGAATTAATCCAATTCAGATTCTGAGACCCAAGTGCATATCAACCTGCAATGTAGAAGTACTCTAAATCAGGAAGAGTTTAGCTGTGAATAATTCTCATACTCATATTCTAGTCAATGAAGGTTCAGAGAGAGGGAAGAAAACAAAAAATCTATTTTAAGTAACAATAGGGTGATTTTGGGGAAGCGGCATAACCTCTGACCAGAATAATAGCAGCATTCCCTAAACAGTTGTATCTGCTGATCAACTTCAGGCTGTCTTTGAAAACCCGAGTAAATGCCAAAGTGGTCTCCATCTGCCTTGTATGATATTGCAGAGCATTGGCTTAGTGTGAATGATCATGTTTGCCCCTAATGGCCGGACCCTGTAAAGTTGAAGGCCTGCTACTACTGCCACTTATGGCAGGTGAAAAAAAATCAAAACATTGAGATATCATGACAATTTTAACTGAAAATTTAACAGCTAATACTTCCCCCTCCTTCCCTACTCCCATAACTGGTTCCTAAAAATGTAGTTGGATTTGTTCAGGGGGATTTCCCTTCCTTTCTTTGGTTAGTTTCATTAGAGAATTTTCTCTTTAGCTTTGCATGACCAGAGGGTTTCCCACCCCTTCTCCCTTTCTTTTTTTCCCCCCCTTCTATATTGTCATGTTTAATCCATCTTGGCAGTTATGATACTTATATACATTGAATCAAATTTTATTACAAATTTGCATGGAAGATGAGACCTGAATCTTACACAAATTAAGACTAATATTTTTTCATCTTCTGTTTAAAAAGTTGCTGGCTAAGTTTTGAGGCCTAGACAACTAACATTTTCATGCAGCTATGGACCTGAAAGAACTTCATGGATGTTCATACTGAATTTAAGCAGGAAGATGAAATAATGAGCAGAGTTAAAAAGGATCTGCCATCAGAGCTGTCACTAAAATAGGGGATAAAAATTGTGGAAATGTCAAAATTAAAGTTTTTTTGACCATCTTGTTAATTCTGTTAAAAGTTGCTGCTCCAATGGATGCCTGGGAGGAGAGGAGAAGCATAAAAGAAAGGAATCAGACCAATAAAATAGTAGAGATATAGGGCAAGATCCTTGGTGTGCATATCTCTTCTTTGATATCTATATAGTTATATAGCTTTATTGAGTGAATTCATGTAAGTTTACACTAGCTGAGTATCTGACACATGGGATGCCTCTACACATGCAATTAATGTGAAGAAATAAATTCTGGACTTGTTTGAGCTGGAGTAAACTACTTCTGGGTGGAGCATGTACATGTTTACCTGGTACAGCAGCAATTTGAGCTGAGGCTGAGCAGGCCTAGGCTGGCAGGCATCATGGGAGGGAGGGTGGGAGGGAGGGGGTCAGCCCTGGGCTCCAGGTGGCAG
>NW_005842021.1:2217344-2266221 GCF_000455745.1 Alligator sinensis | reverse complement strand
GAAGTGTGGACCATGTGGCTAGATGGCAGGCAGGAGTCTGGCCTCTGGCTGACTGGGTGCAATTTATGCCTGCGGTAAGCAGCTACACGTGTTTAATTGGAGTAAATTACCCTGGCATAAGAAAGTACTGTCCCCGACTATTATATTACTGTAGCATTCATTAGTTTACTGCGGCCTAATACTATTGCACATGTAGACGGTGACTCTTTACTCTGCAGTGAATTAGTCTACCCTGCAGTTAAGCACATGTGTAGACATGGTCATGGAGTAAATCTGTCTTCCTGTTTTCTCTGTTTTCTCTTTACACTGAGCCCCCAAATTAATTGTTGTAAATGATGTGAGCAAAGATGGAATGCTCTAATTAAAATACAGAGGGTTCTCTTCTACTTTAGTCTCTAATCTAGGTTTTATAACCAAAAGAGATTATGTTCAGTTACTATTAGGCCACCATTTTATTCATCCATTTTTGCATATAGCTGCAAATCTCATAATTTGGGCTGATGGAAAATAAGAATTCTATTTTTTAAAGAAGTTTGAGGATTCAAAATATGTTTAGTTCTGTTGTTGAACAAAAACAAAACCTACTGATTTTTTTTCTATAAAAATAAAATACATTCAGAATAAATCATTTCAGCCTAGTAAATAGCCCAGTAACTCAGATGGTCCTGTGAGTTGTAGGAGACCTAAATTCAAGTTTCTACTCCACTTCAGGCAAAGCAAGAACTTGAACCTGGGTATCTCACATTTGAGATGATTGTCTTCTCTGCTTTTGACCAAAGCTTGCTGAAAACCTCCTAAGCAGCTCTACTGTTGTTCAATTCAGCAGACAAAATTTGCTAACATTGGCTAGAAGTTGAAGATAGAAATATCAGATGCAAATTTTTAACACGAAGGGCAACTAACCAGTGGAACAATTTAACAAGTTATGGTGGATCTTCCTTCATAGGAAATATTTAAATTGAGATTGAGTGTGGCTCTCTGTATACGCTCTGGTGCAACCACAGCTATTGGTTAGGGTAAAGGAATTAGTTCATGGGTGACCTATGGCCTGTTTTGTAGGAAATTAGTTTAGAGGCTGACAGTGATTCCTTTTAGCTTTTAACATTGAGAGTTGTGATACTAACCAGGCAAGTTTTGGGGTGAGATGGAAGCTGTCTTCCTAGAGACCTGAATAATTTCCTCCAATAAATATCTTGCTGAATGCATGTATTTGCTTTCATTTGACACTTTCTTCTGCAAATTACAGAGGTAACATCTCAACTCATAGGCTTCTGACAGCAGCTGTAAGGGTGTGTGTGGGGGGGTGGAATTCAGCTAAATTGCATATGTGATTTTGTTTTAAATCAATCTAGCCTAAGGTGTGCAGGGATCTTATGCTCATCAAGTGTATTCAAGTATGCATTTTAGAACTGGCACTTTACAGAGCTAATTTTCCTTGTCAAAGCAAGCAAAAGCAATTATATAATGTAAACATTTGATTCACTTTCATTGTGTAGACTGTATTTTTGTTAACCCTGCATTCTTAAAAGCACCTTAATTTCAATGGGAAGCATCTCCGTTTAGGTAAAGACTACAAGGTCGATTCTCTCCACTGGCACAGTCTTTCTGCTCCCACTGACGCTAATGGGAGTTAAGCACATGCATGAAGGGGATAATACACAATTGGTGGATTGATCTTGCAGACTGTTTAGTAAGTTCCTATCCCAGCCCTT
This sequence comes from Alligator sinensis, assembly GCF_000455745.1. Lineage (NCBI taxonomy): Eukaryota > Metazoa > Chordata > Crocodylia > Alligatoridae > Alligator > Alligator sinensis. The sequence continues at coordinate 2,264,509 of NW_005842021.1, read as the reverse complement.
GGCATCAATGTGCGGTGTGAAGAGGCTTTTAATTGAAGAAGCATATTTTCCAACATTCGGTACTCAGTCGTACATTTTTATCCGAGGCACAACGCAATGAAATTTATTTAACGGAGATGTTGACCTCTGATGGAAGCCAAAAAATAGACTTAAAATGACCTAGTGGTGGTTCATGTTAGAGAAACCGTTAGCTCTCATTGTCCCTAGTTTCTGTGAACAGACTCTGGGGTTTTCACAGGGTAATATTTAACATTCAGGCTTCCCCATGTTCTCTGAGTCCCTCTGCTTCTCTGACAGAGTACCATGCCATCCTTTAGAAATTAAAAATATATTATTCCCTGCACTACATAGAAACAAACAAATGATCATTCATGCAAACCATACAAAATAAGGGTGATTAACTTGTTAACAGAAGGACGTTCCCCATCTAGGAGTAACTTTCTGCTAGAATGGAGAGTTATAAAGTACATGGTTTAGGAAGAGATGTAACATAACAAATAATCAATGTTAACTTCCTCTCTGTCTGAAAATATGTAACAGCCTAATCAAGAAACATCAGATGCTTCTGCTCATACATAATGAAAACATTTGCCATCATGATTCCACCCCAGATCCTATCTTTTAATGTATCTATGGTACTATTTAAAGGACAACCAGCACAGTGCCAATACTATGTGTTCATATTTTCTACACCAAGGCTGCAAGGATACCAGGACAATCAGCCTTGCCTTTGTCCCAGATTTCCCCTTTGCAACATATGGGTTCTTCCTACATACCCAGAATGGATGAGAATCTCACAGCATCTAACATGGTCCCATCTACATAGCATAAGAAGTGTAATCCACCTAGTGGAAGGACGATATTCTGGTCTCATTACATGGGCAGATAATAGTCTTGGTAACAGCATCTCATATGCAACAAACAATTCTCATTTAGGATGAAATTCAGACCTGGGCACAGTGGGGCTTGCACAGGGGCTTTGCACTTCTTAAGCCCTCAACGGCTTGTGGTAGGGCCCTTTGAGCAGTCCTGAATTTCACACTTAATGAAGAATTGAGTGGGCAGCATATGAGTCTCACGTGGGAATGTGTTGGAGTGCTCTGGCACCGTTGCTTCCACTTTATGTAAACCCAATCCAGCTTTCTCCATGCTACTGGCAAGTTGCCTAGTTTTGCAGACAAATGTCAACCTGCCAAATATCTTCCATTTGCATTCCAGCCCGTTTCAGAGACCATCCAAACTAAACACAAAAAATGAAAGGGGAGAAGCAGTGACTTGTCGAATTTCCTTCCTTGATCCCTTAGGGAAAGGGGTTTATTACTGAGTGTTATTGCATAGGCACCACCGTGAAGAATATATGAATGGGAGGTAGGAAAGAAGCAGAAAAAAATGCCTTTAAATCTTAAAGCTGTCAGGAAGTTTAAAAACAGAGCAACATTTCAGTCTCAAAGTTGATCATGTAGGAACAGCTGTAATGTTAAGGTTTCCAGGAGAACTATTAAAGAGCCATGCTACTTTTCTTGTGTATTCCTCAGGTAGGGGTGTCACAGTTTCCAGTGAATAAATAAATAATCCGGGGAAGAGGGAGGGGGGGCGGGAGGGATGTAAATTGTTGGATGTGTTAGCATGTAGAAATGTGTAGAATATCAGTGTGTATGATTTATACTTTAAACTGCCACCTAAAGAAGGAACAAATAATCCTGTAATTATATGAATGTGGTGTTTGATCTATGAAGGGGTTTAGCTACAAGCAACATAGCATCCTGTGTAAGTGCTTAGGAAAGGGGACATGGAGTTTCCCCAACAACTCTGGATAACCATAGCCAGGCAGCAGCCAAAGGATGGAGCCAGGCAGCTGGGGCATAGGGATGGTGACAAGTTTCAGCTGCTGCTGCGATCATGCAGTGACCACAGCAGCCACTTTTTTGCCTCCTCCCCCCACCACAAGTTGACACTTGGGGCAGTTGCCCCATTTGTCATGGCTTAGTTAAGTCACTGTAGCCAGGCTATGGAGCAGAACCACTGCTGCGTGCTATAGTTGCTGGTATCACTATCCAGTCCAGAGGGGGTGGGCCCAGTCACCATTCTGTTCCACCATTGGATCTGACCTGGTTCCCTGGGGAGTACATGATACAGTTGTTTAAAGGTTTGTGGAATTTGTGCTCAAGGCAGAATCATTCCTGACTAAACCATCCCAGGTAATTGTCTGTCCAACTTGCTCTTGAGAACTTCCATGGATGGAGACTCCACAACTTCTCTAGGTAGCCTGTTCCAATGCTTGACTATTCTCATAGGCAGAAAATTCCTCCTCATGTGCAATGTAAGGTTCCCCTGCTGCAGCTTGAGGCCATTGCTTCTAGTTCTGTTCCCTGTGGCCTGTCCCCTATCTTCATCCTCTCTATAATAAAGGATGTTATCAGTTTCCCCCCTTTAGTCTTCTTTTCTCCAGACTAAATAACCCTAACTCTTCCAACCTCTCCTCATAAGTCTTGTGTCCTAAGCCCTTAATCAGTTTTTTGCTGCACTCCATCCAAACTCTCCATATCTTTCTTGAAGTGGGGCCCCAAATTGTATGTAGTAGTCTAGGTGAGGCCTCACCAGTACTAGATACAGTGCAAAACCACTTCACTTGATTTGCAAGTGACACACTCTTTTAATGTCACCCAGCATGCTGTTGGCTTTTTTGTGACTAGAGCACTCTGTTGCCTCACATTCAGTTTATGATCTACTGTAACCCCAGGTCCTTCTCTGCTGTACTGCAGCCTAGCCACTCATTTCCCAGTCTGCAGTTGTGCCTGCCAATGTTCTATTCCAAGTGCAGGGCTTTGCACTTATTCTTGTTGGATCTCATCTGGACCTTCTCTGCATCACCTGGAACTAGATTGCCTTCTGCATTCCATAAGGGACCTATGGGTTCTCTAGTCTTCCTCTTACTTTGGTCATACTTGAAGAATCCCTTTTTATTGTCCCTTTTATGTCCCTTGCCAGCTGTATCTTTGGTCTTCCTAATTTTCTTCTTGCATGCCCCTGTGATACTGTTATACTCTTCCCTAGTATGATCACCAAGTTTCCACTTTTTATAGGATTCCTGTTTGAGTTTCAACTCATTTAAGATATTGCTGTCCTGTTGCACTTCCCATTTTTTCCATTGCATCAGGTTATCTTGCTCCTGTGCCCTTAATATGGTCTTTCTAAACTACAGTCAGGTCTCCATGATTCTTTCCTCCCATGGGATCCTTCCCCCCAGTTCCCTGAGCCTGTTTGCTCCCTTTTGTTTTAATTTCCTGGTGAACTTAGTTTAAAGCCCTCTTCAGTAGGTTAGCAAGCCTATATAGGCCAGGTACACCCAGGGATGTGCCCTGTCCACCAGTGGAAGGGATGGCGTGGTCAGGCAAGAGTGCTGAGAGAACAGCCTGCCACCTGGGAGCAGTTCTCTCTCCTCTCTACAGAGACAGGCTGAGACCAAACACTTAACTATAGACACATTTATTGCTACAATAAATAAATATGAATAAGAAACATTAAATATTTACAGTAAAATTAGTATGTGACACCATATACAATAACCTGCAAACAACATATTGTACCACTTCAAGGGACTGCAAAACATAAACTGGGTGATTCATAACATATGCAATAATTAACCCCCCTGCACAGAATAAGCATTAACACTTTGGAACAGGTAAGTCAAGGCATCAACACAATAAACACATATGAGCATCATCTTAGATAACCCAGGTAAGCTGAGGTAGGAAACCCATAGATGTACACAGGCAACAATATAGGTATGTTCCGATAATAGGCAATAAACACATATAGGCAATGAAGACAGATAAACCCATATAAACTCCCGTAAGTAGTGCCCATAACTATACTAACCTTTACATACAAAACAAAAACAATCACAACATAAAGGGGTGCATTCAGCACCTGACAGGGTGTTCCCTGGAGACCCTTTCCTTTAGGGCCCTGGGATATAGACACACACCCTTCCACAATGCAGGAGGGTGGAGGCGACAGACCCTCCTCTCCCAAGTCCAGTTCCCCAGCAACTCACACTCCCTTTCTGAAGCATCGAAAGCTCCTCCCCTGTTGGCCAGTCCCACGAGGGCCTCATAGTTTCATAGTTGTAGGGTCGGAAGGGACCTAAGCAGATCATCAAGTCCGACCCCCTGCCATGGGCAGGAAAAAGTACTGGGGTCAAACGACCCCAGCAAGGTGTCTATCTAGCCTCCTTTTGAAGACTCTCAGGGTAGGAGTGTGTACCACTTCCCTTGGAAGTTGGTTCCAGATCCTAGCCACCCTGACTGTGAAGCAGCGCTTCCTGATGTCTAGCCTGAATCTACTCTCTGTCAACTTATGGCCGTTATTCCTTGTTACTCCCGGTAGTGCTTGGGGGAACAGGGAGTCTCCCATTGCCTGCTGGTCTCCCTTGGCCAGTTTGTAGATGGCCACCAGATCCCCTCTCAGCCTTCTCTTGTGGAGGCTGAACAGGTTTAGGTCCCATAGCCTCTCCTCGTAGAGCCTGCCCTGCTGCCCCCTGATCATGCGGGTGACCCTCCTCTGGACCCTCTCAATGCTGTCCACATCCCTCCTGAAGTGCAGCACCCAGAACTGGACTCAGTACTCTGACTGCGGCCTGACCAGTGTCACATAGAGGGGGAGGATCACCTCCTTGGACCTGCTCGTGATGCATCTGTAGATGCATGACAAGGTGCGGTTAGCCTTCCTGACCACGTCCCCACATTGGCAGCTCATGTTCATTTTGGAATCAGTAATGACTCTAAGATCCTTTTCTGCCTCTGTGCTGACTAGAAGGGGGTTCCCCAGCCTGTAGGTATGCTGCTGGTTCTTCCTCCCCAGGTGCAGTACCCTGCACTTGTCAGTGTTGAAACCCATCCTGTTCTCATCCACCCACCCCTGTGACCATCTGCAAATTTGAACAAGGTGCTTTTCACCCCCTCATTCAAGTCGGTGATGAAGATGTTTAACAGTGCGACCAATTTGACTGTATAGGCATCGATGCCACAGTCACCTAATTTTTTAATGAGAATGGGGTGAGAGACAGTGTCGAAGGCCTTCCTAAAGTCCAGAAAGACTACATTCACCGCGAAATCTGCATCCAAGGATTTTGTGACCTGGTCGTAGAAGGCCACCAGGTTGGTCTGACAGGACCTGCCTCGAATGAACCCATGTTGGTTGCCCCTAACCATGATCTCCCCTGCTGGCCCCGCGCAGATGTGCTCCTGGATAATTTTCTCAAAGAGCTTCCCCAGGCCTCTCTCCGGTGGTGCCTCCAGATTCTCTCAATGGCCTGGTACCCTTCACTGAGCACCCCGCATGCTCCCATGGGAGCCAAACCTTTACTGGCTCCAGTTCCCCAGCTTCACACTGGGGGTCCTTCCCTTTCCTGGGCCCTGCTCTGGGCACTGGGGCTCTTTTACTTGAATATGGAGCCACACTGTGGGGCTCCAGTTACTCAGCCTAGAGCTGGGGCTAACTTGAGCAGCCTTAAGCTGCTCCCAGGGCCAGTTCTCCATGCGCCGACCTGCACACCGTGTGGGGCCTAAGCAGCCTCGAGCTGCTCCCAAGTCTGGCTGTCCATGTGCCGATCCACAAACCGCCTACCCAGCCACTTGCTGGGTTTGCAGGCTCAAGCCACCTTGAGTGGCTCCTAGAGCATGAGCACCGTGTGCTGATCCATGCACTGCTGAGGCTCAGGTGGGGTTCTGAAGATGGTCGTCTCCAGAGCTCCTCTCTCTCAGGGGCTCCACCTGGCAGGATGCAGTCTTGAACCAGGTCCCGATTGCTTCTTACCCCCTCCCTTCAGGAAAAGGGCATGGCTTGCTTACCCTGGCTTGCTTCTGATTGGTGGATGGGTTCCACCAATCAGAATTGCAGAATCTTGAGCCCAGGAATCATCTGGAGCTCAAAAGATAAGTCTGCTACACCTAGTGGGACTCCACTACAATATGCATCCACTCCCTAATAGAGGGCTGTGACTAGACTGATATATCAAAGTAACGGGAGTTGGGGGTGGGAGGGGAGGGGCAAAGGATAAAATCCTTGAGATTTTTTAAAGACACTCAGGCTAGGTATAGACATTCAAAAAGCCCGAGATGGAATCAATCTACGTTACACAGTTTTCTGTAAGTGGCATAGTTTAGTTTGGTAGTGAACAGAACATACCTTTGCCCTTTGGTGCAGAGTTGGGATGTGCAGGGGAGGAAAATCTTAGACCAGTTTCTGCCATTTTTAAACCCATCTATGTGTACTGAACTTCTGTTCTGTTATGGGTATAGACCGCTTTCTGATCACTTATGCTGGTACACGTGTAATGTCTGTACCTGGCCTCATCAGCAGAGATTGTGGGTCTCTGACAAAAAAAAAAAATCCCCAATTTTCAGATTTAAAAAAGTAACCCAAAGCCTACATTTTTCCATTATTAAAATGAAACACCACTAATGTGTGTATGGGGAGAGAGAGGAGGAGAGAGAGGCATTTCATTTTAATCATGGGAAAATGTGGATTTTGGGTTACTTTTTTATATAAAAAATTAGGGATTTTTTTTAATTAGAGAAAACCAGGATCTCTGCTCATCAGTGCTTGTTATGAAAAAAATAGGTCCAAACTATTGAATGTGGTGTAGGACTCTGCTATTCTCATTTTAGGGGCACGTTTTACATACAGTCCTATGAAAGTTCAAAAGAAATAGTTCCAAAGGAAATCCAATTGATTCTGCTGTGCAGAGGGTGAATCAGCCTATAACTTGCATGGACCCTCTGGTACCTGGATTCCTAAGTCTCAGCCTCTATTTAATTCAGAGGCTCCTTTTTGAATTGTACCCCTAACAGTTAAAATATCAATTAGCATAAGTTTGGTATCCTTTGCAACCTCAGATCATGGCAAATGACAAAATTATTATATTATAAACCCACATCATAGAAGCTGAACAAAAGCCACATCCCACCAGCAACTAAATAAAGTTACTTCATTCTTAAAAGCACCATAACACATGCATAATTAGCTAATTAAGCTACAAAATAAATAATTATCCACTATAAAAGTGAGAGGAAGAAAGAGAAAAAGAGTTAAAAGGTTACACACAGACACATTATTTTCTTCTGGAAAGATAACTAAATTGTTACACCAAGAACTCACCAGGTTTATTTGTGCTTTTCATTCAGGGTTGTCTGCTGAATGGTTGTTAATTACATGTATCCAGTGGCAATGGCAGAATTGTTAACTGTGATCTTTCTGGGTGATGAAGTCTCTACCTTGTCCACCCTCACTTCATTCTTTTTGTTGGTGTGAAATTATGTGAAGTATTTCATGACAAAGGAAAGATGTTCTGGTTGCTAGGGGATTGGACCATGCTCAGAAGAACAGAATCCAGTTCCTGCTTCTTCCCCAGACTCCTGTGCAGTTTTTGCTGCTGACTTAAAAATGAAGTCACAAAAAATGAAGAAAAGAAAAGAAAAGAAAAGAGTACATAACCAACTGCATCCAATCTAACATCCTTTTCCAAGTTCAAAACTGTAATCCTTAAAACTCCTGCTCACTTGTCACCTAACCTGAACCCAGGTACTTCAGGTTCTGGGCATATTCAGAAGCATGTCAGTCTACAGAGTACTGAATGGTGCAGCACTTATATCAGGCTTAAACCTGTCTATCAAGATCCACAAAACACACACGTGTGTGTGTGTGTGTGTGTGTGTGTGTGTTCTCCTGAGGGGTTGAATATGATAGATATTGTTAGAGTATGCCTAGCAGATCAGGCGCTGCATGGCTCAAGGAGGAGGAGGAGGTGGTGGTAGTGTTGGTCCAATAGCTCAGTGGTTACAGTTCTTACCTGGAATGGGGGAAAGCCTACACTGTCTGAGTGGCTGGCTTTTGAACCCACTTACCATGTAGCAGAAGAATATGCTGAATACAGGTTTCCCTCAATTTATGCGGGTTCTTTATATGCAAATTCACTTTTATGCAATGAGCATATTTAGATCCATACTTCATTATATGCAAGGTAAATTTGCTCTTATGCAACCAGCATCGATTCCCGCCCCCCCGAGCAGGTAAGTCTGTGAGGGGAGGGGAAAAGGCTATGGCCCCACTCACCCCAGCCCCAGCTGCAGCAGCCCCGGGAGTGGCCAGCACTAGGAGCCTGCAGCCGCTAGGCTGCACCATGCCCCAAGCCCCCTGGAGCTCTTCCTGTCCCCATTTGCCCCAGCTCCTGTTGCAGTAGCCCCGGGAGAGGATGATGGGCTGCACTGTGCCCTGGTGCAGACAGCTGGTATCAGCTGCTCCCAGGGCTGCTCCAGCATGAGCTGGGGTGAGTGCCACATCTCATGTCGCCCAGGGCTCCACTTGTCTGCACTTGCCCCAGCCCATGCTGGAGTGGCCCCGGGAGCAGCCAACACCAGCTGCCTGCACCAGGGCACGGTGCAGCCCAGGAGCAGAGGTGAGTGCAGATAAGCGGAGCCCAGGTGCAGGGGGACAGGCAGAGCATGGTACAGCCCAGAGGCTGCAGGCAGCTGGCACGGCTGCTCCTGGGGTCGCTGCAGCTGGGATTGGGGTGAGTGCTGCTCTGTTCCCTCTGCTTTGCTTCCGGGAGCGGTACCCCTCCCCACACCCCTTCCCTAGTACCAGCCTCACTCCCTTCCTCCCTCACCGCCATGGGAACCAATCCCTATTTGTTACATTGTAAAGTGGGTTCTCTTTGTGTGAATTAGATTAATGCACCATTCTCTGGGAACGCATGTACCACATAAATCGAGGGAAACCTGTACTAGCTTTACAGATCTCTAGGGTGGAGTGCTCCTGGAATCTTTCCTGTTGAAACTGCTCTACTTCATGTAGAATAATTAAAGATTCTTTGGCCCAGAGAGAGGAAGCAAGACTGAGCAAGGCTGGGGTACTCGACTGGGCATGGAGGCTGGGGTGCTCAACTTGGATGATAGATCTCTGGGCTCCAGGATCTGCTCCGATGATTGCATTATAGCAAATAGATAAACATTCACTGAAGCAGGGACTAGCGCCCAGGTTCTTTCCTTCTCCTCTGATCTGAGTGTCCTCAGCAAGATTCACTCTGCATCTTGCTTTCTATTTTTGATCTAATGATTCCCTGTAAAATGGAACAACTTTCACAGGAGGGGTAGAGAGTGCCCCCTTTCCCCACTGTCCCCCAAGGTGTAGCCTATGGTCTAATACAGTTTTCTTGGAAAGAGAGATTAGAATCCACCAAGGAAGGGAAGGGCATTGTACCCAGATCCTCTCACCTTCTCAGTGAATGCTCTAACCACAGAACTACGGAGAGGTAACATACCCTCCTCTTTCAGATATGTTTTGAAGAAAGGGGTGAATTCTGCTCAGTCTTGAAAGGAAGGGCTGAGATGCCCAACTCTAGGAAGGGATTTAGAGTTATGAATCCTGAGCAGAAGGGGAGGAGCATCCTTGTAACCTAGCATAAATTGTCCAAGGGCATGTGCAGACTAGGGTTAGGTTGATCTAAGTGCAGATCTGTACAGATGTCTCAGGATGTTAGATGGGGCAACATGGCTGGGTTGATCTAAATGCACCTGAGGAGGGGAACAAAATTAGATTAGGCATGGGTCAGCCTGATCTACTGAATGTCTATGCAGGTCTGGAGTACAGCTCCAGATTGGGAAGGCCCAGCCATTTGCCCCAACCTTGTGGTTGTGCTTTTTCTACTCCTTACCTTTGGCTGGGCTATTTTTAGTTCCCTGCACCCTCCAACCCACTATCCTTCACATGGACTCACTAGACTGCCTGATCCTACACACCCTTCCCCACACAGCTCCTGCCACTGGTGAAGTCTGCCCAGGCAGGACCCAATCTATTATGAAATGGCTTAAAATAAGCCATGTGATTATAGATCAAGTCCTGGGAACATCTGTATGTACCCTTAGTGACAGAGAGAGAGAGGTGGGGAGCAAACTCCATTCTTGATATGTTTCTGCTCAGCCCATTGACTGCTGTAAATCTTAATTAAAAGCATCTAAATGAAGACTGTGTGGCCAAGTACCTTTAAGTCATGCTCTGTTGAGTACCATAGTGCAAATGTTGTGCCTCAGACCCTTATCTGTTAAATAGTGCTCATACTTTTTCCTTTACCCTTTATTTCTTATTTGTTTAACCTAAAATATTTCTTCCTATTAATATGTACAGCACCCAGCACTATAAGGCTCCACTTTAAATCTGGGCTTTGATATTGAAACTACTGCAAATTCATAATGAAAAGGCAATCTTTTTCAGCATCTTTTGCATTCTGTTTGGATGGGGAAAAGATGCAATATTAGGACTCCAGCTGGATTTAGGAGCTAGGCCAGAACATTTGTCCACTAAGGCAGGCACAGTTGCTAGCCTGAATGATCTTCCTACAGCACTTATGTTGATTTGGTCTAAATGAATTGACTCTATGGTAAATAGATGCATATGGAGACATAGCTTTCTCTTAATAAAACTGGGCACTAAAATATTATGGCAAAATTTTTATCTGGGTAGTGAGATCATACTCTTGCCTGGATTCATTTGCCTGAGTACTGAATGTTTTCTCAAATATCCCTAGTGCATATCTGGCAAGATCTCAAAACATTCTTAACACAAATTGTCTTTGGTCAATAAATACCAGAACAGAAGTGTCCTAGAAGAGAAGATTTATGATGTGAGCGATGCAAACACACCCATAAATCAGGACAAGAATGCTTTCAGGTAGCACAGTTGGCATTTATGCAAATCTCAGTAAAAGCAGGAATACAGGCATAGGACTGTAACCGATGCCGTATCTTTCAAAACCTGGGATTAATTGAATAAAATGTATTTAATTTATAAACACATCATATTAACTGAATAAAATGCATGGGCTAGTTTACAAACAGATGCAGAGGAAAAAATTGCTTTTCAATGTCACTATATTATTTCCTTGGCAAATGTCCTTAATATAGTACATCCGATGCACTTGGATATTTCTCGGTTGTACTTAAAACAACATCTTTTTGGAGAAGCCTCTCTTAATGCACTGCCATCCTCTACATTGAGGAAAGGATGCTGAACTAGTGACAAGTAAAACATTCTGCTTCACTGATTTGTGCACTCTCCATTTACGCCACCCTCCAGTAGTTCATCTAATCTCAGTTGTGTGGGTATTTAGGACACTGTGGGGGAAAAAGGCATGGGGGGGAGGGCATTTTGGTCCTGCAAAGTCATTAAAAATAGATTGTGTGGGTATAACATGCAGCCACTTAAGAGAAATAACATGAGGCACAAGGGGTGTAGCCATCAGGCTGAATGCTGCAGAATACAATGTGCAATAATAATAAAGCAAAGCTCAGCAGCACATCAGGATGTAGATGGGATTAAAGCAGGTGTGCAGGTTAACGCAGAAGATGTATGGGCACAGGGACAAGATAACCAGATCTGCATTCCTAGCATCTCCCATACTTCCTTAATTCTCATGTTATCACCATGTGATACATGGTTTTGAAGCTGAGCACAGTCACATGGCAAGTCTATATTTTACTACTTGTGGGTAATTTTCTTGTCCTGTCAGAATCAAGTAACTTCCTCTTTGCTATCAATGTGTGTCTAATGCATATATCATGTTGGTGCTGCCCTGGTCTGACATATGCATTAGATGCACTGACAGTAAACAGGAAGTTATCCAAAGTTATTAGGCAGAAAAAATACAAGGGAGCCTGTAAGCATTTACATTGCAAAGCTGACAACATCTCAAGGATTTTTTTGTTGTAGATTCCTGATGTTGAGAACTATAAATATATACACTAAAAAGCTTTGTTTTTTTAGTTTGTAGTAAGAGAAAAAATGTACTGAATAACTAGGACTCTCCTAGTGAGAGCTTAGGTGAAATTTTTGTCTCACTGAAGTCAGGGTCAGAGCCCTCACTGATTTTAATAGAATCATAGAAAATTAAGGTTGGAAGGGACCTCAGGAGGTCATCTAGTCCAACCTCCTGCTCAAAGCAGGACTGTCCCAAACTAGATCATCCCAGCCAAGACTTTGTCTAGCCGGGTCTTAAAAACCTCCAAGAATTGAGATTCCACAACCTCTATGGGTAATCTGTTCCAATGTTTTTCCTAATATGTAACCAAAATTTCCCTTGCTGCACCTTGAGACCAGCGCTCCTTGTTCTGTCATCTGCCACCACTGAGAACAGTCCACCTCCATCCTCTTTGGAACCGTATTTCAGGTAGTTGAAGGTTGCTGTTAAATTCCCTCTTAGTCTTCTCTTCTCTAGATTAAATAAGCCCACTTTCCTCAGCCTTTCCTCGTAAATCATGTGCCCCAGCCCCCTCACCATTTTCATTGTCCTCTGCTGGACTCTCTCCAATTTGTCTACATCCTTTCTGTAGTGGGAAACCTAAAACTGGACACAATACTGCAGATGTGGCCTCACCAGTGCACAATAGAGTGGAATAATCACTTCTCTTTACCTGATGACAACACACCTACCAATGCAGCCCAGTGTATCGTTTGCCTTCTTGGCAACAAGGGTACACTGTTGGCTCATATTTAGGTTATTGTCCACTGTAACCCCCAGCATTGGAGAGGTGTAGGAGGTGCATATGGGTGCATGTATACCCCCCGAGCTTGGTGGTGTACCCCCCTACAAAAAGGCATCAGCAGTGCTGCTGGGGGGGGGGGGCGCGGGTGGTCGCTGCTCACCATCCCTTGCCCCCTTGCTGCTGACACTGCCAGCAATGTCTGTGGGTGGTCCCTGATCACTGGTGGCCACTGCCACCACTGCTGGCAGCGTTTGCAGGAGGTTGCTGACTGCCAGTCAGCACTTGCCACCCACTTCTCCCCCCGCTGTTGACAGCACAGTCACTGCCTGCAGGAGCTCACCACTTGCCGCTGCCACCTGTGGAAGCTTGCCATGCCCCCCCAGCCTCTGGGGGCAGGCAGTGTTCACGACCCTTAGGTCCTTTTCTACAGAGCTGTTGCCCAGCCAGTCAGCCCCCAACCTGTACTGATGCCATGGGATTATTCTGTCCTTAGTGCAGGACTTTGCACTTGTCCTCATTGAACCTTATGAGATTTCCTATGGCTCAATCCTCCAATTTATCTAGGTCTCTCTGAATCCTAACCCTACCCTTCAGTGTATGGTGTTATTTGCAGACTTGCCAAGGGTGTGCCATCTTCCAGGTCATTGATTAATATATTGAACAAAACCAGCCCCAGGGCCAAGCACCAACATCTTCCTCACCACTCGTTTCCTATTCCCTTTTGCAGAGAGTTAAAACTGCCTTCTTACTCTCCTTTGAATTCATTTTACTCTTCTTCTTTATGAGTCTCCTCATTCTAGTAGCCTGGCAACTTTCCACAACTAACTATACTGTGTATTCCATCTGTGATGCAACCAGTACTTTCTTTCCTTGTAAATCATTAAATCATTCCCCACTTTTAAATTTTGCCTAAAAAAAAAACTGGTCTTGGAAGATATTCCTGCACAGTAAATGTCTAGCTATATTACACTTCCCCTTACAACTACTTCAGAATTAAATAAATAGCATTTGTATTGACAACAACTAACCCAAAGGAGCATTTGCTGGAGCTGTTGCTATTAAATGAGTAGTTAGGGAATCCTTTAATGAAGTCCCTTAAAGGTAGATGTTATGATGTGAGCGCAGGAGTTTACTCACCAGTCTCCCAGAAAGGCAGGATGAGTGACAGGACACCCTTCCAACAAGCAAAGAGTAGGAGAGCGTGCATTCATCAACACAGTCTTTCAGAAGACAAGGAGGGGAAATCACGAGCCTTCCTATATGAGGCAACCATCAATCCTCCTGGATCATGATGTATGCATGAGGGCCACCCAGAGCTTTGATACATACACTTAAGCAAGCATTTTTGGAGGAGTGGAGGCTGCCTAGAACTTCCATTCTCCCTTTAGGCCACTGAGACAGAATCCAAAGACCAGACTGAGTCCAGATGTTTGGTGCCTCCGTGGCTGTATTTGTATAAGTGTCTAGGAATCAAACCCAGGTCTCCCGTGTGGTAGGCAAGGATGCTACCATGGAACCACAAGGGACTCCCTTCCTATGTGTGAAGTCCCCTGAAGTCTTTATTTATTTTTTTTGGAAGCAGAAAAATTCCTCTTGCAGGAAAGAGGGCTCTTAATTTTTTCTAGAAGGTCACTGAAGGGTGGTAAATGTCAAATATTCTGGGTCCAGAGTTCTGGTGAATCAAGTCACTATCATGATATCACTATTAGCCATTAGCTCCCTGATATATTTCACATGGTCCTACTTCACACTCATGGTGGGATGGGGTATTATTCAAAAGACAAAACCAGAAATACCAGAAATTATTGGCTTTTAAAGTGCAAAAACACACAACCCCCATTTTTCCAAACTTCTAAATATACACATTCCTGTTATCTGAAATTTGTCCTTGGCCCTCTATCCAAAATTAATATTGAACCTAAAATTCATGAAAGCCTGGTTGCATGAGAGTCTGATGTCCTTTCAGTCCCTAATAGAGTCATGTGTCTGCATTCATTCCCCACCTCAGTATCATGAAGATAAAGTGCAGACAGTCCATTTTGTGACTGCAGAATCTAGACTTGGACTGAGAGAATTTGTTGCTGGCAGGCAGTGCAGGCTAGGCAAGACTGTAATCTCTTATGAAGTGGGACTGTGTTTTTCTTCTGAGAAGTGCCTATATCAATTTGGATGTCAAAAGTTAGTAATAAGTTATTTAGTTGGTGATCTGAAGAGTTGGAGGGTATTTTCTGTATCCAGAAGGCTCAGTAAAGGATCCCTTTATAGTCATAACTGAAACTCCTCTTAGCTCTTCCACAATGGGCAATGAAGAAGAAAGGGTGCTGAAGAACACCTCCTGAAAACCACCTCTGTTTAATGCACACACAACCCTTAGTTGAATGGAATACTTTTCCATGAAGAATCTCAGGAGGCAACAGCTCTAAGATCAGTAGTGAACATGGAAAATATATTCCATTATGGGACTCTAAAGTAACAGTGGCCACACTCAATTAAACAGCCCTTCCACCACAGTGGAACACAAACAATGACTTTCAAAAGTGTATTTAATTAGACCTTATGTGCATAGGGCCAATTTTAATGGCCTACATAATATTTAGATATGGGGCCACTATCTCATAGGAATAGATTAATCTTATATTACTTGAGAGGTTTATTCAGACTATCCAAAAATTCATCTCATTGTCTAAAGATTAATCAAAACTTTATGATTATGGTCTAGAAATCCTGGTGACTTCATGCTCTCACAACATCCCTAGTACTTGAGTTTGACCAAGCCAGAATACTTTGAAAAATAATCTGTATCAAATTTTCAGTTTTGCTGAACTCAGAAGAACAGAAGAGATGATGATTAGAACTGCTAAAGAGCAACATTTCCAGTGTAATTTAGGTTATGATTTGGGTCAATTCTTAATGCGATTAGGTTGGGTAAACTTCCTTGCTATTGTTTTGGGTTTCACTCACTCTCACAAATGGCTAAATATTTCTTATTCTCTACCCCCCCCTCCTTGAATTAACATAAAAAAACACATGCTGAGCTCCCAGATTTAGATGATATGCCAACTTTCACCCTGGAGCAAATATTTTTGTGGCTGAGTTATATAAACAGAAAAAATAGGTGGTGATATGTAATATTAAACTATAGCTTTGCAAAGGGTGTTGTTAACCTTAAAGGAGTAAAGATTAATTAAACATAAGAATGGCAGCTATGAAGTATGACTTAATAGGGATATTGTTTGGTCTGCTTGATAAGACACTGCCATAGGTTTTGAAAGAGCTGAGTTCTGTCGATGGCTCTTCTTGGCGTCTGCCCTTAAAAAAGTTACTAACTGTCTCTGTACCTCAGTTTTTCTATCTGTAAAATGGGGAGAAGAAATGCATGGTTTTATAAGGGTGGAGACCCTTGGGTTAAAAATGTAGATTCTAAGTACTGGTGTGTGTCAGGATGCATGCTTGCAATCAAGCTTCTTGCCCTTGTCCTCAGACCTTTCAGTATGAAATTCTATAAATCAATACAATATTTGGGATTTATTTATGTTTTACTCCTGTCTTTCTACAATATTCATACAGAAAGCATGAACTTGATCCCTGGTCTAATTTCATTGAAACTGATGCAGGTGAGGGCTAAAAACACAAGAAAAGAAAAAAAAAGACTTTTCTGTATAGTACACATGGGTTAGGTAAGTATAGGCAGCATCTTCGAGGTGACCAAAAGGTTAACTGCTTTTAATCTCCAGTAATTTCTGCAGAAAACAGTGCACTGCAAATAACTTTACTGAGCTGCAAACAAAAAGGTTTTTTTGAGGTCACATTTTTTTCTAAGGGTATGGGATTTCACATAAGGGTATTAGAAAAAAGGTGACTAAAGATAGCCTAAAATACGATGGTCTTTTCTTCCCTTTTGCCAGACCAATGTTTCATTTTCATCCTGTTTATTTACTCTCAGTTTTGTTTAAATGGCTCAAGTAAACAGTACATTCTTCACTTAAAAAAGAAACTTGATGATTATAGACAAAAAAACAAATGCACGAAAACCAATGGCCTGATTCTCATTTACTCTCTGGTCCCTTCATATGTCAACTTATATGAAGAGGTTCACAATTTAAGATGATGCACATTAGCATCACTTAGAATCAGGGCCCAAGTTTAAGGAATAAAAGCAAAAGATAAGTCCATGCCTGTTCTAAAGTATTCCATTCACAATTATTAAGGACAATATTAGTAGCTGATTTTTTGTAAACATCAGCCTGCTGTTTATTAAGGCTAAATTAAATTACTGATTTTTCACCCAAAAGAGAGAAACCTAATTAGATGATTCACAAGGATCCTGTGAAACAATATTAAGGGAAATGAATCAAATTGTATGGATTAAGTAAAGTGGGCTGAATGTCGTTTACAGGACAAAGATGACGACTAAGTAAAAGTACAGTTGGTTAAGTAAACCAATTAACCATTTTCTACAATAGTTAAATAATGAGCCATCTTGTACTAATTTCACCAGAAACAAATGGCTTCCCTACAATTAACTATAATGTTCATAATCATTTTAGTATGTGGATTAACCACTACATTCTCATTTTCCTTTCCCCTGCTTTTTTCTTCTTGTTAACGCAGCTTTCCCATAATTCAGACAACTTTTCCCCTTCTGTGCCTTTTAGGATTGTTTCTATTGTTAGATATTAACTTTAAAGCACCGAGGATCTTTCTCTCTCATTGTTTTCCAGCTCTTGAGAGAAGAAATTGTGAGGCACTGTTCATTCAGAGTACAACAGCTCTGCTGGAAATTCCAGCAGCAGAATTTGCCAACACAAGACTGGAGTTAGGATTTAAATCTTAGAATTTCATCATATAGAGAATAATGTAGTTGTATTTGATTGATTGACGCAACTCTGATAAGATTTATAATATTGTGTTTCATGAAACAATACTATCCCCTAAATTTGAATCATTGCTTTTCAAGGCAAATTGAATTTTAAAATGTACATTTCCTGTATAGCTACATTGAAGTCTGCACTCTGTCATTTTCCCCTATATCTAGATCTTTGAGAGAGGGCAGAGGGAGATGCCAGCAACCCAGAACTTGAACTGTGTCAGAGCCAATTGGGATCCTAACCTTGAAAGTTTCAAGTTCTGTTGTAAAACCGGGGCTCTTGGATTGCAAGTTGCTGCAGTTCTTGGCAAAATAAGCGCTCTCATTCCGCTGGAGAAGGTTCAGCCTAGACACTCCTTGCTTCATGTTTCACCACTTAAAATCACTCAAAAACTCTTCAGTATCTGCCAGTTCCCCCCCTCAATCAGTGGACAAACCCAGAGGAGCTGAAGTCAAGGTCTGAATGAAATCAAATACAATTTGAGTTTGTTTTAATTAACAGACCCATGCTTCCATCTCATATCTCCCTTGCACATGAAAATTAACTTCTGCCTTTGCAGTGCTTGATTTTATCAGGCTGACCCTGGACACCTTTGCTGATTAGATGCTTTTCTGCACCCCTTCTTTTTTTGTTAGCTAGTTGGTCCCTTGCAACAGCTGCCGGTCCAGTGAGCATTGGCAACACTCCAAGTTTAACAAGTCCAGAGGACTTTCTCCAGCCTCAATACAATTTTGGAGTGTGTGAAACTTTTTTTGGAGGGCGACGGTTTTTCTAAAATGAATCTATAATGTTTAGATTAAACTCACTTAATTGGGCAGTTGCCAGGGATAAACATGATCCATTAGCTGAAACTAGGCTTATATTTATGAATTTTTCATACGAACAGGCTAATTTTTACTGCTTTTTGTAGCACTGTGTAATGTTACATAGCAGCAGTTGGATGCAGATAGGAAACCAATGAAGAATTGTCCTTGCTATATATACACCCGAGTTCATGAAATGGGTAAAGTGGGAAAAAATGATCCAGACAAAAATAAATATTTTATAAAAATAAACAAATGGAAAATGTCTTAACATGTTCATTCAGTAGTGACTGCCACCAAAATTAATCCAGATTTTCAAAGAGCTTCACTCCCATTTAGTCACTAAAATGAATACTAGACTTTCAAAAGGGCTTAGCTCTCAGCAATTTTCAAACATGTTCAATGCCTTTTAAAAATATTTTCACTCATTTCCTTATCTAAACTTTATTGAAAACCTGGTCCCAGCTGTGAAAAGTCTGTCCTTATTGAACATTGTTCGATTGTAGACCCTTTAAATGCATGCTATAATGCAGGGCTGTCCATCTTCTAAGTGACTGGACTAGGGCTGGTCCAGGGAAAGACATGGGTCCAATGGGTTGTATGCCATGTGGTGGCACCCCTGTCTCCTCAACTGCACCATGTGCCCATGATGCATCCACCTCTGCACTGGTCTTCACTGCTGGAGCATGCGGCCCCTACTTTCCCTCCCCCTGTCCCTCCCCCCCCCCAGTATCACATGCTTCCTTGGCCCTGGGCTGACCCTCAGGTCCCCCAGCCACACTGTGCTACACTGCCCTGCTCCATCCCATTCCCTGGGCTGGGGCAGGCAGTGTAAGCTGGAGGAAGGAGGGGAAGCCTGGAGACTTTGCCTGCTCCTGCATCCAGAGCAGTGGGAACAAAAGTGGTCAGGTGCCTGAGGGCTGCAACTAACTTGTGGACAACATGCAACTTGTAGGCTGGCAGTTGGATACCGCTACTATACTGGGAAAAATTACTCTAAAGCTAGATGAGAGGCAAGGGTTTTTTATATATTTTATTGGACCAACTAGTTAGTTGGAGAGTTCATAGACAAGCTTTTGAGCATCAAGTTCCTTTTCTCAGATCTAAGAAAGAGTCAGACTCAGGCTGAGGGAAATATCAGACCCTCCATGCAAATGCGAACGGTTTGCTAAAATACTAAGGAGATAAAAATTGTAGGTAGACAGATAGACTGTGGCCTTCTAGATTTATTTCCTTTCAGTGATTATCAGAACAAGTTCATACACTAAATCAGGATGCTGTTTGGGGCAGGGTTCATGTCTTGCTGTGTCCCTGGAAAGCATCACACAACATTTTTGGTATTAATGTAAGATGTGCTTAATTCATGAGTCAGTAGATAATTTTTCAAACGGCTAACCCTGTAAACTCAAGCACGCTTCTGAAAAGGAAAAAAAACAAACTTTGCACTGTTTATAGTCTCGGGGGTGGCAAGTGAAGTTGAGTTGTTATGGGTTATTAAAGTAATTATTTGGGAAAAATTATTGCTGTGTGTTGATGAGGAAGCATCCTTGGTGTATTCTGTGAGTTTTGTATCATGAGTCTTGGATGCTTCACTTTCTTTTCTTTTCTTTTTTTTTTTTTATGTGTGTTTCACTTTGGCCTCCCTCAGTTAATAAATAAATAATAAATCATCTGCCATACCAAAATAAAAAAAAAGGATTTTGCAATCAGAACTTAGCTGACAATTTTGCTGATGAGGCAGAACAAGAGCTGGCTTGATCTTCTACTGTTTTTTTTGGCTCCTTTTACAAAGTTAAGTTTTTACTCACGATCATACTTAAAAAGATACTTATTTTATAATCAAATCATTTGAAAACTCACAGTCCTTATCAACATTGTTTAAAGACTCTAACAGTCTTCCAGGTATATAACAGCTACGTGATAAATTCTAGTATTATTCAAGGAACATGCAGGGTAGTGGAGATCCATTATGCTTGGAGCACATTCCTCTGGAGCTGTGGTCTGAAGGTTTTAAAGCATGGGCAGAAGAGCATCAGAAGCCAGCAACTTGGTGCTTCTTGCACACATTTACTTAGCATGAAAGGACAGGCTGTCATGCTACTTTGAATAAGGCATGACTTTTTCCATAGTTTGACTTTGTCCTGAAGACAACATTCTGCTTAGAAAAATGATATATGCAAACAGTGTCTTTTCTTCTCTTCCCCTTTTCAAGTGCATCCTTACTCTGGTGTGTGTTCATAATCTATGTCCTGTCTCCAAATCTGGTTTAGAAGTATGGAACATACAACCATAGTCTGTGATGCTGGCAGAAAAATTGTGGAGAAAACACGCTGTCCCATCTGCTTATTGTTCCTTGTGCCTTCACCTCAGCAGGGCAGATGCTTTCTCAAATAAAAAGAAAAAAAAATAGATTCCAGAGGCCACGTTCAGTCCAAGAAGAACATGATTCTAGTGCCCATTTATGTCAAAGCTGATTTTTCCTTTTTAATTATCAAATTATCAAATAATTATCAAATCTTGACCACAAGATGAACATGAGCCTGCAATGCAATGCGGCGGCTAGTAAACCGTCCAAAACATTTGCTTGCATCCATAGATGCTTCTCAAGCAAATCCCGGGACGTCATTCTCCCCCTGTACTCGGCTTTGGTGAGGCCGCAGCTGGAGTACTGTGTCCAGTTTTGGGCTCCACAATTCAAAAAGGATGTGGAGAAGCTTGAGAGAGTCCAGAGAAGAGCCACGCGCATGATCAGAGGTCAGGGAAGCAGACCCTACGATGGCAGGCTGAGAGCCCTGGGGCTCTTTAGCCTGGAAAAGCGCAGGCTCAGGGGTGATCTGATGGCCACCTACAAGTTTATCAGTGGTGACCACCAGCATCTGGGGGAACGTTTGTTCACCAGAGCGCCCCAAGGGATGACGAGGTCGAATGGTCACAAACTACTTCAAGATCGTTTCAGGCTGGACATAAGGAAGAACTTCTTTACTGTCCGAGCCCCCAAGGTCTGGAACAGCCTGCCACCGGAGGTGGTTCAAGCGCCTTCCTTGAACACCTTCAAGATGAAACTGGATGCTTATCTTGCTGGGATCCTATGACCCCAGCTGACTTCCTGCCCTTTGGGCGGGGGGCTGGACTCGATGATCTTCCGAGGTCCCTTCCAGCCCTGATGTCTATGAAATCTATGAAAATATTAGACAAATACAAAAGGGATGTGGGTTTTTTTGGGGGGGTGGGGTGGGGACTAGTGATAGAAAGCAACTGGCCATCCATGAATAGCTACATGAAATAGGGGAACTACCATGGATGTTACAAATACCTCTTGGCTGACATCACCATGATTGATACCAGGAAGAAACTAATCTTTTATGGTCTATGATGTTGCCATCATGTTTTAAAGATACATTTGCAGTTAGGAATGTGTTTTTTTTTGTTTTCTAGAATTAGCTGCTACTTTGAAGTAAAAACTTTTCATGTTGCTTTTTCCTGGTGCATAAGGGTTGCTGACTTTTGTTAAGTACTGTGGAGAGTCACTCAGACTAACGTCAACAATCGACAAGTATTATGAATAATAAAACTCTACATAAAAAAGTAGAGCTTCAGGGGGTCCAAGCTCAAAGCCCCTATAGAATTAGTGTCTGTGCTGGGCACTTAATAGATCCCTCTCAAATCCATCGTGCTATAGTTTATCCAGCACTCACTTTTCATCTGCTTTGAACCCACAGTTGTCAGTGCAGCCTTCAATATGTTCTGTTTAAATTCTCACTGAATCTCCATGGGTTCTTCTGTCTCTTCACAAGAAGAGAAGAGAGAGAGAAAAAGCAACAAAGTGGTTAGAAATCTTCTGCCAAACACAGATGGCATACTGATTGCTCTTTCAGCCTACCTGTGTCTATCTATGGAGTTGCAGATGTTCTGGACATGTGCACAAAGAATTCAAATTGTAACAGCATTCACCCAAGTAAGAATTTCCATGTAAGTTTTAATATTCAACTCATCATCTCATCATAGAGCTTTGAGAAACAAATACAAATATTTAGGATTTCTCTCTGTACAAGTGCATGTGTGTGTATCTCTAGAAGAGAGAGAAACACAGAGAAAGACCAAAAGGCTCTAAAATTGCATAGCTATTTGCATTTTAAAATTAATGACAAAAATAGTGGCTTTGACAGTGAATATGATATATAAAAACATGAACAGGCCAATCCTGGAAAGAGAAATAAAGGAGATTTTTTGGAAGGAAATGTAGCTTCATCTCATAACATTTTAAGATTCTCAGTTAGATATCTATGCTGTTCCTCCCTGTATACTATTCATTTCCCTTCTGAGCCAGGTTTCTAAATAGTGGTCCATATAATTCTGTATTTCCTTCCCAGGATAGCCAATGCCTAATACATCAGAGGAAAGCAAGACTCTCTCTCTCCCTCCCAACCCCCAAGTTGCAGAAGCAAAGAAATCAAAACCCACCTATCAATTGTGCATTTAGTACATGGAAGAAAAATTACTTCTCAAATGTTAGAAGTGATCATTTTATAAAGGGAAGCATGAGATTTGATTATCCTTATTATCTTAGCTTGAATAGCTTCAAACATTGTTAGTTGTCATGAAACATCCAGCTCTTTTAAAAATCTAGTTATGCTGTTTGACTCTTTGACCTCTCGAGGTTTGGAGTTCCATGGTATGCCAATGTGTTGTGAAGATTACAATTTTCTTTTATTATTGCTTCCTTTGCTATCTTTAACTTAATGGAAGGAACCTGAGTGTGTTTGTTATGGGACAAGGTATGTAGCAAGAGGAATGATTTTCAGTTTTCATTAATGCCCTTCATAAATAATTTTTCAGTCATGTACATTTCATTTTTTCACCTTTCCAGGGTAAACTACCTGGTTTATTTTTTGTTTTTTGGGTTTTTTTTTTGGGGGGGGGGGCGGTGTTGCTATCTCTCAACAAATATCAATGTTGAGTCAGATTCCCAGCTGAGGTAAGACTCTAGTACTGCACCACTGCTGGAACTCACCTGTCAAGTCAGAAAAGCTGACAAACAGATGGGATCCCAGTATAGGTTTCCCTTGCTTATGCTGTACATGTGTTCCTGGAAAAAGGCCTATAACTCAAATTCGCATAAGGGAACCCACTTTACAATGTAACAAACAGGGATACATTTCAAGACCTCGACTGAACTGACCCCCAGAACCATTTCCTACTACTTTTACGAGACAATTTTGGTACTCACCAACACACAAGCACAGAGCACTATCATAATGGGGATAGCAACTACAGAAGCATGTGTTGCAGACAATGAGTGAGGAGCACAGGTCCACACAGGAGACTAATTTTGGTGTGCATCACTCCCACAATGCACTGCAGAAAGTAGCTGACTGTGGGCTTCCACCACACCGATTGCATAAGAGTGACCTTACCTTGCATATAACGAATTTTTGGTATAATAAGGGTCATTGCATAAGAGCGAATTCGCACATACAGAACCCACATAAAGCGAGGGAAACCTGTATAGGTTCTGCAGATATAACCACAGCAAAGGGAAGATAACCAGGACTTTCTTCATCATGCACTGATGCCCATCATACTATACTCGGTAATGGGACTTGCTGGTAGTCTGTGTAATTTAGAGCAACATTTAGACTTCTCTAACTTGTGCCAGGGAAATAATGCTGTACTTTGATAGAACTTGTAGTGGGGGACTGCAACCAACTCCTATCAATAGTATAGGAGTTTTATACTGCATACGCTCTGAGCTGTCTTTTTTCTTCCTTTTTCCCATTCACACTCTTCCTCAGTGCCCTGGGCTCCTGAATGGTCAGTGAGGATCTTGTCCAGTGCATGCTTTCATTTATTTGTATTTTTTAATTATTTTGAAAGGTTTACAGGACTATTGTGCTGATGGCAAATCTTGCTTAGCAGCATTTAAATGCCAGACAAAAGTCTCTGTCTTGCCCATCTTAAGTATATGAGTTAGATTATAAAAGCATTATGCTACCCCAGGGTGTGATGATACTCTGATATATCAACACCAGTAAAATGGTTGAAGGCCCTTGTATTTTGGCCACATGCCTAACCAAGTGTGTTAACTATTCCCAAGTGATGCACTTTTGTAGGTCTCAGCAATTCTCTACATGCTACAACTGATAAAGGCTACTGATGTACCTGATATCAAAGTTGGCATCAATGAAGCAAACCATTTGGTCGGGCTAGACAGGGCTGTGCCATGACTGCAGTCATCATTCAATTAATTTGCCAGATTATTGGCAAACTTATTCAGTGCCTCCTTCTGTTGTTTTCTGCAAAGCGTTAATATGGCTCACACCCATGGTAATCCTCTGTTTTGGTTCCTTCTAACCTTGACGTTCACTGTTCCACCTGGGTATGTTTTCACCAGCTTTCAAAACCATCTCCCTCAAAGAAAGGATTCTGTATTATCACCTGTTATCACACTGCTGTTATGTCTGTCTGGAAGCATTCTCAGTCAATCTCCACCACTGTTTTTGAATCAGTTTTTTAAGGGTTCAAATATATTTATATCTGGTTAAGCCTCCAGTTTTGCATGTTGCTTTTTACATGTATATATCTATATAAGTTGTTTGTGCCAAGTTTTTTTAATAAGACATGTAATTTTGATATAAGAATAAATGAGTCTTAATAACACAATGATATTGTCTCAAAAAGTTGCAGGTTCCTGATATTGCTTTTTACTTCCTATGAATTTTCTACACAGGCCATGTCTAAATGAATGGCACACTGCGCAGTTGTTACTGTGCAGTCATTTAGTACTTACATAAGCAAGTAACCAGAAACCAGTGTTACTTCGCAGTACCATTGTTGCACTGTGCACTAGCAGCAGTGCGGTAGCATCGCACCATAGTTAGTGCCTGACAACACTACTGTGCGGTAGCAACAAGCTACTGCACAGTAGCTCATTGCTACAGTAGCTCATTGCTACTGTGCAGTACCATCTTGTGTAGCCATGCCCCCAGGGTAAGAAGGCCTAAAGTCAGTTGCAGTAATGTTAAGGGTTCTTTAACCTGCAAGAGTGATTAATAATTAATCCCAGAGGGCTTACAAGAATGTGTAGTTCTGGTCTGAAGAATAACTTCCTTAAAGGCAGTGGGACTGATTCTCATGTACACTGCTCTGGAGTGAGTTCTTGTTATGCTCTGAGAGTAGTGCGAAAGAGCCCTAGTTGTAGGCTTAGTGGCATAACAGGAGTGAGAGTGAGAGGAGTATGATGCCCGCTAAGACTCCACCCAGTAGTAAGTGACTGCAGGATCACACCTTTAGACCATAAAATAAGAGAACATGCTTTTCCTGGAATCGAGCCTAGCTGTGTCTTTATATAATAATGTTAGTTTTCAAATAAGCCAGACTGCACAGTCTTTAATTGAAGTATAAACCTGTCACTTTTAGCATTAACCCATTACCTTTGTCTGGTAACTAACCCGATGGGGATCCAAAAATTGTAGGTGTTTGATACTTACATGTTTTTACAAGTAAAAAAACACTTCCCGACTGCTTCTGGTTGCATGAGATGAGAATTTTTAAGAGTCTGGCTTTGCTTTAAAAACAAATCTCTTAATAAGGCCTCTCCAGTTTTTTCTACAGATATTTACTTTTTAAGAAACTTGAATTCCCAGTGTTTCCATTTGCTTTCAGTGGCTGTCCAAAGAAATGAGCTGATTGGTTTAATATATTGGAGCAAGGATTTTCGGTTCATGTGAGAGAGTGTTCACAATGAGTGGATTGTTCAAATTTGATTGTATAAATTACCATAATTATTCTTTCTAGTTTTAATATAATTCTTCATTTTCACTTAATATACTACAAGTGCCTGCTAATTATTGAAAAGTACAGAATCAAATTTCAATTTCAATCTTCTTTCAGTTTATCTCTGAGTTTTCTGTCAAGAAACATCTATAAATACAACCAAAACCAGTACTCTAGCTTGTTCTTCCAATGGGCCTTGCTTTATTTTCCAAGGCCAGGTGAAAAGAATGAGACTTAGCTTGAAACTTAAATACAGGTTATCTGAAGCAGGGCCAGAAGACAATTCAGAAGCCTCCATCCCTTGCAAACACCCACTTTCTATTATATCTAGGATTAATGCAACTGATCATAATTGTAGTAATATATTTCTTATTTAGACTGTGGTAGTGTCCAAAGCAGGTTTCAGTTTGAAAGAGCATGTGCACAATAAACTCATCCTAAGAGTCATCCAGTAAGGGCAAAGAAAAGAAATATTTCCATTTGTAACCTACATCTCCAACCAAACTTGAAAACTGAGTATTGCAAATCATGCAAACCCTTGCAATATCATGCAAATTCTGGTTAAAAAATTTACAAGTAAATAATAAAGTCTTGATCTGTGAACAGGAAAGAAAAGTTTTTCAGTTAGTTTATTTGCTAGAGTATTTGCTCAATTCTAGACTTTGTCACCAAAAAGCCAAGTTGCATTGTACTGAGGATTATGTTTTCCAGCATCTACTGCTTCAGAAACCTAGCTCTAAGAATCATTGTGTGGGTTCCGCTGGAAGTCACTTATATGTACAGGGCTCGTTATTAGAATTGATTGAAAAATATACTAATTGTTTGGATGAAAGTTTTATTAAAATTGGCAAATTAGAACTGATTTGGGAATATCTTATTAAATAAATTATCCACTTTCCCTCTGAACATGTTAGTTTGCCCAGTTAATTTTAGCAGGAAACTGGAAAACCTAGTAGATACTTGCTGAGGTACCAGGAACAAGTGGATTTCCTAGCCCCATTTTCTACCCTGCCACTTGACACAGCAGAACACGGTGTATGACTACTTATTGCCCATAACTCTAGCGAAACTTACAGGCACCTAGCTCTTCCTGGAGATTAGCAGTTAAACCCAGAGGGCATTTATACATGTGGTCCAGGAGGTGGTGGGGGGGGTGCTTTAATTAGAGTGGCTCCGAGAACCGCTTTAAATAAAGTGCCTGGAGCATTATGTGTATCAGAGGCCCTGTGCTGAAAAATAGTGGTGGGGACTTAAAGTGAACAAGCACCCCCCACCACCATTTTTCAACATGGGGATGCTGATACACATAACATTGGAGTCTGCTGGAGTGCTGTAATTACCATGCTCCAGACTAGATTAATCGAGTCTGCTTCAACACGCTGTAATTACAGTACATTGGAGCAGCCTCAGTGCACGTGTATAGGGGCCCAGAGTTTAAATATTTTACAGCTGTAACTAACTGGAAGCTTCATTTCAACTTCCTCAGCAAGCTTTAACTTGCATTTGATTTTAGAGAGACACCATCAAATAGTTTAGCTTCGACATTCAGGTTTCTATTAAGTTAACAGAAGTAGTTTTACTTTTGATTTAAACTGAATCTCAAAAGAACAGCCTTCCTGCTTTCAAGTGATCACTGACATATGTTATTGATCCTGAACTTCAAAGTCACAATGGAACTACAACCATTGACACCACCTAACGTTCTGCCCCGATGTGTGGAAATCATGAATCTCTTGGTGCCAAACTGCCATAGCTCAGATTGCAGAATGATCTAGCTGTAAGTCCAGTGAAAAGGATGGCCAAGAAAACTGTAATTACTGATGATTCTTTTTACTAAGGTCTGTCCAGTCTCTTTAATTATGTGCGGACACAATAAAAAATACAATCGATGTTAACAGGAAGTGATTTTTACATAAAGGCAAGGAATAGGATGTGTGTTTTAAAATGGAATCTGACTACAATAACATTTTTTTAACTCTTATGAAATTTCCTAACCCCGGGAGGAAACATAGGTTTGGACTGAGGTCACTTCTAGGTGGGAAATGCTGAACTGATTATGGAAACTTGGAAAGCAAAGGAATGATTTTTACTGTAAAAATGTTCTAGGAAGTTAACTTTTGACAATGTATCTGCAAAGCCCAGCCTAAGCCCTCATGAAATTCTAGTCACGCATGTAAACTGAATTATGCAGGTCTTGTCAACAACTGCCTCAAAAGCATATAACTGGTAAAGAGAAATAAGAGAGGGTAAAAGTATGTGTTCATCCTTTTAGAAAACGGGAAAATACGTCTTTTATCCAGTGTTTGAGAACCGCTTGTAGGGGTCAGAACATTTGTACTCCCATGTCAAACCTAAGACAAAAGACATTTGACTGAGAGGATAAACAGATGTAAATACCTAAATGGCAGTTGTTGGCATCTGTCCAAGGGTTAGGGTTGTTCTCCCAAAGGTTGAGCTGATTAGACGATTAAAACAATGTCCTCTTTTTTGTCAATTTCCAACTTTACTCTGCTTCTTTTAAAGTATTTATATTTTGAAAGACGATGTACATAAAGTAAAGTAAATAAAGACATCTTTATTTTGTGTCTATCAAAATGAGGAGATTAGATCACATTCCAGCATGTCTGAATCTACGTCCTCTTGCAACCTTTTATACAGGGAGACTACAATGGTTGCCAGAGCAGAAAAAAAAATCAACCTGTTTATCCTGATACTACACTACACTGAGAGCGATTGATAGCAGAAACATATATGGGTCTGATTCTGATCTCCCTATACACTAGCATAAACAGGAGTAATTCTAAATCAGTGTAAAGCCAGCGTAAGATTCGAATCAGGCCAATATGCCTTACTAAGGTCATGGCCAAGATGTTTAGTTTTGTCTTGCAAGAAAAAAAATTAAACTACTAAGATGTATCAATCATTGTACATTGTGTGGAATAGATGGGAAAGGAATGTTAATATGTCATTACAAATTGACTCTTCCCTCTCATGTATTCTGTTTATATTCTAAGGTGAATGTACCATGCATGCTAAACACTATAAATGGTATAATGCATACTGTTCTTTTCTTTTCTACAACCTAACTGTCTAAGGGCCCTATAGCCAGGGTGTGTGAGCACTTACAGCAGAAGGCATTTATGCTATGGTTACTTCAGATGGGCTATTGGTGGCACAGCTTGGAATGCCACCAAAGCTTCACCAGATTTGAACTGCTAACTTGAAGCAGAAATTGAAAATAGTTTCTGGACTAGATACTAGAAATAGTGTCTAGTTTCACTAATATGAATGAAATCAGATGTAGCCAACACCCAATGCCTCTCAGGAGGCTTAAAAAACACCCTGATGCACATAGCAGGAAAAAAAGGGGGTGGGGGGTAGATATGGGAACAACCAACAAAGCCCAAAGACATGGAAAATACCCATGGTAGAAAATAGGCATAACTACACCTAGATCATCCCCAGCCAGTGGCTGTCCAACCTTTTCCTGAACACCTCCAGTGATAGAGAGTCCACAGCTTCCCTAGGCGGTATATTCCACTGCCTTACTATTGTCACAGTGAAGAAGTTTATCCGGATATACAATCTAAACTTACTTTGCTGCAACTTGAAGCCACTGGCTTGTGTCCTCCTTGGGGACTCACCTATGTTGTTATTGTCCCTTTCTCTGTGAGGATATGGGTTTTCTAGAGTACTTTTCTGTTCCCTGCACCAGATGGGACAGGATACCATGTGGCTTTTCATTATTTATGGCTTTATTTTGGTCATTTGTTTTCTATATTTGCTTTTACATTTGTTTTCTATTGTTCAGGTTTTCTACAGGCACAAAGTTAGAATATCAAATGCAAGATGGACAATATGGATGGATAAAACATGCCTCCTATGAAACCTGCCCTCTCAGCATCTTACTATATTTTATTCATTGTCCTTTTATGGAAAGGGTTAATCTTATCACTTATGGAATGGGGATACTTTACAAAGAAAGCACCTTACTTTAATTAATTATTGAATTCACAAACTACACTCTATCAGAGATTGAACACAGTTTGGGGCAGAGATACCCACATTTGGAATTCAGATCTGATACTGCTTTCCTCCAAGAGGTACTAAACCACTAATGTTAGTTAATTAGGACTTTGGAGTGTGATTTTCAAAGATGGCTGATAAAAAGCAATACATTATTATCTTTAGCCTGATTCCGCAAAGTGTTCCCTCCAACGAAGAGGACAGTTTGTAGTGAATTGCAAACAGTAGGTAAGTGCTAACCTCTTATAGCGTTAATTCCTATAAAAATAAATGAAAGTATGAAGTTTTATTGGCTGCATTTACTAATTCACAGGTGTCTGTAGGCATTGTTTTTATGGGTCACAGAATCAGGTCATGAATCTTTCAGATTATATACAGGACACTTAAGGGAAAGATCCTCAGGTGGTATACATCAATGTAACACCATTACTTTAATGTAGCATCATTACTACTGAATTGTTTTCCAAACCTTCCAGGAGTCTAAATGGTAAAGAGATTTAAGACTTGTTGACCTCAAATATAGGTCATCACTGGCCAGATTCTGACAGCCTTATTAGGAATGAATAGTTCTTCATGTATTAGAAAGCCCTGCTGATTTCTGCTCATGGAGTATTCAATTTAATGTGAATAGGGGTGACAGAATCAGGTAGGAGCAGGGTTCTGGATTGGACCTATCTAGCCCTTGAGCCAGTCACTTAATTTTGCACCTATAAAGTAGCCATGACAATATTTAGCTACCTTGCAATAGTTTGGTGGTGGTTGCGGTGGTAGTGGGGTTCAATTAATGTGGTATCTGTAACGCTCTTTAAGACGTATGCAAAGATAATCTAAAACTTCTATTTTGACCTGACAGTCTCTCAGACCCTTTTTGCCCTCATTTTGTACAAGTGTAAATGATTGTTTAAAGGTATAGGACAGAATAAAATCCTATTATTCAGACACAGAAAAATCAGAAAAGGTTTCCAGAGTATCCATAATTTGTTCTCTGTATACAACATTGTTGCTGATGTTTCTGAAGGAGCTTGCACCTAACCCTTGGCCTCTGTCTCACTGAGGTTCTTCCTGGTACTTGTGAACATCCTGCAGTGGTACAAAGCCAGTAGCCTAAGGAAGTGTTCCTGTACAATTAGCTGTTGGTGTAAGTAAATGATTCCTAATGCCATTTTAACATATGCCAAGGGGCTGCCCCATACCAAGCAGGCCCAAGATCATGACTTTTGTAACTTCCTCTTCATTCTAAGCTGTGTGCGTTTCTGCCGGAACAAGGGGCCTGATGTTACAATGTGTGAACAAGCATTAACACTGTGGCCAAGTACAGACATTATACTTTTACCAGTATAAATGCTCAGAAATTGGTCTAAACTCATAACAGTACAGACGGTTGATGCACATAGGGCGTGTCTACGTGTTGCCTTACAGTGATGTAGCAACGAGCTACGTCACTGTATGGTGCGCTATGGTGATGTAGCGATCACATGGGTCTATACGCAATCACCAGCTATGTTGCTGTAGTGGTGGGCTCCCCTGGTATAGTGCACTGCTACAGGGATGTAGTAGAGAAACCCTGCGCCACGCACACCGTGCAGTTACCACCCATACTACACCCTGCTTTAGTACTTCCAAAAGGTACCGTAGCAATATTACCATACAGAGATGTGTAGATGTGCCCATATACTGGTTTAAAAATGGTGGAACCCAATCTAAGATAGACCTAGATCAATGCACACTCAAATGTAATCTATTTAGGTTAGACTGGGAAATTGAACATCTGTACCAAAACTCCGAATGATTCATGTTAGATTGCTGTCTGCTAGCATCCCAGGTGCTTTGTGACCAACCCCCTGCTAGTTCCTCCTCACAAGGAGGTATACTAGAACTTGCTTTGCACTTGGATGCTCCAACTGAGCATCCAGCCAACCCCAACCCTGGGCTCTCACAGAGCCAAGTCAGCATAGCAGTTGATGATGATGGGGGGGGGGGGTGGAGATGCAGGGGTGCTCACCTGTCCCCTGCAGCTCAGTCATGCTCCCAGGGCTGTGCCCGCTTGTGGGGGCAGGGCATGGGAGTCCCTGAGTGGGCATCCAGGAGCCCATCCAGAGCCCCCTGAGCATACCCAGGGATTCCCATGCCCTCTGCAATGCCTGTGGCTGACAATGATGGGGGCATGCTCTGCTGTACTTGGCAGTCAATCAGGGGTGGCTTGGCCACTCATCTGCACTTGGCAGTCTCTGGCAGCCCAGTGAGCCTGCTTGGAGGCATGCAGGAACACCCCCAACCTGCTGGCCTCAGCCAGTGCAGGCAGCTTGTGTGTACCCCAACCAAAGGGGAAACACATCTTCTGCTCACTCCTGAACTGACCTACACCACTTACAGAAACCTGCATAAGTGTAATCGATTCTGCCTCAGGATTTTTTGAACATTTTTGCTTAGCCTGTGAGTGCTAATTCTACTACCACAACTAGTAGGAACAGTAAAATAATCTCATCATGTTTTTGTTAATGTGAATGTAGAAAGAACCGAGCTCAACATACAGAATGCCAGCTTCTGCTCTGAGACCTCTGGGCTTTTTGAATATTAATCACATCCATAAAATCACCTTAATTCATTTTTTGTACCTTAATATTTACAATATTTACACTTTTTTTGCATTCTGAAAGATAAATAGGAAGAAGTTGATATCAGAAGATGCCTGCAGCAGGATTTTAATATATCAAGTTAAAAAAATGTGAAAGCAATGTTGGACAGATACAACAAAGAAGGCAGGAATCACAAATATGATGGTTCCTATTACAATCGTGATTTGGTGGCTAGAAGGATTTTGTGTATCTGAGTTATATTTTCATTGTAATTTTGGTGCATATTTTTGAAAGCAGAGACTATTTAAAAATAAAAAAGAGATGTGACAGTGGCTCCATGTACCTCAGTTAAGATTGCTGTAGATACCTTTGACTTTTGGTATGATGCTTGAAATGTGGCATTACATTAAAATAATACCAAATCTAGAATTAATTATTTTCTTTGATTTCAGTGGGAGTTTTCTTGAATGAAGACTAAGGAAATCTGTGCAAGGAACTCAAGGTCAGGTTGATTTTTTTCTTCTCTTCATTTTGTGACTGGTTAAACCAACCCACTCCATTTTTAATCTTTTTGGTATAGATTCTTATGGATTTAATTTCCTACTCCAAGCCATGTAAAATAGAAATGAAGTTAAATCTGGACATAGAATTGGTTTTCCTGTGAAAGGACGAAATTATTTATGTTACATATTGTTCCTCTGCTCTTGCACTGTGTTATTCAGTTGTGGATCACTGTGCCTCTGTATGGGCTTGTTCATAGCACAGCAAACCAGTGGACACCCAACTGCATGCTACAATGCATCTTGTCTCAGGCACACTGCATCCACTCCACTCCCATGATTACCGGTCCTCAGTAACATTGCTGCCCCTCATCTCCACCTGAATGCTGAAGTAAACTTACTAGCCAGACTCTGTGATAATCCTACGCTGCCAGTGCACTAGGACATATTCCACCCACCAATAGCTCGGCTTCCCTTAAGACACCCGGTATGGTCCACCCTTTCAAAACCCTTTCACTTTTCCTTACTTACTCAGTGGCATGAAGAATGGTCAGCACAAGCACCAATCAATCACCGCATCGTCTCTGACCCTACAGACTGTCAACCAGGATTTAACTGGCCGCACTGTTATTGGGCACTTCTCAACTGCTTTTCAAACTGGACAGGGTCAGTGTGCCTCAACCCTATACCAATGGGGCTTTCACAATGACAACTACTGCCCTTGTGGACAAGTTCAAGCTGGGTGCCACGTTGTTGACTTGTGTCCATTCAAAATGCTACCTGGTAGTACTTAAGCTCTTCACAATGGTGATGACGTTGTCTTAAGATGGCTAAAACAATATACTGAAACCATATGTGCTAAATAAATACATAAAGTTGTCCTAACTTCAGCTGCAGCTCCATTCGATTAAGGACAAGTTACAAGTGGCAGTTGGATATTTGGTTCAAAATATGGGAAAGGTTTTTTTCTGGAGTGATAAAAAAGAAGGCAATGCTGATGCTGCAGTGGGTCTAGTGTCTAATGTGGCTGAATGTAAAGGTCTCATATATAGTTTTTAAATGTATTTTTAAAGGAAAGAGAAGGGATAAGCAAACACATGATGCGAGGGAAAGAATGTAAATATGCATCTCCTGGTGTTACACATTTCTTGTTAGTGCCAGACGAGTGCCATTGCAATTTGCATGGTTGTTTAAGTGAGCCACTAATACATGTACATTTGAAATGTAGGTGCAATAACAAAAGGCCTGTCTTAACAAGACTCACGCCCAGAAGGTCCACAGTAGTCATCTCCACACCCTCTCTTACCTGAGCTTTGAGAGGCCATCAATCAGATTAGGCCCTCCAGCTTTTTTCGAAGTGAACAGTTTCCCCCCCTGTAACTCTGACCTAACTTAGAATGGCCAAAGGGGTCTGTCTTAAAGTTTGAAAGGTTCATAAAGGGAAAAATAAAAAGCCTCCTTCAATTTGGACAGAAACCAAAGCAGCAGAATATTGAGCTACATGAGCCTGTGAAAATTGGACTGTTATAACTGAAATCAGTTTTCTACCTTAACTACAGTGTTCACTACCAAGTGAATGCCGGGGCTGAATGCTGAGTGTATTTATTGTAGTCTGTATCGCTCATATCCTTCAGGAGTCCATCTGAGGTCTAAAATTGAATGTTTTAGTCTATGAAAAAACGGTGTTTTTATCTTTCTCCTTTAAGAAAGGGCACTTCAGCTACTATAGAAGGAAGGCTGTTATTAATTTGGGCTGTTTCCCATAGGAATGCTAGGTGGTTGTGGAGCCAGAATTCATGTTAGGACACATGCTCCAAGTTAATTGTTTGTGTGAGAGTAAATGGCTGCAGGTCAGGGTTGCTTGTTTAGTCTGGGAAAAGTACACAGGAGCACATACAAAAGGAAGGAGAGAAAGGGAGGCTTTATCCTCCAGCACAGAGTTTGGAATAACCAGTTCTAGATTAAGCTGTAAACTGAATTTGGGGAGTAACATGAGCAGAGTTTAACTCCTGGAAAGTCAGCCTCAGCATTTCAGCAAACAAAGTCCTAATCCTGGGAGATGACACACTTCCAATGCCTAGTTTTCAGCCTGCAGGATTTTGCTGATAAGAGCAGAAGTTGATGGTGCACTGGTTTAGGGCAGAGGTACGCCCCAAACATGAAATCCAACATGCCTAATAAGATTTTCTAATGGACTACAGTAGCTTTGGGCTGTTTCACAAGAACAGCCAAAAGAATCATGTGGAAATGTCCTTGTTTAAAGTTCACTCATGTTTCCAGGCTTCAACCCAACATCAGTTCCAAATGAAACCAGAACGACTAGTCATTATCAAGGTCTGCCACGCGGAACATTAGAAACCTTAAAACTGTAATCTCCTGGAGCTTCCATGCAATGCAAACACCCGGAGACTTGGCATTTAAGATTGTGCAGATACAGCAGTTACATACATGTCTGCCCAATACATATATATTCCCAGCCTTTCCCAAAACTGGGAACAAGGACCTCAGCTACAGGTTACAAGTGAAAAATTTAGGATCAGTATAATACACTTAGCACAAGCACAGCATTGCACTACAAGACAATGAAGCGATTTGCAGAGTAAGGTATCATGGCCCAATGCAAGTAAAAGGTGTCACAGTCTGGCCCTCAGTACTGGGGGAAACAATTTTCACACACAATCTGGAATATCTATCATCCTTTATTTCCTATTGTCATGTATTTTATGAAGAACAAAACCTCCCATGACATGCCTGCTCCCTTATTAGAAGGCGACTATGTTGGGTAGAAAAATTTATGGTCTCTCAGAACTGCATTCTAATCAAGTATAGACTTCTGAGTTAGCCATTTGCAAGTAGATATACAAGCATGATTTTTTCCCCATCTAACTAGACTGACTGTTACAGCACTTAAACAGAACCCCTAGGAATCAATTGGTTTTATTCGCAAGCAAATCTCTGAAGGGCCACAAGCCGTTGCTTGCCACTGGTACTCCAAGTTAGGAAGGTATTTATAAGATCCAGCAGTCATTTACAAATAAGCTATGTGGATGGAATGTGTAATGGGTAAAAGTATGTACCACTTTTTTCCTACATGGAACAAATCTCTGACAATGGGAAAGCTTTGTGGTGCCTTTTAAAAAATGGAGGGCCTTGTAACAATGAATAGTGATATGGCTCAGACTAAATCTCCTTGTTACAATGCCATCTGGTTATGCAGTTCCTTGCTGGAGAAAATACCATAGGGAACACTGACCCAGTTAAAAGGATCCTACAATGGGAGGCAGAAGCTCTGGTTTCCATTCCCAGTTCTACTACTGACCTGAGCTTGGTTTTACTACCTGACTCTGGGCATGTGACTTGGCCTCTGATTCCAGCTCCACCATTTATCAACAGACCATTTCGATTGTAAGCTCTCTGGAACAATGACTATTTCTTTGTACAATAGGCAGCACAGAAGGGCTTCATTCTCACTTGGAGCCTCAAGGCATTACTGAAATAAAAATAACAGGTGTGTCCAAAACTGGCAAAGGAAAGGCCGTTTATTTTTTGTTCAGGAAGTTGAACAAACCAGTCTGCATCCATGAACTCTTTAAAAGACATCAGAGCTTTTGTTTTAGCACATCTTCACATTTTGTGCCCTTAGTCCAAGGAGAGGGTTCTTGCCACAGTGTCATGTAACTACTTTGTACAAAGTGGGCATTGATGAAATTAGGTATTGGGAGGGACTGCTGTTTAGCAGGATGTGAAGGGATGTAGAAATCAAAAGTTTCCACCTATGAAAGCATCTAGAACACAGATCACCTTCTCCTGACAGTGTCAGAGGCTTTATTCTACCTTAAAAGTAGGTCTGACCAAAATCACAAACTTCTTTCGTTTTCTTTTTTTGTATGAAAATGTTCTGATCACCTGTAAAAGCTAATGCTAAACCTAAGCACTTTCACCCTGTTTCGTATTAAATTTATGGCAAATTTCTTATTAGCTCGGTCGTATTTTCAAGTCCTTAGAAAGAAAGGTATTATATGTAAAAGCAAAGAATTATCAACTTTAAGAAAAGAAACCTGAAAATCCCAAGCAAGCAAGGAATTGTACGGTTTAAACTACTGGTATTTTAAAAATGTCACTCAGGCAGTAGCTGACACTGGTAGTAATGGGACTTCAGAGACTGGAAGAAAGGCACGCTATGACTCAGCAAACTACGTTATCATTAGGAACAAAGAATTGAAGCAGCATGAATTCATAAGAGTGATGATCTGTTGAATGAGATACTGTATGGGGGAACCGTTCTGTCAGTGAGCTTTGTTCTTGTGAACATACTATGTTGTAATTTAGAAAGACTGACTGTTTTCATTTACGTCCTGAAATCTTCCATTGTTTGGATTCTGAGTTTTTTGTACTTTTCATAAGAAGTCAACTTGCTTTTTTGAAGACAGCTATCTCTAGGTGCTGAGAAATATTCCAGTGTGTTAATTTCAACAGATTTGTTTTACCAGGAACATCAGTAACGTAAGTGGGGCAGAGAGAAACTTAGAGAGAGCACTAGTATGGCCCCCTCCCCACAAGCCTTTCCACAGCATGCAGAGCCCATCACAACCCAGCAGTGCCATGCCCAACACTGTATCTGCTTGGGGCTGTGGGTGGAATAATGCCCTTTCCCCCACAGGGGGGTCAGTCCTGCCCCCAAGGTTGTGGGGGCAAAGGAACCATCAGGAGGGGTCCCCTGTGCCATTACCTGTCCCTCAGTGGCAGCATCACAGCACATACTATTAAAGCAGCAACACTAGAAGCTGTCACTCAGGTGAAGAGAGCCTGGGGAGCTCTCCTTCTGCCCCCCCTTCCCACCTCTCCCCTCCTTTGCCCCTCCACTCACTCTCCTGTTCTCTCACGCACACACCCCATGCACTGAAATAGCTTGATGACTCTGATGTACATGATTGTTAGCAATTAAGCTTTTTTTTCAGTTTCCATATAACTGATTGTCCCACTTACTCTACTGCCCAATATACTGACATCACCAGAAGATGAAGGTTTCATAATCATGCTATTGTGGAGGATGTTTTGAAAGACCATTTCCATGTCATATGAAAAAATGGGAATTTAGAGTTGTTCAGATTACTCATGGTGAGTAATTTACTTGGCAAACGTTAGCATATTCCTTTTATCTTGTTTTATATATATATAAACACACACACACACATTTATATTTAATGAGATCTAACTGGACATGTGCTATAAAGGCTTTATAATCATGTTTTAACTGATTTAAGATCTTATAAGCAAGCATTCTTATATCCAAATTTGCACAGAAGTTACAATGGGACTCTTTTTAATAGGATTTTGGTTGAGTCTCATGGTAGGTAGACTGTTTATGTGGGAAAGCATCTTTCATATTTCCTCAGATTCCATATACCACAACGGCAACTTTATTGTCAGTTTAAATTTGTGGTTTTATAAAATGTTCTTGTTCGGTTTGCGCAATTCTGTCTATAATAGGTGACACGTGAGGGACTTGCTAAAGCAGCAGCCTGAAGCACTATTTCAGCAAAGAACAAAAAAGTGCTTAATTTAAGCAACTGCCTAGGCCTTTGAGTTCAATGGGTGCATCTACATGTTGCTGTACAGTGCTGGTGCTATGGCACTGTGCTTTAGTACTACTAAAGCAGTGTAGTAACTGCCCATACTGCACTGGGTGTGTGGCACATGGTCAGATTTCACCACTACTTCGCTGTAGTAGCATGCTAAAACAGGGGAGTGCGCTGCTATGGCAAAGTAGCTGCTGATCACGTGTAGACTCATGTGATCGCTATGTTGCCATAATGTATCATATGGCGATGTAGTGTGTCGCTATGGAAACGTAGGGCAACATGTAGATGTGCCTACTGGGATTTAAGCATGTACCTAACTTTACTCATATACTTTAATGTAGGGGGGTCATATGGCTCAAGGGGTCAATCCAGCTTGCAGAGCTTCTTTATCTCAGCTAAGAGAAATGCACATCATTGGGGCTGGGCATGGAGTGGCCTGCTACAGAATTTTGGACCACTGGGACCCTCCGTGGCAGGAGAGTGAGAGTGGGAGGTGCTGACTCAGCCTCACTGGCCCTGTGGGTGCACAGTTGCTGGCCCTACTGCTGCCCATTCTGCTGCAGCAGCTGCCTGTTCTGCTGCAATTACCCCATACCCTTGGCTGGATCCAGCCCATGGTCTGGAGCTGGCACACGGCACAGGGTAAGTTTGGCAAACCTGCTTTAATGCTTTGCAGAATAGGAATAAATGGTAACATGTCTTTAAAGAGTGAGATTCTGTTTCCCACTGTGCAACTTTTGTAGCCCCAAAAGTAAATCGTGCACACACATCATGATTTTAGTGCTCCTAAAGTGTGGCCATGTACCTGCCTGGCCAGTGCCATTCATTTAAACACACGAGGGGGAAGATAATTCTACCCATAGTGTTTAAATATCTTATTGAATCAGGGTTTCAATGCATTAAAAAAAAGAGATGTGTTGCTATGCACAGGTTCATATTTCTGTTTTGTTGGCACAAGCCTACTGATAGGAGAGTTTGGTCTGGTGATAGGGTTATGATGCAATCTTTTTGGTAGAAGGAGAAACCTCTGTTCTATTAGGTCTAAATGCCGAGCTGGGAATCTCATAAGAATAGTTTCTCTTGCAAGACTGCTGGCCACTTCTCTGGTTGGGATGGAAATTATCTTTTGAACTTTCTCTGTCACTATTGCAGCAGCTTTTTTTTGTACTTTGAGTTGTTCATCTGGCAGAAATGAGGGAACTCAAATGGATATGAAAATTGAAAATAAAATCTGTCAAACCTCAGACAGATTTGTTTTAGGTTCAGTTGCTTCATTTTAAATAATTTCCTGGGATTTTGGCAACCCCTACAGTTTTATACCCACATGTGGTCGGATTGGAAATGGGGTATCTGGGTGCACAAACAGAAAGCTAAGAAAAGATATTCTGGCTTTTTCATTCTGTTTGAAGACTTTAACTTAAACAGCTGTACATCTTGTTTATTTTTGCAAC
This sequence comes from Alligator sinensis, assembly GCF_000455745.1. Lineage (NCBI taxonomy): Eukaryota > Metazoa > Chordata > Crocodylia > Alligatoridae > Alligator > Alligator sinensis. The sequence goes on along the minus strand of NW_005842021.1, from coordinate 2,224,391 downwards.
ATCAAAATTGTGTGGAGATACAGGCTTAGTTTTGGTTTTGTGCCCCTCAGTGAAATGTATCTTTTTATCCTTGTAGGCATGAGTTGATAGGAAGCAAATGTAGATCTCACAGATAAGTATAAAAAGAGAGGTTCTTTTTGCCTAATAGAGAAATACAATACAGAATAGCAGGTCACTGTATCTGGGTGCATGGAAATGTGTTGCGCATGCCAACCAGTTAAAAAAAAATCTCTGAGTGATGATGCCTGACAGGATGCTGGAGCCAAAGTTAAGAGAGGGTCCCAGGTCTGAAACTGGTGTTTACTCTTGATATCTGGGCTGGTAAAATTCACACTGTGGGACTGATCTCATAGGTCATAATTTTTTTAAAGGAGATAGTTAACACTGATATTTAGTCTGCTGCTGTAACATAATTTGCTACATTTTGAAGGAGGAGGTTTGAGAGCAGAAATATAAGATATGCAAAGATGGTGCATTTTTATGCACAAAAATGTATGTTGTATCAGTGAACTACAGAGGACTTTTTGGGTTGCTGTACTGAGAAACACGCTGGAGTTTGGCTGTGCTGTGCTCAGTTTACCTGAACTAGCTGCTAGAATCACTTTGCCTGAGCCACAAGCAGCATAACCATGTGAGGGCCTTGTTACACCTTACGCTGTAAGCTGCACAAATATTGATTGGCTTGGTGCTAGCTTGGAGTTTGGTGCTAGCAGTTACATCTTGTAATACTGTAAAAAGCTTAAGGCTGTCTGTCACCTGCACAGCTGTGACTTGCCACTAGAGGCCTGGTGAGCAGGGCTGGTGAGCCAGGACAGGCTCCATCCCTGCTCTAGGGGCAGGGGTGTGAGAGATAGGTTGAAGGGGGGCGGGGAGGAAGGAGTGGGAACATGTGACTGTTAATGTCACCTGCTTCCCCTGGAGCCCGATGTGAGCGTGGGCAGCATGCTGGTTGCTTGCTGGGATGAGGCAGTGCCCTCCTCTGCAGCTCCTTCTCCCCGCCTCCCCCACCACCATTGGGGCTGCTAAAGGCTCCTACCAGCCATGGCTTTGCTGTCTGGCCTGCTGAAGCACTGAAGGCTCCCTTGCTGCCCGGCCCAGGAGCATTGCACTGCACTGCCCTGCTGGCTTCTTCCCGGCAATGTGACCTGCCTCCCCTGGAGCCTGGCATGGGAGCATGCTGGTGGCTTGCTGTGACAAAGCAGTATCTTCCTGTCCTCCTCCCTGCCACGTGCCTCCACTGTTGCTAAGTGATCTCACCAGCCAGAGCACAGTACTACAGAAGGAAACCAGTGGAGCTGCACGGTGTAATGCTCCTGGGCTGGGCAGCAATAGAGCTGTCAGTGCCTTGCCAGGCTCACCCCTGCGCAGCGCCCTTTCCATCCTCAGCACTGCCTTCTGCACCTTTCCTCTTTCTCTTGGGCTGGGCCACAGGCTGCCTGCCCCACAGCAGCATCCTGGCACACCAGCTCCGGCAGTCCCCCACCCCTCCCTCCCTGTTGTCCTCAACCCACCTCAAGCTGTTGTCATCTTCAGATGTATGCAGAAACAGCACATAGGGAAGGGGCAGTTGCATCCTGGGATACTGGACGACTTCAACTTGAGTAGCGCAGATGCAGGGAGTGGCTACACCTTAATGGAACAGGAACTGGGTAGTATGGATCAGAGATAATCCTGCCCTGGAGTGATGTAACTTTGAGCTGCATAATGAATGCTGTAAGCAAAGTAAAATAGTTAGTGTGGTGAAGCCAGGGGTTAAAAGCTCCAGAAGCTGCCAAAAATTACCATGTAACAAAGCCCTCAGCATAAGAGAAGAGCATGCGTTGCTACTGTCTTGTGACTACACTGCTTCTAGTGCTGGTGCAGAGTGGGCACACCATGCCTTAGAGCAGCACTGACTTGGACCATGTAGACATGACCCATGTTGCTCTTCACTGACAATAACTGTAATCTGAATGAATTATATCGGTCCAAAGAACTGTTTACTAAGTAGACACAACATACAAAGCATAATTATATATACAAATGAGTATTTTGCTGGTTTTCTAAGCACAGAATAAAGCGAGCAACATTAATGGGCGCACAAAGTATTTAAAATAATATTACCCTATTATACGACAGTATAATACATAAAATAATTTCTGCAATAAAGTCTTAAGCAATCACTGTTTAATATTTTTAAATGCACTTCTGGATTTGATCGAGCTGTGAAACAGAGGGGGATTTAAAATTCATTTTTAGGATTTTCATATCATTGATCATGGACCAAATCCTATTTTGGTCTGCTCATCCAAAATTCCCATTGCATGTAACCCATGGTAAGATTAAGTAGATTGTTAACATACTTTTCCATTAATTGAAAAGTAGGTTAAACTTGCCATTGCAGTGGGAAGTCACACTAAGGGCTCCACAAAACATCTGTGTACAGCACTTCTATAGAAATCTTGCAATGGTCCCACTGGACTTTTTGAACTAAACAGTAAGGATTCAGCAGTTTTACGCCAATGGCTTTGCAGGTCCCACATAGAATGCTAGACTTAGTGCCTTTCTCTGGTCCATTTGTGAAGGGCCAAGGGGAGATGGAAAAAAAAGAGGATAAAACCTCTTCTTCTTCCAGCTATGTGAGGCCCACCTACAGTTAAGTCTTGTAGAGTTTTTCTGTTCTATGCATTCAGACAACTAAAATTCTTATCCAATCTCCCATCATCCTGATCACTATCATACACATTTCCCTGGTCTTAACAAAATCAGTCCTGCCCCACTGATACCCAGCCAGGATGCTGCTGCAAAGATAATTTTTCTAGTCTGTCACTTTGACTGTTTCACCCCTTTCTTGGCCTCTTTCTTATGACTTTATCCGTAATCTTGTCAAACATAATCTCCTTGCTATCTATTTCAAAGCCCTTCACAGCCTAGCTCCACCTTTCATTTGCTACTGAGATGCTGATTCTCACTAGGGGTGTGCAAAGTGGGCCTTATTCGATTCAGATTCGGATTCGGCCTAAATCAGGGACAGTGACTCAATCTGAATCAGAAGAAAGCTTTAAATGTTTTTTCTACATACCTTGAGGTAGCAAGCATGGCTCGTGATTGCTCTGATACTGGGGCACATAGAGCATCCCACAGGAGTGCGGGGTGGGGCCCTCCAGGTGCTCAGTGGTGAGCCCAGAAATGACCACAAGTGCTTCCGTACTTCCCATGAGGGCTTGGTTCATGATTAGTACTCCTGGCTCTATGGTAAGATAATAAGAAAATTAATAAAAAAAGGGGTGTTTTTTCCAGGTTAGGTACAGAGCAAACTTATATGGATATCATCATGAATCTAAGAAAACTCCTGTAGAGCTTTCTCATGTTGTTAGAAATACAGAAGCATTCCCATCTTAGAAATAACAGGCAATTTTAAAGAGTAAGGGGGCTGGGGTGGGGGGAGAAAAGGGGGCTTTGTAGACATCTAGTTTTATTTATTGATTAAGGGACAAATCCTGTACCACACTCCCCTGATGTAGTGAATTGATTACATGCCATGGATCACTGCTCTTTGTCAGGTCTCTGTCAGTACAGAGATGGGCAAGCCAAGAGGCGCTTTTTGGCAACCCAGTGAGTGATTCCACAAGTGGATAAAGTTCCAAGTCCCCCAGGGGCAGCAGCAGCTCCTAGAACCTGTGGGTTGGAACATTGTTTTATGGCAGATCATCAGCCTAAACTGCCAACTGCTCCATTTATCAATCTAATATAAAACTCACACAGACATGCACAGACCTGGACCCCATGCTGGGACTTAACTCCTTTTCATAAAAAGAGTTACTGAGGAAGGTAACTATACCTGGATGAACCAGTACATACCGAGGACTTCTCCATCTTCCAGTGACGATGACAGAGGAAATATGTTTGATCACTATGGATATGTGCAAGTGTTATAGTTAAATTGAGCTAACCAACATTAGGTCACCTAAAAGCCTGGGCATGCAGGTGTTCACAGGGCTTAAATTACCCTGAAAATGGCTGATCTAATGGTAGTTCACCTTAAAGGCGAACTAACTTTAGTTTGGCCTTGGTTAACCTGACTCTAAAATGGGTTAACCCAGCCTAACAAATGCCTGCATGCATTCACAGCACAGCCCTGTGGCTGGGAAAATCCAGCTGCTCACCACAGCCTTGGGGCTTTACTCCCCAGATCTGCCAGCTTCCTCGGGACCCACCATTCCCCTCCAGGTGACCTCTATCTGGCTGGGCAAATGCCTGCATGCGGCAGAATCCAACTCAGGTGCAGGGGCCTCACAGTAAACCGCCTAACCTGAGTTGGGTTGTTTGAATACTTGTTCACACCCTACATTTTCTGCGTTTAGAACTCAATACACAGCTAATCTTTCAAATTTCGTTTTTGTAAACTTTTGTAAACTTTCCTATATACCTGTCCCACTTTAAACTTAGTGATAGACTGGCTGGCACAGAGAGAGAATTTTGTGCTTAATTTTGGGGGAAGATACTTAGGTACTACAGTGCTGGTCAAATTATAAAAATCTAGATGGGCACAATGGACCATAACAGTAAAACGTGACTACAGTCTGTGTATTGATAATCCTTGTACTGTAAGAAGGAGTGTCCAAAAAGCCTATGCTATAACAGACTTTTATGGCTCCAGAGAAGCTATTACATTTTATCTTCTCAAGAATCCTCCGATTAAAGAGTCCTCAACTAGACCTTGACACAATAAAACATAATGATTCCAAAAGAGTTGCTATGGTCTATTGTGTCAATAATTTGCATATTAGTAAGGAGCCCCTGCAGTACCACAGTCCTTGACACTATAGACTATGGACTCGGTGTGCATAAGTGGCAGTTTCATTCCCAAACCAAGCCACACACTGGAGTTGTTGGGCACATTATTTAAAAAAACCAAAAGGAGGGAAGGGTGGTTTTAAGTGAATTAACAAACAAACATAATATTTCTTATCTTAAGCACACAAAAACATGACATTTAAGGCTGGCAGAATGCCATGTTAACCTGAGGGCTGGATCCTTAGTGGGTTATATCAGGATAGCTCCACTGACCACACCAGCTGTGGATCTGACCAATAGAGTTTAACTGAAGTTATACACAGTATCACAAAGGCCTCAGTGTGTTACCTTGTGTAACCTACCAACTTCTAAGTTTTCTGGAAACTCTGTGGATTAAGGAAGGACCAGCTACTTTAACTCTGAATCTTTTGTTTTTTTTGTCTCCAAGTTGCACCCTAAACCTGACTTTAATGGTGATCTGTCTCTGCATGTGCATGAAAAGTTCCCTATATGTGAATATTTTCCTATATGGGAATAGCGTTATGAGTGCCAGAGAAGAATTAATGTCTGTATAAGATAAGAAAGAGAATCGACAATGACTGTTGGAGGGAGCTTCACTCTAGCTAGTGAGGAAGAATTTTTTTTTTTACTCTGCTGAGCACAAGTCCTGCTGTTAATAATTGAAGGTTGCTTTGTGGAGAAAGGACTGTCCATATCCATCATTTTGAAGATGAAATTTTTCAGGTTCTCTGTTTTATGCCATATCAAACAATCCTGCAGTACGCAATTCACACATTGCATGACCAGCTCCAAGTTTCCAGCCTTTGAAAAGTTTGCTATTTTGACTTAAGTATTGAGATACTTCTTTTCTATTACAAAGAAGATGCATCTTTTGAGGATTCAAAGAAGCAAAAAAGAATATCCTCATTCTCCTTGACAGAATGCTTGCTGTGTTCTCCATGTTGAGGACTGGCAAATATGAACAGACAGGTTTACCCTTTTATCCCTTCTTGTTACCCGAGGTGGCTTTTAGGTCTTTCTCCAAATGAAGCACTCTGCAAGACATTCAAAGATGAAAGAGATGGAGAATGAACTCACCTACACAGAGCTTACCAAGGCTTTAACATTTTGATTGATAATGCTCCTGTACTTGTGGCATATATATTAAAACCCTTCTGCAGGTTTGAGTGAATATATCTTAGGGATAGATAGGGTACACATTCTTTTTAAAAAGTTGGAGAAAAGAAATGTCCTGCTATTGGCTTTTCTTTTTTATGCAAAGTTTGCAAGACTCCCCTTCTGGAACACTGGTAGAGCTAGTAATTTGGTCCTTGCCTCACATCTCTTAAATTTGTCACTTTGTGTTTTTTTTAAACACCTTGGCTAAGTATAGGCAGACAAGGTTCCTTGGGTGAATTTGATATCTTTTATTAGACCAACCCAAATGGTTGGAGAATAGTTATTAAGCAAGCTTTCGGGTTCAAAAACCCTTCGTCAGGCTCAGGAAGCTGCAGCAGTCGGTGTGTGCTCTTCCTGGATGGAATGAAAAGTAAAGAAGCCAGGGGCTGGGCTGGGCTGGGGAGTCAGTTGCCAGGCAGATTATAATGTATCAAAAATCCAATGTCTATGTTTAGTCCCTGATCTCTAGTATCCAGCAGGTTGATGAAATGGAGCTCATAGGCTCGTCTCTGGGATGTGTTGTGTAAATTTCCCTTGAGGATCAGGACTGAGAGATTGGAGAGAGAGTGGCCCTCCTGTGAGAAATGTGCCCCCACCGGTAATTGGGTATTTCTGTCTTTGATGGATTTCCGGTGTGCGTTCATTCTGGTGCGCAGTTGTTGTCTGGTCTCTCCTACATATCTTCCATAGGGCATTTGGTGCATTGGATGTGGTATATTACATTTCTGGAGGTGCAGCTGTAAGATCCTGGGATGCTGATGGCTCTGTTGTGGGGTGTAGTAATAGTGGGGGTGGTGGAGATGTGGGGGCAGGTTTTGCATTTCTTGTCATGGCACGGTCTGGATCCTTTTGGTGTGTTCTGGGCTTGAGGAAGTTTGCTTCTGGTGATGAGGTTGGCGAGGTTCGGTGCTTGTCTGAAGGCTAGGATGGGTGGCTCTGGGAAGATCTTTTTAAGAATAGGGTCTTTTTCTAATATGGGTTGCAATTTTTTGAGGATTTTCCGTACAGGTTCAAGGGATGGGTGATAGGTCATAACCAGCGGTGTGCGATTTGTGGGTGTTTTTCTTCTGTACTGCAGCAGTTCTTCACATG
>NW_005842021.1:2169881-2215882 GCF_000455745.1 Alligator sinensis | reverse complement strand
GGGGAGCTTGTTCTTGGAGTAATTTGTTCCATTTCTTCTTTTTATGTAGGATGAATGCTGTAGAAAGTTTTTCGTAGTCTCTTTGTATCCGCTGTATATTGTCAGGGAACATGCATGGATTTCTATCTTTTAAGTTGTTGTAGTGTATGACGATTTCCTTCCTGAGTTGGTCTCTTTTGGAGTAGAGTAGGTGAAGTAGATGATTTCTAATTTTCTCTGAAGTTCTTCTGCATAGCTGTGCAGCTTATTTGGCTAAGTATAGACAGTCCAAAAGCCCAAGACTGAATCAATTCAATCTTTGTAGGTTAGTCTAACCTGTGTGGATTGAACCAATAAGCAAGTGAGCAGACATTCACTTTTGATTCCAGAAATGCAGTCACGTGCCTGCAGTGACCCAGGCCAGAAGCGGGCAGGGGAGGAGGTGCATACCTTCCTGGTCGGGTGGAGTAGACAGTTTGAGCCAAAGCTAGCCTGCCCATTCTGCAAGGCAGGGAATGCAGGGGGACATGCAAAGCATTTTGGGGTGCTGGGGGACTATGAGTTAACTTGAATCAGGAGGAGATCTAGGACAGAAATTCCATAAATCAATTTAACCTAAATCAGTTAAGTCTGATACTACAACCATCCAGGTTTATCTTAAACCAGTTTTGGCCATTTTGAAAGTGGTTTATATGCACCGAAAATCTGTTGTGTTACAGATTTGAACCAGTTTCCAATCACTTATACCAGTTTATGTGTAACTTCTGTCCCTAGTCCTTGTCATCATGGCGGAGGAGAGAGACCGTACAACTTCATAGCTCATTGGCTACAGCTGAGCTGTTGTGCACTGCAGACAGATTGCTGTAGACTGAGGACCCAGATTCATCTTAAGCTAATAGATAACCAAAGCAGATTAAATCCCTGGGAGGTGTTTGCTATACAATGAAGAACTCCTCCTGGAGTTCTAACCCCTTGGACAAACATTTTGTTTCTGACTGTGCACATGGTAAATATTGCTCCAATACAAGCAAAGTTTGGTCATTTAGCAACCACTCTGTGGACTGTAACAGTTTACCACTGTGCAAAATATTTTGTTAATGGGGTTTAGAAGCTTTGCTGTAAGGAATGAAAACATAAAAAGGATGGAAGTTTTCTTTTGTTTTTTTTTAAAGCATAACATTTCCATGAAGATTGCAAAATGTCTGATTAATTATAGTTCCTCTGAAAAATCAGGAAAAGAGCTGGAACACACAGAGATGTGGGTATATGCAAAGAAGGGGAGTGTGCATTATATCACTACAGTAGGACTCCAGTTGCGTTTTTATTTGTTTTGCACTATGCTATTTCAAGAAGCACTTGATTTTTCCTAGTAGGAAAATGCTAAGTTCTGTGTGCACAGTGCTTGGTTTTCCTTCAGAAGCCCTGACTTTTCTGTGGCTGTTGTTATTGCTGTGCTAATGTTATCATACCCTGATTATTTTCATCATATATGTGTTTGATGAATCCCGTACAGTAATAACTTCTTTGCAGTCAAAAGCTGCAGCAGCCACAGCCCCCTTTAATACAATCCCCATTAAAAGCTGCCATTCTTAAATTAGCTCAGCAAAAAAGTGCATTTTATAGTCAAGCAAGCAGTAATTGGACACTGTGGCTATGAGTGGCCCTTGTGGTGTTTGGACCAATTCCAAATGTACCTTCTGTCTGTCTCTGACACAGGCAGACAATAGTAGTATTATTTACTGTGCTGGCTCTGTGTAATTCGACAGGCCAGCTGCAAGAACAAAGAACCACTAACATTTTGCCCAGCCCTATTCCCAACTGAAGGCCCATCTACATTTCATAAATAATTTCCTAAAATGCTGGATTCTCTTTCCTTTCTATAGCCTTTACTGTGCTAATTTAGAGAATAAAAGTTAGCCCTGCAAACTGCACCCTCTTCCTGTGCTGTCATTCCTGTAGATCCAATTTTTGGACCTTGAAATCTTCACCCTAGAGTCATTATTATATACAATTTGTCTACTTTACTGAGCACAAGAGCATGGAGCTAGCCCTTGTACTGACTTTCCCATGATTCTAAAGTTAACCAAAGGGTTTGGTGGTGCTACTGAGACAGCAACTGAGTGACCTCTTGTGATGCTATTAGAATGCTGAATTTTAAAATATATTCAAAAGTAATATTCTTAATACACAGCAATGAGCAACGCACTAATGAACACAAGAGAAAGTATTAGTGATTAATGTCAGGGGTCTGGAATTAAGGATTCTTGGATCTGATGTTGCCTTTGCCATTGATTTGGCTTGCATGTCCTCGGGCAGATTTTCAAAACATAGAAGACCTTTTTCCCTGTAAGCAAATATATGAACAATTACATGTTTAATTTACTGCGAATATATGTGTAAGTGCAAATGGCCAGTGAAGCACAAATTAGGTGTGACATTACATGAAACTCCAGCAGGCTGTGTGGGAATTGATGCTCCTGTAAAATGGGTATAGCACTGCCTATCTCACAAGAAGCAATCCATCTCAATGGCATTACTTCTAGAGCTAATAGACACATTTCAGATTTTGATATTTTTTTCTCCCAAAGGAAGAGATGCGTTACTCACAAAAATGTCACCCTTTTTCTTGATCAGCTCTCGTGACTTCCTCTCTTTCTGTTTTCTCATCTCACTCCTGTATCGTAGTTTGTTATTGACCTTCACAGTTGAACTTTAAACTTGTGAAACAGCCAGATAGAGTTGGGTAACAGAGTAACATTATTCCGCCATAGAGGCAACATGTGAGAGAGAGTATGGGAAAACAAGGATTGTGTGCCCTATACTTAGAGTCTTGTGCCCCCCGGCAGACAAGAAAGTAGGAAGAGGGTGGAGGTGGCAAGTTAACTGCACCCAGTAAAGGGCTGTAGTATATTACTCCAGTAGGAGATAAGACAGGAGCTTTGAATTCGCTCTCCATTGTATTTCCTTCAGGGCTTCTCTCTAGTGTGTTGCTACTGGAGCCCACCCATTACACAAGGAAAAGACTAAAGGCCTTGTCTAGCTTGCAGAGTGCTATTTCATAGGGCATAGGCTCCATATTCTTATATGTCTGTAATGTACAGCACACGTCTATGCATAGTGTCCTGCAATCATGCAACCTACTGGAGAATTCAAGTTTGTAAATCCTCAGTCCTGCATTATTATCCTAAATTGTGCCTGATAATGTGAAACAGAATTCTGTAGAAACTGACGCTACTGCTTGAATTTTTAAATTTGGTCTGGTAGTCCCCTAAATAATTTTTTAGATGGGCTATAGGAAATTGCTTGGGCCTACTAGTTAGACAGGATTTATAGCCAATTAACGTACTGCTCAATAAATGCCTTCAAATTCTAGCAGTGTACAGCAGCAGTGACCAGCACACTCAGAAAAAAAGCATATTGCAAGATTAAATGAGAGAACTACAGAAGGAGGTTATGTGGTTACTAATCAGCCAACTGGGGCATGCTTGCAGCAAGGCATGGTTTCTTTTAACTATTCCAGCTCTTGGGAATATGCTGCTGCCTGAAACCACTTTGACTACCCACTGTGTGGAGCAAAGGTGTTCAGGCAGGACCACTTCAGGGTTTATTCTGGGTTGTTTTTTGCTGCTGCTGTTGTTTTATTTTGATGGACTTAGAGAGACCATTGATTTGCTTCAAAAATCCACTTTAATGAGCGTTGATCTGTTCACACAACTGATGCACTAATTACTTACGGGTGAAATTGGTATTAAGTCTCTGGAACTTGGTTGCACTGCTGACTTTAAAAAAAACTAAACTAAGTCAGGTCAGCAAAATTCACGCCAAATATTTTCCTAAATAAGAGGTGCCCAAATATAAGAGATCAATCTGAATTAAAACATCCAGCTTGATGAGTGATATCAAACATGACAAGAACTTTTTAGGATTCCTGGAGAAAGCTGAATTGCAGGCACTAACATGCAGGCTTGATTGCTTTCACAGTGAGAAAGCCAGACCCTCTCAAAAGCTGTGGATATGTTCCTCCAAATGACTAGTTTGACAACAATAATGATACTCTTAAACTTGGAGGTATATGCTGGCCAGAAAACAAGAATTCCTTTTCATGAAAAATGTTTTGATTTTGACATTGTCTTTGTTCTGCATAAGAGTAAAAGCTAGACTTTTCTTTTTTCTAAAAAAAAAAAAAAGAAAAATACAGAGAGACCCCCCTCAGCCACCAGCCACCATTTCATTTACCAGTGCTAGAGGAGCCAATAACAAGAACACAGTGATTTTTAATATACGTATACGTGTGTGTGTGCGTATACATGTATATGTATGTGTGCATATGTGTGTGTATTAAAATATGTGTGCGCATATGTGTATATGTGTGTGTATGCATATGTTGGAGTTGCATGATATGTGTGTATGTGTGTGTGTATTTAAACAACCCATTTCATCTACAGACACCTAGGTGGTGAGAAAATCTGATTGAAATTACTTCAGTGCCTGATTTAGGACTTACAAAGCTGAGACTTTTTTTATATCCAAAATGAGCATCCTAATTGGTGGATTTTGGTGGATTACATTATGTGGATCTCATACTGTCTCATTTTGTCCAGAAGCTAGTCCTGAACCCAAGAAACCTTTCTGATAAAAGTTGCATAGAAGTGGATGCATTGGCACGCAACGTTTTGGTTGTGATGAAGTGGCATTTTCCACTAGGGAAAAAAATTATCAAAAATGTTCTGGCTGGTTCCATGGTCTTTGACTTCAACTCAGGCGATGAGCAAATTAGCAAGCTGACTGTTTCAGGGCTGAACATTTCACTGCATTTCACCTTTTAAAGAAACAGAAAATGGATCCCCTTTTTAAATTAGGGGGCCTCCTTTGTTTTCAGCAGATTGCACAGTGATATCCCTGGAACAACTTCATGCTTGGTAAGTCTAATGAAGTCATCCGTTTCACCTTAGGAATACGTTTAGTCCTGTAAGCGTATGAAATGCCGTACTTTCATGCATACAGCCATGAGAAATATATATTTTAACTGTTTTTCAAAAAACTAGATATAATATTATATAGCAGGCACACTAGTGACACAGGATTTTAAGCAATGATGGAAATCTTCTTGCATTTAATCCCACTTAAATTTGGAGTAGATCTTTGACAGAGGATTTCCTCAAATGTGAAGTATTTGGATTTAATGTTTGCAATCAGGTCCATTATATGAATAGGTTTAAGCTGCATTTTAAAATCCAAAACCAAATCTGCAGTTCAGGCCAAGAGTTTTTTTGGATTTCTACAAACGTAATCACACTAACATTATATACAAAAGGAAAAAAAATATTAAGTAATCTATTAATAAGAGAAAAGCACAGCCATTAAGTAGGAAAGAAAATTTACTGCATGCTGCCAACAAGCAAAGATATGAGAATCCAGAGTTAATGCATTGCCTCTGGACAGATGCAGATGTGTGTTGTTTCCCTAGCCCCTATGTGGTTTGTAGACCATGGCTGAACCAAAAGGGTAGAGAGGAAATTCTTGGCCAAATCTGAGCAAGAATTATTCTGAGTGCTGTGTTATGTGGTGGTATAGGTCAGAGCAAATGGGTCTGTAAATACCATGCAGTATCTTTGTGTTCAAGTCCAATGTAAATATGACTACAAGAAATATATCTACATGGCTGAGATGCAGCATTCTCTGAGGTGGAAACAAATGCTGCTTCACCATTTTTCAGCTGTAGAGCTGGTGCAGTTCTGCTGCACCAGGGTGGGGGATAATTTTAAAGTGGGGAAGAGGGAGGTGGCAATGCAGAGAAGTAAAAAGCAGCAGCAAGGAGCTCAGATCCAGAGTGGCTTCCCACATGCTAGGAGACTTGGCAGTTTGGAGCCCACTGAGCCATGATTAAAGTACCCATTTCTAGCTAAGTGATCCACCAGCAGAAAAGGGCTACTTAGATTGGGTACAGCCAAAAGTTTTCCCCATCCTTGCATCAAGCAACATGCGCTGTAGTTTAATGTAACCATCAGCAAGTCTGCCAAGAGGTATTCTAGTGTCCTGGCTACTAATTTTTAGAGAGCTGTCACAGACATTTAGGTATATATAGGACAGTAATCAAGAAGACCATATACTGTATTTGATCACATATAGCATGCACCTTTCTCCCAAAAAAACAGCTGCTGGAAATTGGAGTGCACATAATATGTGAGGAAATATGGTAACAGCAGTTTCGGTTTCAGTGGGGCAAAAGCACAAGTAAAGTCTGCACAGATCCACAGGGAGCAGAAGAAATGACCAGATTTGGCTCTTCATGTTCTGCTACTCAGTTATTTACTACAAAAAACCCATGTTTTTGAATAGCAGAATGAAGAAAAAAATGGCGTATATCTTATTCCAGGGCATGCTGCATATGAGAAAATACAGTATGTCATTCCATCCTGCCCTTATTGAAGTCAGTAGAAATTTGGCCATCTACTTCAAGGGGCTATGATTTCACCCAAGAAAGGTGACCTGTAATTGCAAATTTCTATTATGATTATTTCTTTTCTGCAGAGAGAAGATGAATAGCATGTTTAGAAGTATGAATCAAAGGGAGGGAGGTATTATTTTCATCCAGCCTGTTTTGATCTCCCAGCAAGAAGAGCTTTACAAGTAGGTTTTTTTTAAAACCCGGGTTTAGAAGCCATTCACTTTTCAACAGCTGTTTTTGCTGTCGTTTTTAAAGAAAGCTCATTAGAAATTGTCTTGAATGTGTAAATAAGTTCTGGTTGGAGCCTCAGCTGGCCCATTTGACCACAAACCACAATGATAAGGCTTAAGTCAGGCCTACCATAGAGTCCTTTTTAAAAACAGCCACAAATGATGGGGATCAGTATGGTCTGCTGGCCGCAGAATAATAGACCTTAACCATGATTAACCTTTCTTCATAACACTGACTCATTGTCAGGACCACTAGGGCTAGAATTCCTTTGCTTATCAAGCTACTCTCCAGTGGGGCTTGTTTCTTTTTCTGGACATAGCTTTTAAATCAAATTAAACAACTTTATCGTGCTACAAGAGGAGACAATCTTCAGACAGCAGTAACATGGAGGCATGAGAACTGATATTTATCCAAAGATCTTTTTCAGGTTTAAAGTTTGGGCCCATTTACCCAGAATGCATCACAGTGAGGCAACATGCCTCCATAGCATTTTTCAACATGGCATGGAAGAAAGCACATTAAAAAGCTAGTTTTGCTACAACAACAACAACAACAACAACAATCTCAGCTTCCCTTGTTTTGAAACTAGCTTGATTTTATTTTTTTTCCAAATAGTTCATCCTATTTTCAAAATGATTAAAAATAATGTCTAAATATTTTCCCAGTATTTTTGGTTAATATTTATCAGCAAACAAAAAGATTGACAAACCATCTTGATTACTTTTCAAATGTTTTTGTTCCCAAGGCAGTGTTAAAAAAGTTGAAAAAATCACTGTTTACTCATAAGAGCCAAGTAGATGTGGACCATGTTTCCCAGAATGTATTTCACAAAATGTCAATTTTTAGTGGAAGAAAAGGTTCGTTCAAAAGAATGTGATGGGTTCTAGATATAATTATAACCATCTCAGTGCTGTAACATAACTCTTTAACCCAGCAATCTCTTTTTAACATTTGTTATTCATTAAGGTCTGAAAATGAGCCTGCTGCCGGACGTAACACAAAACAGATAAAGACAATTGCAATCATGAGGAACTTACAGTCTACCAGACAGTTTTTTAACAGAATTTGGCCCCCTGTATAAGAGAGGAGCCAAATCGCATTGTAACATAATCAGAGGATGGAGGATACCCCAGCACAGTACATGTAGTAGTCTCTTAAGTCTGTTCAGTCTTTGTCATTGTATGTCAACTGATGCTGACACATGTATGCAGATAGATAGTTATACACACATCTCTTCATATGTATAAACATCTTTAGATTCTCATTTGATGCTATGAACACTTTTTTTCTGTGGCTTTAAATGCACAGAGCTCCAGCAAAGACTGCCCATTAATATCTACAATATCCCCCCCACCCCCGCAGAGAGTAAAACATGAATTTAATTAAAAGAATTAATAGTAAGGTACTTCATCTGATAAGAGGCGGTATCAGTTAGGGACTTATTACAGTATGTCTTGTGTACATTAGGGCCCTGACTTATCTTTCTTCTTCCTGTTTTTCTCAAACCACTGTGTGCTGGATATGCACACTGAGAATTGGACTAGTCAGAGCAGCTAAAAGCTACAGGCAAAATTCTGCTTTCAGTTACACCAGAACAACCCTTTTGATTTCCATGGGGGTGCACCAGTGTAACTAAGTACAGAATTTAAACAGCTGCTGACTTCCATCCCAGATGTGGATGCACCTCATTAGTGGTCAAAGTGATCCCTGCTTGTGGGAAATTTCAAGATAAAAAGCCATATAGACATAGGGCTCCAGGTTGCTATATTCTATGTGTGCAAACCATGATTGCAATAGTGTTGAAGAGAGGCAACTGGAGGCAAAAAAACCTACCTTAGTAAATGGTAGATGATATTATTAATTCTTGCGAATAACTATCATTTCTGATGGAAGGAAGGAAAATGGCTTGAGGTTGAGAGAGAGCATCCACTCAAAGCTCAAATGGTTGGCAAATTTGAACAAACTACTTCCTGTCATTGCAGTAGCAGGACATTTTCAGTGCCCTTTTCCTCATGCCTTGCCTGTAACATATTAAAGCAGTAGCATAGCTAGGGGTGGGTGAGTGGGGTGCCAGCTCCAGGCACCAACTTAGAGGGGGCTGCTGAAGGCCTGGCTGCTGCTGCTACTGCCAAAGACACAAACATAACTTGTTATACCTCTGAACTAAAGGGTGTTTTGACTTTTTGGGCGTTCTGCTTGGTAGGTATGTGTGAGGCTTCCTAAAGTTTTTAAAGAATGGATTAGACAAATATTTGTCTAGGATGGCTTAGATAGAGACAACTCTGCCTCCAGCAGGAAGTTGGACTATATGACCTCCAGAGGTCCTTTGTAACCCTACTTTTCTATTTTTAATATGATCTAGATAAAAATCCAAAGTGTGAGCATTGCTGCTGCAAATGTTCATCTTACTTGTCTGTTATGTCTCATAAGACATAATCAGTTGATCGGAGACATGTTCTCAGCTGCTCAGTATTTACTTATAGCAAAACAACTATCAAAATAGAATGTTTAATTCTATTTGAAGGTCAAATATGAGTGACTAATTTTAAATGACATAATTATGCTAATAAAGTGGAGTTAAGAAGCTGCTAACCTGTATCACACAGTCAACTGTGAAAATCTAATACTGTTTTCAAAGATTTCTGTTAAATGAACATCAGTGACTGTTACCATTGTGGTAAAGAGATGGTGGTGGTAACAGGATGTGGCACAGATCATATCTATAGAAAAAGACCTTACACTTTTAAGGGATGTTAAATAACAAATTGCTAATATGAATATTACTATAGATCTTCCAGTTTTAGGATACTTTTCTACTGCCCTAAAAAAGACACCAGCCATGGCAAATCACTTAGTTTGTACCAAAGTAAGTGCCATCAGACACAGGATACTGGAGAAGAGGAATCAGTTCCAGAATAGTCATTTCTATGCAAACCCAGCACATACATGTAATAATTTTCCTAATTACATTTAATTAATTTGTTGCATTGTTAATTATATTGGTGCCCCACCTTTATGTCAGGACCAATAGCAGGACTATTCTGCCAAATACTGTACAAATACAAGGAAAACAGATAAGCTTTGTCCTATCAGAAATGGTGCTGGATTCAAAGTAGTCCTGTAGAAAAGTTACCATCTCCCAGCTAGCAGCAATGTAAGGACCCCTTTTCGGCTTTTGAGCTGTGTGCTGGCACTTTGCACTATTCACAATTGAAGTTGCATTTAGCAGGTCCAAATCCAATTCTCTGTTCAACCTTTGTCTTTACCCATGACTTGAATGTAGTTTTCCTTTTATTGAAATGCTGTTCAACAAAACATTAAAAGCCTATTTTATTGTGCGTTGCATTGGTAAATGTCATTGGTGGAGACATTTCTGTAGCTGGCCCCAGTAGGAGTCTGACACTCTCATTGTGACTAGCTGTTTATTGTGCAAGCTGCTGACTAACTCACAGTAACTAAAATATAATTTTCCAAAATAGACACAGATGACAAACAGATATTCACTGCAGAGAGCCAATATAACTAAGGAGCACACTCAAGGCTCTTCTAGGTGTACTTCACAGGCTCATTATAATCAGCAAATGGATCTTAACTCAGGCTGTCACCTACTCAACTCAAAGCTATTCCTTATTTTCAAGGCCCTGTCTCATCTTGCCACTTCAGATAAAGCTAAGGGGGTCATCACGTGCTTTGGTATCAGTTTCTCTCAGATGGTATCTAAGTACTGTTTTTTTCTATCCTTAAAATCCACATTGTTCTCTCATCCTGCTGCTGGTCAGAGGTGCCCACTTTCACTGAGGAACTAGGTGATTCAAGAGTGACTACCTGTGCTGCTTCTCCAACCTGTCCATCTATTGGAATCAACACATAGGGCACACTATACTTGGGTTTTCACACCTGTATGTTACTGTAACATGTACTGAGTCTCTCAACATGGTTGCCTCGTATGGCCTTGTAGCTATTACCATATTCCTAATGGAGTTAGTAGGAACATATATTCAGTTGTGTATGTATATATCTAAAACAAGCATCTAACTGGGATGTAGAGAAGACTAACGGCAAAGTCAGTGCCCACAACAACATACTTCAAAAGCTGCTCATCTCAAAGTGGGGAGCGAATCCAACTACATTACAAACCACTGATACTGCCTTGTGTTACTGCACTGCAGAGTATGCAAGTACAGTAAGGGAATGACCATTACATGACAGGAAAATAAACCCAGTCCTAAACAACAGCTATCATGAAATAACAAGGGCATTTTTACACGTGTTTCGGGAGGGGTGGGGGAGGAAGTGCACTTCAATCAGAGCTGCTCCAACAGCCACTGTAATTAAAGCTCCTGGAGTGTCTCATGTATCAGTGTCCCTGTGCTTCACAATGGTGGTGGGGGCACTTTATCTAAAGTTTGTTTGATAAGCTTTAGAAAAAGTGCCCCCGCCGCTATTTTTAAGTGCAGAGACACTGATGCACAAGATGCAGGAGGCAAGCTGTAGCATAATAATTATCACACCCCAGCAGACTCGATTAATTGAGTCTGCTCTGATTCGCTGTAATTACAGTGCATTGGAGCAGCCTCCTGGCTCATGTATAGGCACTAGTGCTGTGCAAAGCTTTGGTCCCTGACTCAATTAAATCCAAAATACGGCTGAATCTCTGAATCTGAATCAAATGAGGAGACCCTTTAATCTCTCCAAATCAAATCAGAACATGAGCTGCACTTGGTACCTTGAGGTATGTAGAAAAACATTTAAAGCTGTGTCTATGGCTGAATCGCTGATTCTCCGAATCAGCATCGAATCTTCAGATTCGGATTTGGCCAAATCAAATTGGGACGGTGATCTGAATCAATGAATCAAATCAATGTCCCCAATTCAGGCTGAATCCAAATTGAAAATGTCCTGTTTTGCACACCTCTAATAGGCATCCAGGATGTCTAAAGACAACACCAAAGAATAGCCGTACTTACTGGCTGGCACTGCAACACCTGATATCAGAAGAAAGGTAGCGAGACAATAAAAAAGATCATGACAGATAAAAGACCTCAGACTTACACTCTCTGGTCACAAAGAAGTAACTAAACAGCTTAAAACATGAAAGACCATTCAGTGACCATTGTTGCACTGTTGGACACAACGGCTGGCAGAGTATGACCAACATTATGGAAGGGAAGATTATGTGCAATCAGGTGCTCTGAAATGGACCTGGAACCCAAGAAGGACCTTCCAAGGGGGGCAGATGTAATTTGGCCAACATGGTGATGCCTGAGTAGCCTGTGCATCCAAACTGGAAGATCAAAAACAAACATGATCAAAAGGGGCTACAATAATGACATGAATATATGGGAGTGCAGTGAAATGCAGACTATGGAGCATCTGCTTGCTTGCCCACTCCTTGGTGAGGCCTGTACAACAGAGGACCTCGCTGCAGCAACAAAGAGCTATTGCTCATGCATGATTTTTGAAAACATCTAGCTTATGACAAGGACATGAGAAGAAGATGACAACTGGGAGGACACAGGCTTGTATTGGGTCACTGTTGACTGATATCATCACAGAATTATTATCCTTGCCTAGAAGCAAATTCCTTAAGAATAGGACACTGAGCAAGTGGTTTACACAACAATAAAATAAAATCCTCTGATATCCTTTGAGTCATATGATAAAATAAAGCATAGATTCAATGTGAGGCTCCTTGTGGCCATAATGGCCATATCCAGATGTGCATGGATGTTTGGTTCACTGGAGACAACTAGCAGTGGTGCACCTTGTGCTGCTACTAGTTGTCCCCAGGGAATGCCTGTGCCATACATGTGCTAATGCATGGCAAGTTACCCTGGGTGGGGTAGGGTCCTTACCTGGTGTTCTGTAGGCCTCCTGGGACTACAGCAGTAGAGATCCTGCTATGCAGAGCCTGGCCAGCAATGGAGTGTGGCTCTGGTTGACCAGGATCTGGCTTCAGGTGGCACCTGCTGCTGCTGTGTGCCACTCCACATTTTTTCTCCGCAGGTTTTTTTTTACCCCTGAATATCCAGGGGTCAAAAATACCCTCCACAGAAAACAACAAAACATGTGATATGTGGCATGGAGTGCAGTGAAATGCAGACTATGGAGCATCTGCTTGCTTGCCCACTCCTTGGTGAGGCCTGTACAACAGAGGACCTCGCTGCAGCAACAAAGAGCTATTGCTCATGCATGATTTTTGAAAACATCTAGCTTATGACAAGGACATGAGAAGAAGATGACAACTGGGAGGACACAGGCTTGTATTGGGTCACTGTTGACTGATATCATCACAGAATTATTATCCTTGCCTAGAAGCAAATTCCTTAAGAATAGGACACTGAGCAAGTGGTTTACACAACAATAAAATAAAATCCTCTGATATCCTTTGAGTCATATGATAAAATAAAGCATAGATTCAATGTGAGGCTCCTTGTGGCCATAATGGCCATATCCAGATGTGCATGGATGTTTGGTTCACTGGAGACAACTAGCAGTGGTGCACCTTGTGCTGCTACTAGTTGTCCCCAGGGAATGCCTGTGCCATACATGTGCTAATGCATGGCAAGTTACCCTGGGTGGGGTAGGGTCCTTACCTGGTGTTCTGTAGGCCTCCTGGGACTACAGCAGTAGAGATCCTGCTATGCAGAGCCTGGCCAGCAATGGAGTGTGGCTCTGGTTGACCAGGATCTGGCTTCAGGTGGCACCTGCTGCTGCTGTGTGCCACTCCACATTTTTTCTCCGCAGGTTTTTTTTTACCCCTGAATATCCAGGGGTCAAAAATACCCTCCACAGAAAACAACAAAACATGTGATATGTGGCATGGCAGATGTGTTTGTGGCACTACATACTGCACGGCCATGCTTGTATGAATGCAGCCAGTGAGGCTATTTTTGTAAACTTTTAGATTCAACTTCATAGTTAAAAGGAGACTTATAACAGGAAAAAATAGGTAAGATTCTAAAAGTCTCAAAATAATTAAGGAGACTGATCCACTTTCAAAAGTCACTAAAATGTCCTTTCCCATGTTACCCATAAAAGAGAATTCTCCCCTTGATGTCTAAGTCATTGTCAAGTCTAGGAAGATTTTTTTTTTCACAAAACTTTTCGATTTAATTTAAATTTAAATGGAAAATTCAGAGATGGGATTACTAGGCAAAATGAGTAAACCCCCATTTTTAAATTTTTTTGATTATATCAGCAATTTTTTCAAAGAAAATTTCAATTTTCAGATGTCCTTCATCCCAATGAAAAGTGAAGACTGTGGAATTATGGAGGGGGGTGGTGGATATGTCAGTTTGATCAGTTGCAAATGATTGCATTGTGATTCCTACCAAATTTTAAAAGGGTGTTGGGCACATCTCTTAAAAAAATACATCATATCCTTATTATGAATGATTTTTCATTTGGTTGAGGCTAACTTGATAAATCATTGGGATCGCTTGGCTCATACTTCTGCTTTCTGAGGGTGCCTGTACACAAGTGCGGAAGCTGCTCTGACATGCTGTAATTACAGGACATTAGAGCTGACAATTATCATGCTCCAACAGCCCCCTGCATCTTGTGTATTAGCATCCCCATGCTTAAAAATGGCGGTGGGGGTGCTTGAACTAAAGCTTGTCAAACACACTTTAGTTTAAATGCCCCTTCACTGTTTTTAAGTGTGAGGATGCTGATCCCTGCGGAGACACCGTGGTGCTTTAATTACAGCAGCTCTCAGAGCCATTCTAATTAAACTGCCACCACCCCCCACCCCTGAGCACGTGTAAAACTGCCCTGAGCTACTTCTCAGGTTGCTCAGCTGTTAACACGTTCTGAGATGGGGCCATATAAGCAAGAAACAGTGTTTAGAAGACATTCAGACATTTTAAGAATGCAGCGTCTTTCTTCACTAAGCTGAGATAAACCTTTCAAATTTATTGTATAAAAAACCTGTCTTAATATATTGCATAATCCACAGCAAAACCCTATTTAAATATATTGGTTTCCATACGAGCAACAGAAAGGTAATTTCCAATATCTGTAAACACAGTGAATATGAGAGAGACTTACACAAACTGACCTTACCAGATTTGTTCAAATTTTGCAGTGAAATTGATAGATTTACATGATACATATGCAGCAAACCTCTTCGTCTTCATGTCCTTGTGCTCATTATAAAGGCATGGACGCAGAGCATGGTTTATAGAGTGATGATAAAATACACCATGGCACCTGGCCTCCCTGCAGAGCTCTGAAGATTTATCTGTCTTTAGATGAGGTACTGTACAGGGATAGCTCACTCCCGTCGCTGCGCTCATGAACTTAAACCTGGATTTGAAAGGATCACTCATCTGGTTAGAAGAATAATTTAGTCTTTGCCCATTCTAGAGTTTGTATTCGCAGGTCTGTATTTTAATAAAGGACATCAGTTTACTAAATTGTGCTGAATTGTGTTTTTTTGGTTTTGTGATTTAAACTACATGCATTAAGGGGTCTAATGGTAGTTTTTATCTTCACAAAAACCCTGCTTTAGTTGAACAGAGCATGTCTGCTCTTTGTGCTAATGTACGTAGAATGAAGACCTTGAAGAAGGGTATGTGGGTGAAACCAGATTGTAAGCTGAGTAGTAAATCCATGCCACTATGAAGCGTGTTCTAAGTTTTACATTGATACATTAGAATCTTTCATTTGCAAGGATACTGAAAATCTAAAATCTTTTTTTCTACTGTGTTCAAAATGCAATGTTAACTGATATTTAATGGGACATTATCAGATTGGTGGTTTTAGCTGCTTTATTCATCTGATCTGAACTCCACCTTTTAATAATTTTAAAACTCACAAGCCATTCTTTCCTTTAAAAGATGTGAACATATATAGGAATGTCTAAGAATAATGCATATTTTGTGGAAAGGAGGTTGTGAAATTTGCTAAATTTAACAAATAATTAGTATGGTGACTTGACTTGTGTAAAATTATTAATGTGAAAAATGTGACTGCTGTGAGACTTGGCTTAGCTTTCTATTATTATTACTGTTATTAACATTGTCATCTCATATTTGTATTATGGAAGGGCAGAATAGCCTCAGCTGAGATTGAGGACCCACTGTGCTAGGCATTGAACAAATGTATAGTAAGAAACAGTCCCTTCAGCCAAGAACTTACAATTTAAAAAGTTTATACGGACTGCCCTAGTCTACTGATACAAAACTAACAATACCAACGATACCATTCCTTGCAGAACTGCAGTCTTGCTCACATAAATGTACCTTCTTAACTTTAAGCATTTGGCTAGGGACAGACAGTACACATAAACCAGTTTAAGTTTTCAAAGACTGGTTTAAACCTGTAACAGAACAGACATTCAGTTCACATAAACTAGTTTCAAAATGGCTGAAACCAGTTTGAGATAAACCTGGTTGAATGTAGTATCAGACTTAACTGATTTGGTTCAAACTGGTTTAAGCAATGTCCAGAGGGGCAGTGGGAGCATGAAGCTCAGCTGGGCAGGGTGTGGGTGTGTGGGGTGTGAGGAAGGGTGCAGGGTGTAGGGATCCCATAGGCTCCCCCATGATGTGCAGCCCCTGCTGCCTGGAAGCATCAGGATGAAGCGGGGATGTCAGGGTGCTAGTGCCTGATGTAGGCATGGCTCCAGTGCTGCATGGAGGAGGTAGTGGAGCTTGCCTTATCCCCGAGGCTCAGCTCCCCATGCCTGTAGTTCCAGTCCTGTACTAGAGCCTGCTGTCTCCCCTTGGCTCAGCTGTGCAGTTCCTGCACTGTGCTGGGTGTGGAGGGAACCCCGGCCCCTGCTTCCCTGCAGTGTCTGGCATGGGGCTTCCCCTCTGTGAGTGCGGAGCTGTAGGCGCAGAGCCTGGGGATAGATGTGGCTGGGCAGGCTGCGTGGGGCTGTGCTTCTTGCCCCAAGCACTGTGCTGTCTGCCTCTATCCCTGTGCCTGTATCGCCGCACTCACGGAGGGGAAGCCCTGCGCTGGACTCTGTGGGGAAGCAGGGGGCAGGGCTCCCTCCACTCCCAGCAGATTGCAGGACCTGCACAGTAGGGCATGGGAGAAGCAGCTGGCTCCAGTGCAGGGCTTCCTCCGCTGTAAACTCAGGGAGCAGCGCCATCGGGATAAGGCAGATTCCACTCCCTCCCCCCGTGCAGCACTGGCCTGCGCTGGGCACGAGCACCCTGACCTCCCCACCTGCTGCTGCTGCTGCTGCCAGGCAGTGGGGGCTGCATGCCATGGGGGGACTGTGTGGTGGTCCCTACACTCCCACCCCCACCTCACACACCCACACCCTGCCCAGCTGAACTCCATGTTCCTGCTGCCCCTCTGGGAGGAGGAGGAGGGGGAAGAGTTCCCCCCAGCATGGAAAGAGCCTCCCCCTGACCTGTGGGGGGAGGAGTGGGAGGAAGAGTCCCCTTCTGGGGCTAGGCAGCATCCCATAGAGCCCTCCTCCCCACCCCGCAGTGATGGGAGAGAAGTAGGGGGAAGAGTTTGCCTCTGGAGCCAGGCAGCTTCGCAGATCCCCTCTCCCCACCCCATGGTGGTGTCAGGGGTGGAGAAGGGAAAAGAGCCTCTCCAGTACTGAATAGGGCCCCTCTCCTGACCCCACAGCGGTGGGGTAGAGGGAGGAGGGGGACGAGTCCCCCCCCCCTGGAGCTGGGCAGCCCTGTGTGCCCGGATTGCTCCTGGCTGTCAGAGAGCCACTGGGGCAGGCCCGTCAGCACCTAGCCATGCTCCCCCCTCAGCTCAGCTTCCCTGGGAAGGGTGGGCTGCTCTAGTAGCCCTGGGCTTCCGGCTTGAGCCACTACAGGCATGTGGTGAATGGCCATCCACTTGCAAACTGGTTCACTCTCTGCAGGTTAGACTGACCTGTAAAGATTGAATCAAGTCAGGCTCAGGCTTTTTGAATGTCTGTCCATAGCCTTTGAGTTGTCTCAGTGACTTTGGTAGGACTTTTCACATGAGTAAACTTAAGATGTCTCTTATGTTGCTTGTAGGATCATGGCTTCCCAACAGCCACAGAGAAAAGACATCAGACAGTCAGGAATGAGACGAGATCACCCCAGTTCTTCACAGAGATTACATCTGGAACGAAATTATTTAAGTCAATATCTCTAAATCAGGAAACAGAAAATGAAATGGACAAAATATTCTTCATACGCTTACCACTGCACATTTGTTACAGCACTCCAGATGGCTTTCCATGCTATTCTTCAGCATTTCTACTGACAAACCTTTACTGGATAATCTTTCCTAAAAACAGAGACATGTCCAAACCAAAGCTTGGGATCAAGGAAACTGAAATTTGGGAAATAAAATCTCAGGTGCACCTCTAGTAATACTCAAAGTGACAAGAAGTTGTAGGGATTCTTTGCATGCAATAATGACCACCTGCCCTCCTGTTTTACAGAAATTGTGACCTCCATGATTCTGCTAAGCTCCTTGATCACATGATGCAGCACTGCAATGTGGGATGCTCCTCTAGATGGCCAGTTCTTTATTTGTGGAACATAATTCTCTTTAATTTTCTCTTGAGAAGCTGGTGTCTCTTCCAGCACTGTGGTTGACTTGCCAGCTCCTTCTGTGAAGCTAGACTTATAACCTTGTCTGTGCACCCATTAACCTATGCTTTTAAAAGTTTGAATGTGCAAAACTAGATCCTTATGGATACTTGTTATGAGAGGAGAGTGGAAGAGTCCTAAGTGAGAGCTCTTTCTAGTAAGGTGACAGTTTGAAATGTAATTCAAGGCTCCTGTTAGGAAAGGCATGTTTTACCTCAGGTTGTAGTACAACACTGAGGATTTTGTAACTAGGAGAACAAGGAGGTTTTGGCATCTCTAAAGGAGTTTGAGTCAGAGCTCAATAGTGGGAAGAAATGTAAAGATAACCTGGCTGTTTTTACTGTGAGAAGAGCATAACAAGTGGAAGGCACTTAGGGCTCTAGTCCTTTTTTTGGAAAAAACTGTTCTATTCCTTTATCAGGAGGGCATGTTGGAAATGTATGTAATAACAGTAGTCACAATGAGTAACAATGAGGAGAACAAATGCCTGAGTCATATGTTTCTGCTGAATGAAGACTCACAAAAGGCAGGTTGTTTCTTGTTTTGCCTTGTTTCTTGTTTTGGTCAGAATTTCTCTACATGTTTTCCAAAAGCAACGTGCCTTTGAAACCAGGTCCCATTTTTATTTAGCTGCTTCAGATCCCACTTGCAGGTGGATGCAGTATCAGGCCAGGAGTTGTAGTTTTGAACTGCAAAGGGATGCTTCTACCGCATCTGCTTGCCAAGAGACAACTGAGATGGGGAGAAGAAAAGATAAACCATATGCACTTTAATTATTAACCTTTAGGAGAAAATAAGGTCACATTCTTATTGCTTGCTGGGACAGGTGCAGAGTTATGGTACCAGAGCAGAGTGCTCTGACACATTTTACCTGCACAAGGAAGAGGAAGCCACAGTGTCTTAATAATGCCAGCAAGAGCAAGCAGAATAGTTCTTAGACAAGCAACAGAGATGTTCTCTCCACAATGTCTTTGGGAATGAGTGAAAGTAAGAGGGATATTTCATGGCAATAGAATACATAGCATAAATTAATGTCTCAGAGTTAAGGAATTGCTGCCATGGAATTAGGTCTCATTGTGCCATGAAGAATGTGATTCCATGCCTATGGCCAGGGCCCCAGTATCCTGGTGAACTGTTGGTGGTTGTAAAGAGTCACTAGCCAAATTAACTTCCACCTTACTGCATTGCCGTCAAGGATTTAATAGATTTCATAGACTTTCATAGACATTAGTGCTGGAAGGGACCTCAGAAGATCATTGAGTCCAGCCCCCTGCACCAGGGGCAGGAAGTCAGCTGGGGCCAGAGGTTCCCAGCAAGATAAACATCCAATTGACTCTTGAAGGAATCCAGAGTAGGTGCTTGTACCACCTGTGGCAGCAGTCTGTTCCAGGTCTTGTGGGTTTGGACTGTAAAGAAGCTCTTCCTTAAGTTCAGCCTGAAACGGTCTTGGAGAAGTTTGTGACCATTTGACCTTGTCATCCCATGGGGTGCTCTGGTGAACAGACGTTGTCCCAGATCCTGATGCACACCCCTTATATACTTATAGGCAGCCACCAGGTCCCCTCTAAGTCTGCACTTTTTCAGGCTGAATAGTTCCATGGCTCTCAGCCTTTCATCATAAGGCCTGTTTTCCTCCCCTCCGATCATGTGCGTGGCTGTCCTCTGGACTCTGTCAAGGTTCTCTACATCCTTTTTAAATTGTGGAGCCCAGAATTGGATGCAGTACTCCAGCTGTGACCTCACCAAGGCCAAGTACAGCGGAAGGATGACATCCTGGGTTTTGCTGGAGAAGCATCTATGGATGCAAGACAGAGTTTTGCGTGCTTTGCCAGCTGCAACATCACAATGGTGGCTTATATTCATCTTGTGATCAATCATGACCCCCAAGTCCCTTTCAGCCATGGTGCTAGCAAGCATAGCACTGCCGAGCCTATAAGCATGCTGTGGGTTTTTCCTCACAAGGTGGAGAACCTTGCATTTTTTGGAGTTGAAGGTCATCAGGTTTTCATCTGCCCATTGTCTGAGCCTTTCAAGGTCAGCCTGGATCACCATCCTGTCCTCGGGTGTGGACACTTTACCCCAAAGTTTGGTGTCATCAGCGTACTTGGCCAGTCTGCTCCTGACACCAATGTCCACAACATTAATGAAGATGTTGAAAAGGATAGGCCCAAGGACAGAGCCTTGGGGGACCCCTCTGGCCATGGCACAGCACAATGATTGACTTCCATCAACTACCACTCTCTGAGTCCAACCTCAAAGCCAGTTCCTCAGCCAGCAGACTGTGATGTAGCCGAGGCCACAGTTGGCCAGTTTTTCTATAAGATGATTGTGGGATACCAGATTGAAAGCTTTTTTAAAGTCAAGCTATATGATGTCAATCTCTTCTCCTTTGTCCAGGTGATATGTCACTTGGTTGTAGAAGGAGATGAGATTGGTCAGGCAAGACCTACCGCAAACAAACACGTGCTGGCTATCCCTCAAGAAGTTGCCTTCAGCCAGTTTGTCAAGAATGGTTCTTTTGATGATTTTCTCTAAGATCTTCCTGTGGATGGAGGTCAGGCTGATGGGCCTGTAATTCCCTGCATCTACTTTCCTTCCTTTCTTGAAGATAGGTACCGCATTGGCCTTCTTCCAATCCTCAGGCACTTTACCTGAGTACCACAAGTTCTCAAAGATCTGTGCTAGTGGCTGAGCTATGATGCTTGCCAGCTTCTTAAGTACCTTGTGATGTAAGCTGTCTGGGCCAGCTGACTTGAAGGTGTCCAACCTCTCAAGGTGTTCCTTCCCATGGTCAACATTGATGTGGGGTAATAGTTCTCCTTCTCCCATCCCATCCCATATTGGGCAGGCCTATCCCTTGGGGATGGTGAAAAACCAACACAAAATACCTGTTGAGCAGGTTGGCTTTTTCCTGGGCGTTGGTTGTCAGTTGACCCATATGGTTTAGCAGGGGTCCAATGTTACCCTTGCTTTTCCTATGGCTCCCCACATATCTAAAAAGCATGACTGGATTGCCAAGCACGATATGGCCTTGGTCCTGTGTGAGTCTTATGTGGAAGTTCTTGCTCCCTTTTCTGTTTTCTCTTCCCACTGGACCCATGCACAAGGAGTCAGAATTTTTTTCCTTAAGTAATGAAGTATCTCAGTGCAAGAAGAGAGGTAACATATATACCATTCAGAAAGACATGAACAAACAGCCATGGGCTTTTTTAGAAAAGGAGGTCAGGTGTGTGTGTGTGTAACACATTTAATCTATATTCTTATTTTGCCTAATAGAAGTTAAATTCACTGAGGCAACAACAGACTGTACTGACCTAGAGTTTTTGTTGTGATGAGAAAAAATATGAATAGTAATATGAGGTGGACAAACCCTTGGGGTTTTACTGTCTCAGCAGACTAGTATTTGATAGTCTATTATCCCTTTAGTCTATTATCCCTTTAGTTCATGAAGACATGAGACTGAATTCTAGTAGCAGTGGTTCAGCTAGGGAAGAAGTGCTGGAACAGAGAGGTGAGGAAATGACTGGTAGCAATCCCATGAGTCAAACAGAAACGGAAAAAATAAATGGTGATTATCTGCTTGACTAAAGCTAGCAAGGAGAAAACTTGCAGCTGATCAGCCATGTGCCTTACAGAAGGAATGCTTCCAAAGAGAGTGTGAATGGACATTTCTTATGAGTGGATTGGAAAGGAGGTAACAATTGATTTAATGAATGTAAATATAGTTTTAAAATATTTCTGGGATGGATCTGATACCATTATGGTAGGCCAGTAGCTTTTAACTCCAGCTATGAATGCCAGCTGAGGACTTTACCTCAGCTGGCATTCATAGCTCATAAGACTAGAAGATATTATAGTGATTATCTAGTCCAGGGGCTGTCAATCAAGGGCTGCTTGTGACCCAGCCCTCACTGCAAATTGCACCTCCATAGCCCAGTGGTGATCATCAGGTGCTGCAAAGGGCAGGGGATAGCAAAAGACAGGGGATGCCTCCCTTGACGCAGTAGAGAGAATAAGCTGAGCATGTCAGGCAGTAGGACTCTCGGGGTACCTGCTCTGCTCCTGTGGCTGGAGCATGCTGCTGACTCCCTGAGCTCCTGTCAACGAGTTTCAGTCTCTTCTCAGGCTGGAACTGACCCATGGTGGGATGTTGGTTACCAATCCCTGATCTAGTCTGATCTCCTCTTTAATACAGGCAGTAGGATTTTCCTGAATTGATTCCTGTTTGAACCAGAGGATACTGTCAAAAACCTGCCTGTGGGGTCCTCCCAGAGCCCCAGGTTTCTCTGCTCTGTCCTGCTTCTTGCCCCAAGGAACACACTGAGGTTTGCCTGAGATTAATCCTTATCCCCACAAACCTCAGCTCCGCTGCCATTATACCAGACTTCACAGAGACAGCAGAGGGATCTCTGCCAGCTCCAGGTAGTTCCCCTTGGCCTGTGAAAAAAAATGTAGGTCCCTCTTTCAGTAGAATGGGTTAGCCTGGAATATCACTCTCCCGGAGATCACTGTTTCCACAGTCAATCAGTAAGGAGACAAAACAACAAAAGGATTTATTAGGTAGGGGAAAAGAATTACACAGGCAAAACTGACCATAGGTCTGAAGACAGAACAAAAGACAAGTTTCTTATCCTCTCATCTGTTGGGTTGGGCCCCCCAGGCACTGTTTGCCTGCAATAAGGAAAATCTACTTACCAGCACCTACTTACTCACCTTCTTATCCTCTTAGGCTACCACCTACTCCCTGAAGGTCCTGCCAGTGTTTTTAGAGCTCAGCCATCCTGTTGATTCAACGAGCCCTGACCACTGGGGACTCAGGGCTTCTAAAACCTGAGAAAATCCAGAGACTGCAGCCACCTTATAGACAGCCTGTATAATATCTCCAAGCCAGCTTCCCCCTTACCCCATCAGCATTATCTCAATTCCTCACAAGTCTCTAGAATCCTGCAGGAATTTCTCTCCTTGGGGCAGCTGACATTTCTCTGGGTGGTGGGTCATTTCTCTCTGATGTCTTTGCTATAGAGGAGTTGATTTTCCCCATTGCAGGCAAACAGTGCCTGGGGGGCCCAACACAATAATGTCTCCTTCTGCCTGCGCCTGTGTGTGGCAGTTCTTCTTGCCCTAGTGACACAATGACAACAGGCATTTACCAGTTCTTCCCCCTCCCTTTTCCTTAAGTATGCATCTCTCCATTCCTTTGATCAACCATGTCCAAAACCATAAAGAGATACACAGACAGCATACTATTGTATATACAGTATAAATGGATACAGCATAACATGGGCTTTCCACCAAGACCACACATGCCCTATCAGTGAAATAAACACAAGAAAACATTCATGATGCCTCATGAACCCCCAAACCATAGTGGGGTTCATGACAGATGTATTCTAGAAAAGGATGTAAGCTTCATTTGAAAATTGCCTGTGCTGACGAATTCACCACATCCCCTTTCAAATTGCCCTTAGTAGTTAATTTACCCTCAGCATAAAAAGGGGGCTATGCTTCTAGTCTGAATTTCTCTTGCTTCATCATCCAGACATTGAATCTGGGTTTTTTTTAAAGAGTTTTTTAATTTTTCTATCAAAACTCTGTTCCCCAAAAATATAAATCGACACCTTCCTTAATTTTTGTTGAGCCAGAACTCCTTGAATCTCTCACTATAAGGCATGCTTTCCAACCTCATAATCATTCTGTGGCTCCACCCTGAATCTTCTCCAATTTATCTTCATAGGATTGAAAGGAATCTCCTCAGATGTCAAGTCCAGCCCTCTGGTATTCCAGGGAGCCATTGCATATAACCCCAATAACAAATTTGAGTTGGTCTTGAAACTAGTTGCTACCCTATTGGGATGGATTGTGTGAGAGCAGTCTGAGGAAAATGCTTTATACGAATCTGATTATAGAAAAAATATTTTGATTTCCTCACAGAGGTGAAAATGGCAAAATACAGCAATTATTCATTTGACTGTAACTTCCCAAGGTGTATTAACAATGACCTGAACCAAGCCTACATTTGGAGATGTTG
Organism: Alligator sinensis; assembly: GCF_000455745.1. NCBI lineage: Eukaryota > Metazoa > Chordata > Crocodylia > Alligatoridae > Alligator > Alligator sinensis. The sequence continues at coordinate 2,191,647 of NW_005842021.1, read as the reverse complement.
AAAACATATATGCAGATGTGAAGTTTGCAAAAAAACCCCCAAAACTGTCCTCTCTGTGTAGAGGGGAAACAAAAGCCTAAACAATGGGGTAGGTGAAATATATATCCGGATCTAAATGTGGCAGCTGGAGCACAACTATAAAAAATTTATAGTTATTTTTGCATAGAGTGATATGAAGACAGTCTGGTCATATTCCAGAGTGTTTGTTTTAGTGGTACATTTCCTGATACAATGTTACAATTATTTTTAAAGTCTATTTCTAGATTGTAACATATCCAAGAACCAGGGTTTCTCTTTCTCTGTGTCTGTGTTTGGGTGTGCGTGCATGCACAGCATCCGTTCTCTATTTTCAAGACAATTATATGAATGAACACACTCACTACATGGAAGACAGAATGCTAAATGATTAAAAAGGAGAAATAAATAAATAGGTAAATAAAAATAATAAAAAAAACCTATGTAACTGAAATAAATTCCCCCATTTTTTCTTTTTTGTTTTGTTTTGTTTTCTTGGAATCTGGCCTTTATCTTCCTGTATCAGGTTTTCAGTTTTCAGCTCACTCAGTTTAGGGGAGACATGCAGACTTTAAACTCAATAGACAATAGCATTTGCTTAAGTCAAGTAGTGACTAAACTATTCTTCACAATCTTTTCTAGCACGATGGGACATTATTTAGCTGTCTTGCTTTAAAAGTGGAATGTGGGATACAATAGAACCTAAACATTTCTTGTCCTACGTCTTCTCAAATGTACCACTTCTTCACTGGGTGTTATGATAAACCATTGTTTAAAAGTTAAAAAGTGTTCATTGTTAACTCTTGATGAGAAGCTACTCAAATAAGCTATCCAAGCATCCTCACTACATGTTTAGGGAACGAAGAATAAAACTATTGAATTACAAACACAGAACTTCTTGGAGTAGATATTCTTTTTATGATGCAGCTTCTTGTTGGGTTCATCGTAATTGCCAAGTATTTGACACAGAACCTTACAAAATTGTATCTGATTGCTGCTTGTTTTAGAGTACCCTTGCAGCTTTGCACGATGGCTAGAGACTGAAAACTATTTCTTGAAACATCCTCAGCAGTTTCCTTCCCTTACCAATGCTTGAGGGATAGAGCAAATATAGAGAGAATGGCATAGAAAGAGCCTGCACAGCCAGAAGAGGACAGCCCGTTGGACTGATGTAATCACCCAAATGCCTCCCTACCTCCTCTCTAATTGAGGTTGGAATGGCTTAGCAGAACAAAAGCAAGAGGTTCTTTTGGATGAATTTTTCATCACAGTTAAGGATCACCCTTTTGTAAGATCTCTAGATGTGTACTATCACTAGCAGTTCTCATTCTAATCTCAGTTCTACCAGAGTAAATCCATTCTCTTTAATGGAGAGAACTCATATACACAGATTCTGGGCCCAAGTCAGTTTTCCAGAGGGATCTTTTAAATTACACTTGTGGGATGGTATATTAAACATTATGGTATAGATATGCCATTTATATAAAGACAGTTACGTGGTATATTCCATTCGATCACTATGGCTTATTCTATCAGAGGCAGGTGTGACAAGGGCAGAAGCATCAGAAAAATTGCCATTTTAGACAATACGTTCCTCTCTGAGTGCCAGAACCTGAGATGTAATTTATGCAATACATTGCTGCTGCTCTTAGTAGAAGGCATCCCTCTCCATAACTTTCAAATACTCAAAAGAGTTCAAAAGCTGATAGCCTCCATTCCAGGGGAGTATGGCACTAAATGAGCTCAGTAGTTGTTGCTGGAAGCAGGGGCAAACAGAAGACTTTGCACAGAGCTTCAGATGTGCTGCCTTAACTATGCATTCTTGCTAATTGCAAACCTACACCAGAAATTCTACTCTACACATCTGCCAATCTGTTATTGTGAATGAAATGCTTTTCAACAGCTGTGTATTTCAGGATTCTTGCTCTTTCCTCTGCTCTTTTAACCTTGACATGTCCCCTTTTGTGGCACCATCACTGGGCTACTTTGTGTTGATTGACATTTGAGTAGGAGAAACTGTTCCAGAAGAGCAAAAGGAGAGCTTTATTACAGAGAGGCTACAATTTCAGAAGACAGAGCAGAGATGTCATGCCTATAGGCTACCAAAAAGGGGGAAGGCAGAGGAAAGGAAACCATGCTAAGAAGTCACAATTCTGGAGATCACTGGGTGGAATAATAATAACTTTGCAAGTTCTGTTTCACTGAATGTATAGACAGATAGATCTTGGAAAAATATTTTATGTTGTTACTTGCAGTATGTGGCTGCAAAGGCAGATGAGGGTTCCAGTGAATAGCAACCTGCAGTTGTCTAGGTTTTCCTTGCTATCGAATTAAGATTTTCTTCCTGTGAAGTATCATGTGGTTGTTGATGTGCAGTGGCACCCACAAATTAAAAGAAGGTAAGCACAGACATCTTCCTTCAATAGCAAGTCCTGCAGCAATGGGTGAGTGGTGACAGGAGCAGGTGTTAGTGATTACTGGACACCCCGGTCACTGACCTACAGGGAGACTGATTGTATGATGGTCCTTTTGTACTTGGAACAGAAACAGCTGCAATCATGACTGTGCAGGCCTATTTAGGATTCACTCTGCTCACCCCATGTAGGGAGGGAGCAGAAAGGTGCCACATGTGCAGTTGAACATGTGGATCTCGGGTTGGCTTTCTCAGTCATCTACAGACTCGCTGACTGTCCTATTTACTGGACTGTCAACCTCATATTGAGGGACTGCCAATGATGTGAATGATATTTTCTTTTAGAAGTTATGTTTGCAAGTACAACAATACATTGCTTGAATCTCTCTTTAATTAAGTACGCATTTTTAGCTGTTGACTATAGTATAAATTTTATACAGACAAACAAAAATCATGACGCAACGCCAAAATTATTATGAATATCCTCTACCTGTGCATATAGCAAGATCACGAAACATTAGGACGGCATTTAAATATACTTAAAATGCGTGGAGATCATCAAGATGATCAAGAGAGAAGGCTCCAGAAGTATGGAGCAGTTTGGGATAGCTGCAGGGCATCTAGAGACGCAGCTGTCCTTTTGTCATCTCAGTAGTTTACCCATTTGTATTGTTGGGCCAATATAAATGTTGCTGGGATAAAATGGCACAGAGGAGTTCAAATTACATGGCTTAAACCTGGAGTTTTCAGGAATTTGGGGTTTTTGTATTAAGGGTTTTTGTTTTCAATCATTTTTAATAACCTAGATCTCATGTCTAATTAGAAACACTGGAACTGTAGCTTTTTTCTTCCCTTGCTGCTCGTGGTGCTGCTGTTGAGAAGAACCGTCTCTGTGGCTTCAAACTTTCTTCACAGCAGCAATAAGGAATTCTCTTTGCTTCTGGAGTCTGTAAGTTTGGTAAATGTTTGTGCCTTACCCTGAGGTCAGTGATGTCTGTAGTTTAATTTAAGGCATTACAGAGGAACAATTAGTTTGCCTGGTGCCTTAAACTGCTGCTGAATAAACAACCGCAGAAGCTGAATCTTAAAAAAAAATCCTCATGACTGTATTTATCTGGACTCTCACTTGGCATCCAGATGCAAGAAATTACTTCAGTTAGTTTTAATTCTTGCCATTTTCTCAGCAATATGCTACTTTACCAGGGAAATAAATGCAGCAGGAAGATACCTATAGACTTTCTCAGCAGCTGGAGGGTTTACGATCTAACCTAGAAAATTCAAGTTGGTTTTCTTGTAGTAATTAATACCAGGAACATGTCTGCTAAATGCTTCTGTGTCCCTCTTAGAGTTCCTTGGGGCTCATCAGAAGGCTGTAGATCTGAGGGGCACAGTTTCAGTTCACCAGGCAGGACTTTTGTAAACCTGACTCCTAATTTAACTACTTAAGCAACAAATTTACCCATGGCCTCCATCAGAGACATTTAAAATTTACTTTCCACAAGAAATAATCCCTTCGTGTAGAAAAACTGTAGGCATTAAGCCATAGGTTGGTGCTAGATAATTATATCTAGATGTGAAAAGCCATGGTAATGCAGAACGTTTTGATTCTGAACTCAAAGTTCCTTTGTTATGGTGGAATTGCCAAGTGCTAAAGAAAATAATGGCAACTATGGAAAAAAGGACTTGCTAGCCCAGTGCTGTGTGAGTGAGTGTGTGTGTGTGTTGATGCATATAAAAAATTATGTTCTGAACTCCTTGAATGAAGGAGAGATGATCCATTCTCTTTTTCTTAAATTTTGCATCAGGGATGCTGAGAAGGTAGATATTCCTGTAACTATTAAAACACTATTCTGGTAAACAATCCAAATTAATTCCAACCACTTAAGGCCAACTAGGAAAGTCAGAGAGTTTCTATCAGCCGTACATTTAGGATTGTGTTCTGTGGTGTGCTTAGGAGAGACAAAGTGTTTGCTGCTAGAGAGGAGAAAAAAGATATTTACTTTTACAAGACAAGAATACATGTTATGTTGTCACTGGTTTGTGAAAAGCAACCTCTGCCTCCAACAAGTGATCACTGCTATGAGCTACTTTACCAATAGTTAATGTCATCATAATTTTGTGATCTGTTTGGATTGGTATCCATTTAAAAAAAAAACAACTGGCTTGATAATCTTCTCTCCAGATGAAGCTAAGACTTTCCTATAAGTGAATTCATAGGATGCAAATAATGTGAGGATGCATGAACAAAATTCTAACGAACAAATGGACAAATATGTGTTCTGGAAACTCCCAAACAGATTAAGCTAAATAACAATTACTAAAATGTGGATGGAATTTTTAGTAAATCTTACAGTAATTGCAAAGGTGCACACATTTTTTATAACAGCTTTTAATGAGAGAGAAGACAAGTTAGTTTTCCATTTTTTATTGACTCGCTCTTTCCACTTTTGCTTGCCCCTCCCTCCTTTTGCTAAGCTCAGCAAAGAAATTTAACCTCCGATTTCTGGAAAGTTAGATATTATTTTAGGTTTGCTCTTGTTTGCCACTGATCTTTTCAGAACATGTAGACCAGGGGTATCAAACTCATTGGGCCCTGTGGGGTTGGATGAGTGTCTCAGGGCCTGTCCAGGGGCCAAATGAGACCTATGGGCTACCTTTCCTATTCCCCATTTCTTTTCCCCCAGCATATCAAATTCAGCACCTACTCCAGCCAGTCTGGGAACCACACTACATGTGGCATAGATCCCAGAGCAGGTGGAAAGAGTGTCTGACTGGGGATGTGTAGAGGGGAATCCCAGAACGGATGAATTGGGCACTGTCATGGGTGACTGGTGCCACCTTAGTCAGAGGGACACATGCCCCCCTAGTGACCAGTCAGCAGCCAGAGGGAGGTCCCTCCCCCCCTGCAGCCAATCTCGTTTAGAGCTGTGTGTATGGCCAAATCGCTGATTCTCCAAATTCTTCAGATTTGGCTGTATCCTGGGCCCTGCCTGTGGGGCTAGTCCAGTGCACACCGCACTGCATGAGGGTCTTCTCAGACCCAGAGGAAGCACCAGAGGCCAGATGGCAGGGCTCCAGGGAACGAGGCTGGTCCACAGGTCATATATTTGATACCCCCGGTACAAACTATTAATAATATAAGCAAAGGTGAAAAATACAGGAACTTGGATTTTAGCCATTGCATGACTGGTTCTTTGCAAAGGGCAAACATATATAGGCAAGAAGCAGATTAGCCTTGTACTTGTGTCAAATCCTATATGCTGTGTATTGATACAAAGAGTTAATTTCTTTTACCTCTTCTTATTTTACTGATAGGATAAATCTTGTCCAGCTGAAGTAGAGTTAAATTATGCATCCGTGTTAAGGAGAGGAGCTGGGGAAATCACCTCCTGTCCTCTGTGTGTCTCACCTCACTCTGAGCCAAACTGGTGGTAAATTACTATTTATTCTGGGTTGAATTGTTGGATCATACAATAGCTATGGGAACCCCATATTTATGCCTGTTAAGTTATATCAGAAATAAAAAGGTATGGAATAATAATTGCAACTGTAATGAATAATTCTGTTAATGTATGAACTAGAAATAAAACTTGTTTCTCCTGGTTTCATTGTTCCAGTTGGACATAGAGAAAAATCCAGATAAACTCCATTCATTATGAATGCTACACACACACACACACACACACACACACACACACACGTGTGTGTGTGTGTGTAGTATATATATACATTTTTTGTTTTGCTAATTTGCAGGAACATTCAATTTCCAACTTGGGTACATTCCTTTAAGTAATGCTTGTAAGGTACTTTGATAACCTAAATGATAAATTCTGGTAAAGGTGGAAGTATTGTTATTAAGCTAAACTTATTAAATATGTGTGCACACATTTTTTAAGATAACTACTTCATTGTTTTGATTGCTACCATATATACCTTTGTAAAATCAATAAAATTTGATTTGATGAAGAAGAGTCGTACAAGAGCTTTATTTGATCCATTGCATACCCTGTAATGTGACGTACATTTTTTTTTAGTTGGAAACACAAAGAAACTAGTACAGAATTTATTGTAATTACACAGCAGTATACTATTAAATAGCTTCTTCTTTTTTTTAAATCACAGATGCTTTAATATAAGTAAGATGAGCCTTTGCTTGGCCTTTTAGTTCACATAATCCCTACCTCGTTCTTTTTATCCTTCTGGTATGAGCAGATGGAAAACAGGAATCTCAAATTACTGTCCTCCCTTTCCTGCTACTGCCATATTCTCAACCCCATGTAGACTTTTCTAATTGCATGATTGTCCTATTCACTTCTTGACTGCCTCATCCTTCAGAGCAGCATCATGTTATACATCAGGTTTCTGAGACTACTGGTGAGGCTATAATTAAACGAGAGAGAATCCATTTTTGGTCAGCTTTCTGTACAAATTGGTCATACTGATCTTTAAAGATATGGAGCTTGTGTACAGCACATGAACTGTGTAATATATACACTGACTTTGTTTTTGTAGAAATCATGGTCTCAATAAGTGTCTATACTATGAAAGTGTCTCTATTGCATTGCTGCCCACCACAGGGAAGCTAGGGGGTTCAATCCCTCTAAGAGCTTCTGGGGGCAAAGCATGACTGTACAAGTCACATAAACTCAAACTCTCAGGATGGATGCAACTTGCTCCACACTTTAGGATTAGATGGCAAGACCTCCCTCCTCTTCCTTTTTCCCTGCCTCATTGGAAGGGAGTATGCTTTTGTAGACACTACTGTAAAAAAGGACATGAACTGTGGACTGTGCCATGTCTATTACTTTGTCCTCTCTCTCTGTGCACAGGCAAATGATAGGCATGTTCAATCCACTGGCATTTTTGGGACTCTAAGTTAATTTGCACCTGGTGTTGTGTCTTTAAATAATTGTAAAATGGATATACACCATGAAATTTGGCACAGATATTCTATACATTGTTGGGCCAATAGTATGTAATAAAACAACAGAAAGCTAAACATTACCCTCATGAAACATCTCAGGGAGTGATATAATTTAAGGATTTTATTTTTGGCATATAACAGTTTAAAACATAATACAGAACTAACTACTATAGCCAGGATTTTGCAAAAGTGACTAATGATTTTGGATGTCTCTGTTTATTTGGTACTCTAAGTAATGTTTTAAAGGTCTGGTTCTCAGAATGCTATGGACACCCACATTCAGAAAACCAGGCTATTTAAAAGCATATAAAGTTGGAAGACCAATATTTTAGCCTGTAAATTATGGATCATATCTAATGTATGTTGAATAATCACAAGGATGCCCTGACACATTCAACTGATGTGATGCAATAAACTCTGTAGCTGTTGGAGACAGATTCAACTGTTTCTGGGTTCAATGTCTACATGTATGCCCAGGACAGCAGCAGTTTGAGCCAGGGTGGAGCAGCCCTGAGCTGGAGTAGGCTCAGGGGGTCAGCCTTGGGTGGGAGAGGGGCTGATTGGGGCATGAAGGTGAAGAACCTGTAGAACCATGTGGCTAGGCAGCAGGAACTCCCTATGCTTTGGCACCCTTATGCCCCAGAGATACCCTGTCACTGTCTACATGTGCATTTTGTCACACTTAATTAGTTTACTGTAAGATAGTACTATCCTGACAGTACTACCTTACAGTGGAGTTAATCAATTTACTGTACCCTAATACTGGCACAGGTAATAGTAGACTGTGGGCGCATCCACATGTTCATTAATGCACAGTAGTTACTGTGCATTTAATTTAGTACTTGCTTAATGAAGTAGTAACTAAATGCGCAGTTAGCACTGGCACATAGTTTTTTAGTGACACTGCTTTAATACTAAGTAATAGTAGCCTAATACTACTTACTGCGCAATAGCATATTAGCACAGGTTACTTCCCGGCATGCTACTGCGCAGTGTTATTAGGCTACCGTGCATTATGTATCTCGTGTAGGCATGCCTGCGACTCTACTGCAGAGCTAATTAGTCAACTCCATTAAATGCACTTATAGTGTAAGAGTGATGATGTAGAAATTGTCTTCTGGATATGATAATCTCGATATGATGATTCAGAAATTATATGAGAGGCAAGGCTTTCTTAGGACTATGTCTTTTATCGAATCAACTGTACAGATGGGATAGAGTTAGACAAGCTTTTGGAAGCAAGTCATTCCTCTTCAGATGTGACCAGAACCAGAAAAGCACAGCATAATGAAAAACAGTCGCAAGAGAATGTGAGAGAAATTGCCAGGAGTAGTGCACACACAATTAGCAGAAGAAAAGAAGCTGATTACCAGGAGAAATCACCACCAATTTCTAATTTTGTGAGTTTTGAAAATGTGGTGAAAAATTCCATTGGAATCTTAATTTCGGAAAAAAAATATTTATATTACAAAAGTACTTAAAAGCTACTTTTCAATCATCATTATAACTATGCAACTGCATTTTAGATTATTCAAACTCAATTAAAATTAGAGAATGAATGAAATATTCCATTCCAAAGTTCTGTTGAGATGCAGATTACAACTCAGCTCCCCTAGTAAAATGATAAGCAAATAGGAACAATATTATACTCCTTATATCTTTGAGTATTAAGGAGAAAAAAATCAATCAAGATCTAAATCAAAACTGCTTTTACATTGGTCAGATTATTTAGTGGAAAAGTCAACAGAGTTAGGTCCTTTTGACCATGAATGAACACAAATGAATTGGTTTCCAGATCACAACATTTCAGTACCAAAGCTCAAGAGAAAACTAAGTTAAGGTTTCGTTTATAGAAATCAAATGCCAGTTATTTTAGACAAGATTATTCAACAAGAAAGCCTATTAAATTAAAGGCCCATACCTTCAAAATGTTACAATTCTAAATACAAACATGCAATGGGATTTCTATACTGGAATTTTAAACCTGTTCTGAGAGTCATAGTCTTTCTTGGTGTTAGTAGTTAGCCCCATACATATCTAACTCTTTCAAGAATCAAACTATAAACCTCTTGTGGAGTAAAGGTAGGAAATGTGTAGGTATAAACATGTTATTTCCTTAGATCAGAGTTTCAAACCATAATGTAAAATTTAAGTTAAAGTTATTTCATTCCAATTTTGGTGAAACTGAATTGAGAGTTCTCCTCATCTGCATAATTCAGACAGACGTAGAAAAAGTCAGAGAGACATAGACAAATTAGACTAAAAGATATCTCATGAGGTTCAATAAGGACAAGGGAAAAGTTCTGCACTTAGGACAGAACAATCCCACGCACCAGTATAGGCTGGGGGCTGACTGGCTGGGCAGCAGCTCTGCAGAAAAGGACCTGGGGGTTACAGTGGACATAAGCTGAATATAAGCCAGCAGCGTGCCCTTGTTGCCAAGAAGGCTAACGGCACACTGGGCTGCATTGGTAGGTGTGTTGCCAGTAGGTCAAGGGAAGTGATTATTCCCCTCTATTCAGAACTGGTGAGGCCACATCTTCAGTAATGTGTTCAATTTTGTGGCCCCCATTACAGAAAGGATTTGGACAAATTGGAGAGAGTCCAGCAGAGGGCAATGAAAATGGTGAAGGGGCTGGGGGACATGACTTATGAGGAGAGGCTGAGGGACCAGGGCTTATTTAGTCTAGAGAAGAGAAGCCTGAGAGGGGATTGGATAGCAGCCTTTAACTACCTGAAGGGTGGTTACAAATAAGATGGGGTTAGACTGTTCTCCATGGTGACCGATGACAGAATAAGGAGCAATGGTCTCAAACTACAGCAAATGAAGTTTAAGTTAGATATTAGGAAAAATCTTTCTCACTAGGAAAGTAGTAAAGCACTGGAACAGATTACCCAGAGAAGTGGTGGACTCTCCATCCTTGGAGGTTTTTAAAACCTGGTTAGACAAAGCTTTGGGTAGGATGATCTAGTTGGGCATGGTCCTACTTTGAGCAGAGGGTTGGACTCCTGAGGTCCCTTCCAACCCTATTTTTCTTTGATTCTATAATTTGTCTTTTCTTAAATAAACCCATTTCCCCACTTTATTTTCATTTCAAAATTCCACTGCTTCATTCCACCCTTAAAAAAATAAATAATATTAACATCTTTGACAAAGGAAACTTTATTAGAAAAAAGAAATGAAACATCAGATCCTAGCAAAGGATAACTCTTGCCTTATAAGAACTCTTTCTTTTCTAAACTTTTTTGGTGCATCTTAGGCATTAGTGATAGCTGTTTACATTTGAAATTTAATTTTAGACCATTGTTATCAATGTTCCCTGACATACAGAAGACTCCAAGGTTGCAAAACACATTTTATTCAGAAGGTTAGAATCAAAGGAAAATATGGACAGTGAAATTTACCAAGGTATCTGGAAACATTAACACTTTTAATAGGGGATTAATTATGCTGGCAGTTATGGAATTAAAAAAGAAGGTGGTAATTAGTAGAATTAGTTTAATGTATGGATGCAGGAAACCTAAGGATCCATAGCATAATTTGCCCCTAGAAACTTCTATGAGAGCTCTGTTATCCTTTTAGAAATACATCTACTTGAACCTTTGTACTGTCTTCCTTACCGCTGACTTGCTCTTTTTTCTGCAATTACAGCCCCTTAGGACCACAGCCAGCTGCCATAGTTTAGAGAAGCTCTGAACCTGCTTTTTACACAGGACAGGTGGAAGTAAATCCAGATGATGGATCCAACCCTACGCCCCAGGCCACTACTTCTGTGCTAAGTGGAAGGCAAGGAATGTGGCCCTTTCACTAGATAATGGGAGTAGCCATGCTAAGGTAAGGCATACAATTCCAAAAGTGCTTATGTGACTTAAAAACTTAGTTTCCACCAAAAGTTGGGGGATGACATGTAGTTTGCTGACCGTCTAAATGGCTGATATTTGCAAAGGTTTTTAGATATCTATAGATGCAACAAGGCACCTCATGAGATGTACAAAAGAATCTAAGCAGGCCATAGTCTGAGGCCCAGACTCACTTTGGTCTGAGAGGTGCTTACTTTTGTGGCCCAATACCTAAAGTCAAGGACCTCAGACCAGGAAAGTGATTTAATATGACCAGGTTTAGATATATAGGATCCTTATATCCTAAATGAGGAGATTTAGACACCTCCAAAGAGCAATGCAATTTGACCAAGTTCAGGTGCCTATGTGGGGAGAGGCAGGTACCACCGGAGGGCAAATCAAAAAGCTTGGAGGTGCCTGAAAGCAGCCAATGGAAAATATTAAGCATAGGGGTTTGTCTCAACTCCCATCCCCTCTAGAGCTTACATGTCTGACTCCTACTGCACATTAAGCATGGCTGCTCACTTGTGGTTCAGAACAGCTGAGCGCACTTCTGAGGTAAGTGCCAAACAGTGGTGATGCTTGTATCACCACTTACCTATTGCCTAAAACCTAGTGGTTAGAGCAGTCATGTAGGAAGTGAAAGGTCTAGGTTCTAGTGTGTTCTCACCCCACATTTTTCAATTTCCAGGAGAGTCCCATAGCCACCAGTCCATAAAACAGGATACAACAGAGGATCTTCCATCTCACTGGTTGAAGATGAGCTACTGGATAGGCAGTCATGCAATTTTCATGAGGCCAGAAGGAAAACAAATACGAGGGAGACTAATCGTTATGTAATACTTCTTTGACAGAGAAGTCCTATGAGCTCTTTGTGGTCTGGTACAATATAATTCAAAACCCATTCCATAGCAAGTGCATGATAGTAGGTTTGCTGTTGCGGGGACAAAATATACTGGGAACCTGCAAATCTGTTTACAGCAACGTAAGCAAACAGAACGTGGATCGAATCACGCTGTGGTTCCATGAGCAAAACTTTTCCAAAAGGCAAATGACTGAAATGTACTTTACCAAACTTAACATATGCCTTAATTTGAGACATATATTTGTACCTGAGGTGATGTACTGTATCTTTTCCTGTATCTATATTTTGAACCTTGTTGTTTAGCACAGTGGTAACAGGAACGCCCTATATGCTGGCTTTGGTGGTGTGAGCAAACCATTTCCTGTTTGGATTAAATATGATTAGTTTTAACTGATGTAAGATATGTGAAGGGAACTTCCAGCAGCAGGTCTAACATGGCTTCTTGGGGTATGACTAACATGAAGTCCTTTCTGTTGGTCAGTGAGCAAAGCTAGTTATCTTGGACCACCAAGATCCTAATTTGCAACTTTCACACAGTTCTGAGAGTCCAGATATAAGATGGAGTGGGGAATTCACTTAGTTTGGCACGTGCTGATGTCCAATCACTTGACCCTGAAGTTTCATAATACTTGAGTTTAGGATCACATTTTTAATTTGACCCTCCGTATTTGCTTCCCTTCAATGGAGACATGGCATACTTGTGCACGCCTGGCTGCCCAAGTTTCACACGCAGATTTTGCTTATATAGCATGGTTTTTTGCTCACTTTAGTTTTGGTTATTCTATATCTTGCATGCAAATTAGAGAGTGGGAAATTGTATAAAAAGAATAAGAGCGCTCTCTAGCTTGTGGTTTTCTTTAGCTAATGCCCCTGACACTTACTGGCTTATAAATCGGGTAACCAAGTTTGGATGACTTGAAATATTAACACAGATAGGTACTCTCACAGTTTATGGGGACAGTGTTTGGCTCTGATGTGGTGCACAGTAAATTGGAGTAGCTTTGCTGAGACCCAAAAGTTTGACAAAAACCACATTTGCAGCCAAGCCCTGGTCGGAAGTAACGGTACTGCAGCTGCAATATTGTGTGAGAACGCCAGACACAGGTGTTATGAAAACTCCTTTGCACAGCTTTGCTAAAGCACGTTGTGTCTTTGGTGCTTCTATAATGGGGACAAACACCCACTGGGAATGAGCTTGCACCAAGCCAAGACAATATTAAAGACACAGAAGAAGGCTTTATGTAACCTATTAAGAAAATAAAGAACTGAATGTCATATTTGTCTGCGTAAGATGAATTAGTCACTTCTAGTATCCATTCTAGCTTATTTTCCCTGTCCCTACCTTGGCTTAGATGCCTAATTCATAGTATTAATTAATTAATTCTGTTAAAGCACGGTTTACTTTTTACTGTGGAAAGCTAAAGTTTTCTAAGCAATGGGTCACAACATGTCAGATATGGAGCCATGCATATAAATAACATGCAAGCACCAAAACATGCTTCTTCCTGCATGACAGTAAGGAGGATGATTTGGGTGTTTTTCCCTTCCTTTTCCCATCTGTTCTCAATTATACAAAACTCCTCCCTCTAGTTTAAAGGAAATACATACTCCCTGCAAAGCCTCGCATCTCTCTACAATATGTGACATCTGTATGTGACAGATGGGCTTTCAGGTTTCTTCATCGCTAGCTTTATTTCTTAGTATCATTGACTGCAGCACCTAGGATCCTATTCTTGAGATGTGAAAACAAAACAAAAACAGCACAGGCCCTGAACCTGCTGCCACTAACGTCAGTGAGAACTTGAATCTCCCTAAGTTCAGTAGCCACCATTTAAACGTAAATATTTCCCACTAGCTCCCCCTCAAAGTTGTTGCTGTTTAAGTGGAGGTGAAAACTGAGAGGTCTCTGAAACTCAAAAGTCTGACTTCCTTTCCTTTCCTTTCCTTTCCTTTCCTTATGACAATATCTGTATAATTAATCTTAGGTTACTAAATTGGGTTTTCTCTACAACCAGTTGCATAACTGGGCCAGAAACAAAAGCTGCCCTCTTAATGTGGAAAAAGAACATGTTGTTTGCTACATGTCAAGCATAGAAAGTCAAATGTAAAAAAGACTGGCCAGTGTATCTAAGCTCACCAGGAAGTACATTGTATTCTGAGTCATACTGCAACTAGCCTTGCGTGCATGACTAGTTGCAGTACAAGTCAGGGAGAGGGTGCTGAGGCCTGCTTCTGTTACATAGGTGTCAACCACCGCATGGGAAAGCAATTACTTCATGACCAAGATTTTCTAATATGCTTAAACATCTTTAAGGGCCTTAATTTTTTAATGTCTATTCAAGGGGCCTGGATCTCCAGGGATGGGTGTTCTGTCTTAGATCTGCAAAATTAAACAAAATAGTAGTCACTTTTTAAAAATCTTGTTTATCTATTTACCCATTTTTAAAAATGTTATAAGGAGTCTAAGGACATGGCTACTGACCCTCTTATGCTCCCATCCTCCATTTCCCCCTCTTATTCTTTATGGTAGTTTCCTTCTCATTTTTGCTCCTACTATACTCCCACTTATACTACTGCCCTGTCTGCCTCCACATTTTCCCTCATGTAGTCCTCCGTTGTGCACAAGCCAGCTTCTGCCCCTACCTAAATGTCCAGGCAGGCTCTTTGCCCAGCAGCTCTTTTGACCCTCCTCAAATCCCTACCCACTGTCTGTCTCAGTTGCTACTAGTACAATACTCACAACTACTTCACTGCAACTAGGAATAATGGATCTGCTGCTGGTGAGAATGGCATAGTCAGGGAAAGGAGCTGCTGCCCCATTGGAATGGAATAACTCAGTTAACTTTGGCTGTCAGAGCCTCCCACCCAGCAGGGACTGGGAAAATCCATGATTGTTCTGGTGGCATTGTGAATAATATGTGCGCACACACACACACATGCATATGCACATATATGAGACACTCACCACACACACACACACATATATATATATATATATTCATATGTGCATTTAATGTCAAAATAATACTCTAACAAAAGGGAAAAACCTAGGTCTTTCCTTTGTGCCTTCTAAGAAACAGATATTCAGTTTGTTAATTTTATTCAGTATGTGCTATGCAGTTAATTCAAGACAAAGCAGAGCTACTTGTTGGTAGCAGTTCTGGATCTTGGACTGATTGATATTCAGCAATGCAGT
This sequence comes from Alligator sinensis, assembly GCF_000455745.1. Classification (NCBI taxonomy): domain Eukaryota; kingdom Metazoa; phylum Chordata; order Crocodylia; family Alligatoridae; genus Alligator; species Alligator sinensis. Next base: position 2,176,394 of record NW_005842021.1, on the reverse strand, counting down.
AGAACCTCTAGGTAGCCACAAATACATCTAAATTATTTAGTATGATAGAGAAATGTCCATCATACTGGGTGTCCACTGTATACATAACCCATTGTGGATCTCCTATACTCTATTAATGAACACATTAGAAATAAAGAGACATGTAGATCAGATGGACTGGACTAGTTCTGGTGTTAAAGTTTGTAGGAAATGTAGAAAGTAAATGTAAAAAGTCAAAGTTCACAATCAAAACATTCTGAAGGAACAAGTCAACTTTGAAGACATTTCAGTTTAAAAACAGAAACTAATACTTTTCATATGGTCAAAATGTTTCATTCTGACGTTATTCAAAAGGGGTGTTTGATTTTTTTTTTCATTTTAACACACATATTTATGAGTTATAAAATAACATAAGATTATAGAAAAATAGGACTAGAAGGAACCTCAAGATGTTTTGAAGTCCAATTTTCTGATTATCCATGACCAGGGCAGGATCATCCCTGTCTAAACCATAACAGTCAGAATTAAAAGATATATCTTTTATTTTATCTAAATTAAATTATCATTTGATACAAAGCACTTTTGTGCCAGAATTATATATTCTAGAAAGTTTCAAGATATAAATTTTTGCTTCAATTTGGAAGGAAAACAAATTTTGAAATCACAGAACTTTTGAGGTAAAACTTCCTGGGGTAAAAATTATGGGCTCAACTTTGGCTGTGAATTAAATGCTTTTGGACTCAAGAACCATATGATCTTTGGTTTGCTACACAAAGGGCACGTCTACATGAGACACTAACTGCACAGTAACCTAATGACGCTGCCCAGTAGTGTGCTGGGCACAAAATGGGCTAATACGCTACAGAAATAGCAGTAATATTAGGCTATGGTGCAGTCAGCATCACTAAAAACCCATGTGCCAGTGCTACTGCATAGTAGCATGAGTTACTTTGCTTTGATTTAGTACTTGGTTATCCAAGAATTAAACTTAGTGTGCAGTAACTAAGGTGTATAAATGAACATATAGATGCACCCAAAGAGGTAATTTCACACAACTGTAGTCCTAAAACTTTGGGGGAGGAACTTTCATGAAGACTGCATTGAATTATTGAGCAAATCTCTGATTCAACTATAGATCCAGGTGTTAGTCATTACTGCTGATTGTACTGGGTATTGTCCTTATCTGCACTTTCATGTCTACTGATTGCCCACACTCTGGGTGCTGAGAAAGAGAATTTCACAAGCTCCTTTGTGAGATATTGGGAAATCTTCCTAGTGATGGCGGGGCTTTCATTTCCCTGAATGGGACTTTTTTGAACTACTTATACTTTTCTCTTAGCCATCAGTGAATAACTGCTCTGTATTGACTGCTGTTCTGATCTGGCAGTTTTTAAAAAAATATTGAAAATAACATTTTGGTGAATTAATAACATATTGATGAATTCCTCACAGTTCTGAAACAGAAATGGATGGATGGGTGGTGTTAGAGGAGAATGAGGAAAAGAGGCAAGGGCAAATTTAATCATGTTTAAGTTGTTTTTATTTATTTTTCTTCAAAAAAGCATTGGAGTTTTAAGTGCTGCAGTCTATTCAAAGAAAAGCTGAGTGTTAATCTGAGTTTCCAATTATCTTCTGTCAGTGACTGCAACTAGATTCTAGGGTAGTTTAAGGTAATTCCTGGTGAGGGCATGTCTGGTTTCCTTCTGTACTCAGAATGCAGTTTGATAGCATGTAAACATTAGAAGTGATGTGTTGGCAGTAAGGCAGACAAGGTTTGTTGGGTGGATGTAATATCTTTTATTAGACCAGCTAAATAGTTGGGAAAATTGTGTTTTGCAAGCTTTCAGGCACAAACACACTTCTTCAGGTGTAGGGAGAAGAAGGTATTGTGTGTGCTCTCCTGAGTAGAATAGAGGCCAATATGTAAAATGTTGGCAGTAATTAATTGAGGAGTCAGCTGAGCCACCCAATCCATTTCACTGAGGGCTTCAGTTTACATTTCAAAGATGACCATGAGGTGAAAAAACACAGTGCATATAAACTCTAGTGAGTTTTTTTACAGGTAGAAACAAGTAGCATTATTTATAACTTAACACACACATACCACATCTGAAGTGAGATAGCAAGGCAAGTGTACAAGGTTATGAATGACTTTCATAGTTCAGCCTTTCCCAGGGAGCTTGCTTGCAGCTGTTTTTCACCACTAAAAGGACGTTACACTTTCTGATATGTGACCAAGTTGCAAATGAAAGATTTTCAAGATAAGAAAAGTGATATAATTTACTTAAAAAGGTCAAAATCTAATACTTTAGGCTGTCAGTTTACAGTGCGATAATTTCTCAGAAGCACCAAACCAAATGTGCAATGCGATCTGTTGAATACACACTTCCTATGCTGAGTGGCTTCTGGTTCTCCAGTTTAATAGTCCATCGGTTCAGAATTTAGCTGCATTCACTTAGTCGAAGACTAGGTTAACAAAGCAATTATTTTGCTTGTTGCTTGGGTGTAGTGTTGCAGTAATTATATGGGCTTGCGTTTCTCCCTCCCATTAAAAGCCCAAAGGAGAGAGAGATGAGATTAAAACCTCATAAGGTTCACTTGTCAGAATTTCTAACAGATCGTTCCACATTGGGCTTGATTTACACTTGTGTACAGCAAGCAGTATGGTCTTTAAAAACCTGGATCTTGAGGGATCTGGCTAAGGTCAGAGTGATCCAAGAGGGCATGTTTACATGAGGCATTTACTGTACAGTTGTCTAATTAGCTGTGCAGTAAAGAAGTACTATCCTGGTGTGGAGTAAAAACTGCAGCAGCGCATGCGTAGATGCTGAAGGGGTTGACTGCAGCACGCGGGTGCTTTAGAGCAGGTGGCTGCATGTACCCTCATGCCCCAGCCAGCCCTTTTACAGCACATTGAGCTAGGTGGAGCAGCTCGGAGCTACAGGCTGACCCCACCCAGGGGCCCTGCCAGCCTGGGTTGCTCTGCCCCAGCTCAGCGTGCTATGATCCTGGGTGCATGTGCAGATACATAACTGGCAGCAACTGCACCAGAGTTTATTGCTGCACATTAATAGGCACGTGCAGATGTGCCTACAGAGTGCTTGACTAGATTCACAAAGAAGACTTAGAGGTAATCACGACGAGCATTGCAGCACCTAACTTTTAGATGCTTTACCACAACACACACATTAAGTGCTTCAGCTCCTTTTGCAATGCATAGGTAGAGATGGGGCTTAAGAATGGAATCAACAAATGCCAGCATGGTGAATTGGAAACTGCTTAACATATCCAACAGGAAATGCTGAGGGCATGGGTGTGTCTTAACTCCCTTCCTTATGTGGGACATAGGCATCTTACTCTGGCTTACCATGAAACAACTTTCTTTGCTCCAGAACTACATCCTGAAACCTCCAAGAATAGATGTGTTGTGAATCCAGGCATGACATAGGTGTAAAAGAGATACTGGATGTGTCTACACATGAAATTAATATGACGCAATAAACTCTGGCGCATGTTGCACCTGAGTTTATTGCTCCTTGGTGCTACATTTACACATGTGCCCAGGACTGCATCACATTGAGCAGGGCCAGAGCAGCCCTGGCTGGCAGCCTGCCAGCCTAGGGTATCTTCCCCTGGCTCAACATGCTGTGGAGGGGCAGGCTGGTGTACGAGGGTGCTATAGTGTGGAGCTAGCTGGCAGGCAGCCGCAGCACTGAAGCACCCTTGTGCCCCAACCAGCTCCATCAATGTATATACATGCATTGCTACATACTGAAGTATGCTACCATATGATAGTACTTGTGTTGGCAAGTACTAACCTACAGCACAGTTAATTAGTTTACTGCAGCCTAATTGGGCTGCATGTATAGATGGTGAGACTTTACTGTGGAGCTAATTAGGCAGGCAGTAAATATCTCATTTAGACATGCCCACTGAATTGCTGAGATGTTCAGGTCTATCAAGACTGAGGAACTCCTTATGATAGTCAGGTATTTCTGGCACCTAGAAAGCATTAATATGAAATACCTGGGTATATAAGGACATTAGCCAATTGCAGGCAGAAGTGGCATCTGTGTGTGGGTTTTACAGTTTGACATTTTGGATGTAGATACCTGAAGTAGCATATAGGTGCATAAATCCTGCCTGATTTCCTTTGTGGATCTAACTTTTTGTGTTTTCATGTTCTTTGGATCCCATTCAGCTTTCTGTCTCCAGTGAGGGAGATGATCCTGCATGTACTGATCTAATTTAGAGGATCCCATACATCACTGCATGCTAACTTGTTTCAGACAAGTGTTAAGAGGGTTTTTCCTTTGCAATACATTGTGCAACTCCACAGTGATTTTTTTCTCTCTGTTGTGAACTTCTCCGTACATCCAGGTTCTTGTGGTTTTCTGGTTACTTGGCCAGTATTTTGTTTCCAAAATGTCACGTGTACACAAGCTTGTGATAATCATCCATTGTGAAAAGCGGCACAGAAAACTGAAGGCAAGAGGAATGCTTATTTAAAAGGCCACCAAGCCTGCCAAGAGGTAAGTTAAGTGAAGCCAAAATGTTTGAACAGGTATAGCTAAGCTCTCATTAGTGTTTCTTTCTATGACACCGAAAATCTATTAGGGGTTAATATAGAATTTGAAAGGCCATAAACCAAAGAATAGCACTCTAATTTCTTTAAATTATTACCACCATGATGAGGATGACAATAATGCACTTGATATTTATAAAAACTTTATATGGCCTCGATCCTGCAACAGTTTCCAGTTGGAGGCAGTTGCAGATTCATGGCCTAAGGGAAAAAATTCTAATTTAAGGCAAGACTTTGCTTCCATGTAACATAAAAATGGAAAATCAGCCAGTGATTAATCCAGGATATGATACAATTTGTTTTTGGTGTATAGGGGGGTATAAGGGGCAGAGAAGCATTTAAGCATGTGCAATCACTATTTTTCATGAGGATTTTTATAATGCTTTTACACAATAGACTGGAATTGTTCCTAAAGAGTCATTCCAGTCTATTGGGTAATTAATATGCATATTAAAAAATTCTAAATATATATTTAATCAACTGGCTACATAAAATGCCTGAAGCCCTGAATACATATGAACCCAATAGACCAGAACAGCTGGAAAAAAAACTGCTTCAGGCTCTGGGGGTATATTCTGCAGTGTTCACTTAAAAAAACATGTTGAAATACATAGAATGGACTAGAAGAATTTAGAGAAAGTTCTGCATTAAATATGTTCCCCCCACCCGCTTTCTGTTTTTTTTTTGGTTAGGGGACAGCATGTGGATTGATGACCTGACAGAGGTTAAAGGTAATTGAGATGATTCTTATGGAATTGTAATCTATTGATTACAGGAACAGACTGGGAATCTGAACCTCTGGGAATCTACCTCAGCAATGAGGTAGATAATTATCCTTTGTTATGCCTCAGTTTTCCCATATGTAAAATGGGATCACTGCTAATTGGCCTTGAGTTCTTAGTGGGGGAGATTTTCAAAGGTGCAGAAGGCAGATAAATGTCCAGTTATTGAAAATCAGGTGGAACTAGGCACCTTAACTGCTGTTTGTACACTTGATAACTAGGGCTCTGCAAAGCTTTGGTCGCCTATTCGATTCAGAGATTTGGCCCAATTCGGTGGCCACATCTCAAAATCTGAATCGAATCGGGAAACCCATTAAAAGGTCTGGATCAAATCCAAAGCCTCAAAATCAATTCAGAAAAGATTTGGAGAGATTTGGATTGGCTGGGGAGAGGCAAGCACAGCCAGGTGCCTGCAGGTTCTCCTGTGTCTCCTCCATCTGAGCCTGCCTCTCCCCAGGTTGGGGGAGCTGCACTGCTGCCCTGCTTGGCCTCATCCCTGCCTGGCCCCAGCCTCCTGGCACTCAAAAAAAAGCCCTGCACTTCTGCCCCTGCCTCTCCCCAGGTTGGGGGAGCTGCACTGCTGCCCTGCTTGGCCTCATCCCTGCCTGGCCCCAGCCTCCTGGCACTCAAAAAAAAGCCCTGCACTCACAGCTGCAGCAGCTGGGATCAGGGCCTCTGGGAACTCCTGGCAGAGCCCCCCCACCCACACAGCACGGGGCAGTGGGGATTGCCCTCCCCTCCACTTGGCACCTGCGTGGCAGCTGTCGCATCATGTGGGTGCGGTGTGGCTCGGCAGGGCGCTGTGCACTCTGGGAGCTGGGGTGGCTCCAGCAGTCACCTGGAACCCAGCAATACTCAGCCCCAGTGGCCCCAGCTCCCAGAGAGGGTACAGTGCCCTGCCAAGCCATACTTCACCCGCGCCATGGAGCAGCTGCTGCATGAGTGCTAGGCGGGGAGGGGCAATCCCTACTGTCCCCTACTGCCCCACGCTGCATAGTGGGGCTCTGCCACAAGCCCTCAGAGACTCTGATCCCTGCTGCTGCAGCTGGCGGGCGTGGGTTTTTATTTATTTATTTTTTTTAAGGGATGGGAGGCTGGGACCAGGCTGGGGATGGGGCCGGGCAGGGCAGCCATGTAGGCTTCTCCTGTGGCTCCCCCTTCTGGGGG
>NW_005842021.1:2169247-2169871 GCF_000455745.1 Alligator sinensis | reverse complement strand
GACCCACGGGAGAACCTGCAGCCTCCTGGCCATGCCTGCCTCTGCCTGGCCGATCCGAATCAACACCGAATCTCTGATTTCTGATTCAGCTGAATCAAATGGGGACAGTGATTCAAATCACTGAATCGAATCACTGACCTCTGTATTGGCCGAATACGAATCAAATTCTTCCCTATACACACAGGCCTATTGAAAACTTCCCCATTACTTAATTGGTGGTGGCCAAACCCTGTGAGACCTTGTAGGAAAAGAGTTATAGAAGTGCAAAGGCACTAAGGGGGTTCAAGTAAAGATAAAATGAAAGGCCAACTTGAGAAGTGCTTTGCACGATAAATTATAATCTATAATGAAGGCAACCTATATCAAATACTCTGAGGGCTATTGTTGGGAATCTAGAGGCTTTGTTACATGGTAATTTTGGGTGGTTCCTGGAGCTCTTCATACCTGGATGGTCTGCATGTTAACACCTGCAATTGATTTTAAGCACTTGTTACACAGCTCAAAGTTATACCACTCCAGGACAGGATTATCTCTGATCTGTGTTCCCCAGCTTGTGTTAGGACCTTGTTACCCTGTGAGCTGCAGCTACAAGTAAGTGGGGTGATGGGGAGCCCCTGGGGGCAA
>NW_005842021.1:2164980-2169237 GCF_000455745.1 Alligator sinensis | reverse complement strand
GAGTCCTGGGAGTCAGGGGCAGGGTGCAAAGGGGAAGCCTGGATTGAGAAGGAGATGATTCAGTCCTCCAGGCCCTTGCTGGTCTGAAGTGTGACTGCTCTAAACTCGAGCCAGCACAGCACTGATCAACATTTGTGCAGCAAAGTGTAATGTCTAGCAAGGCCCTAGGATTCTGAAGATAAAGTCCTACCTTTATATTCTTGGATTATCATGCATCTAAAGGCAGTAGAAAGTGACCCATGGCATTTTAGGAGACTAGAAGCTGGTGGTTCATTCTCCATTAATACCACATCTGTATATTCTGTATATCTGTAGTCAGGTGTATAAACATCTGACTTACTGCTTTTGCTTGCCAGTGAGCAAATCTCTGCCTGAATGTATAACCACTCCATGGACATTTTTTTCCTGGCCAAGAACCTGTCAGGTTTTCATCCAATAACTGATATTCACTAAAAAGCAAAATCTTGAAAATTTCAGCTCTGTAGCTATTTTGTCTTTGGTTTCATACCATCATTGCCAGAAATGCATGGTAAAACCTGATCATTGTTAATCTTATGAAATATTATTGCTTAAATATTAGGAGGAATCTTAATAGTCAAATGACCTTTGTGTACACTTACAGAGTTACCCTTTGACCTTAATTCTATTCTTAGTTACACCAGAATAAAGCCATTAGTTTCACTGAGATCATTAATGTATTTAGAGACCTAAATTTGAACTGAGATGTTTTATCTTTCCGTCACTCAAATTTGCCATTTAGATGAGGGCATAAAACAGTGAATATATCTGATGTTGATCTGGTTTGAAAGTGCAGGCCAGAGAGCAGCTCTTGAAAATTAATGCTTCACTGAAATTAATTTTAAGGCATCCCTTGTAAAGAAAAGCTGAACTGAAAACTGCTGCCATGGTTGTGATCCAGGTAGTAAAGTGAGTCATTAGCTGAGTTCTGAGCATTTGTTCAGACACAAAGCCTGTATTAAGGTGTGTTCTATTGGAGGATTGCCTAGCAATGTTCAGTGTGGACACTCTGTTAATCAGTTAGATAATTTCATCGTAAAACCTATGCATGTCTATAAAGTACAGAATCAACATACTGTTAATTCTCTACTTCATTTTGGGTAGACCTTATTCCTTGTTATATACTGACTTAAAGAAATATCCCTTGCATATACACATGCTCAGTTCAATTAACAGGTCCACTAAAGCTGCTTTACAAAAATAAATAAGAATTAAGTCCATTGACAACAAAATAACAAAAACTGCAAAGGCATCCTTGAATAATAGTTTAGGGTTATTATAATAATATTTGGCAATGTTGAGATACCCAAGGGGTATCGACAAATTTCAATACAATTTTTAAAAGCAAAATTTAAGTAACGGAAAATATAGAAAATTGAGGTTGACTTCCTTGCCCAGTTTTAGAAAAGAAAGCTATTATTTAGAATGCCTGAGATGCAAAATTTCAAAATTTGCTAGATTTCTTCTAAGTTTAGGGTTGCTCAGAAATGAGGTTTTAATTCAAGTTATTGTTTTACTGTTTTGAGGAGAAGTTGTGATTATTATGTCTCTCGCGTGCTTTCCAAGCATGTTATAAAGTAGGGTTCTTTCCCAAATGAGGCTACTATATAAAAGATCAAAAAGAAAGGATAGAATAAATGGGTGCAATATATAGCTAAGGTGATAAAGAATGTAATTAGGTGTGTGTGTATATATAGGTAATAGGTTTTAATAAAGATGATGCTTCTTGATAGAACAGGTAATACAGGCGACACTTAGGCTATGAGCATCTTGTCTTTAGTACATTAATTATAATGTATCATAAAGGGATTCAACTGAGCAAGGAATTCAGCATTTGGCATATAGGGAGTTCCTGATGTTCAGCAAGTAACTCAGCACCATTTATATTGTAGTGTGTAGATTACACAAGCACATACTGGGACTACAGATTTATTTTGCTAAACCATTGGGACAAAAGTAGAGCAATACAGATGGCACATACCAATTGGAGGAATTTTTCAGGAAAAAAGGTGTTGACCATATAGTGGAATGGTGTAAAATGTGTTTGTGTGGTGCTGAAATCAGAGATTAACCAGCCCACTCATGTTGTTGGACTTCAGTGTTGTTTCCACATGTTTAAAAGTTGTGAAATAGTTATGTGCATTTTTACATCATGTTTCCTCTTGATTCACGAGGGCTGATGAATCCCCATTAGTGATGCTGAGTGTTATGTTTTTCAGCTTTCCTTTGTATTAAGATGAGAATAGGCAGCTTGATCCACCACTTCGGAAGTCCAGGGTCTTCAAGGGCTTTGAATCAAATTCAGATAGTTTTGTTTTAACATATTAAGTTTAAGACATGCCCCCAGGGGAAAAAATAAAGCAGGGAATGGAAAGCTAAAATGCCAGTTTATCCGCAACCCATGCTAGTGGGTAAAGAGGAAAAGTACAAAGGGAAGGATTAGGTAGTTTGGATAAGCTTCCACATCTTAATTTATTATATGGAATGAATTCAACTTTCACAGGTTCCCCACAAATTTACTCACAAGGAACTGCATGCAATGTATTTGACTAGGAGTATGTCCTTTCTGAGCTAGGTATATTGCTAATTAATATTAACAAGTGAAGAAGACATTGTAGTTCCCATATAAACACTGAAATAATTTTGGCTTCATAAATCAGTCACATTTTCCTTCTGGATAGCTTGGTTCATACTTCTGGAGTTTAAAAGTGGCCAAATATTTCTTTCTTCAGTTGCATGGAGGAGAAGGAAATTCACTTCTTGAGCAAGGCTTAAATGACAGCATTAAGTCCTAAGTCTATTTCCATGGCCATATTAAAAAAGATTCCCTGAAACTGGGGGTTGTACTGGGAGTGCTGACACAATCCAATTCCTAACTATCGCTTTGCAAGCTATGCTGCTATAATAAGAAGAAAAGGTTGTGTCTTCAGTGGAAAACTGATGGAAGTTAGTAATGCTGGGTGAAAATATGCAGCTCATTTAAAGGAGGAGAAACTCTAACAAAGTAAATGAATCACATAAAAAAGGTTTAAAAAGACAGGCCAGAAATGAAAGACACATGTAAAATATAAGGGAAGGAGAATTTTTCCTTCATTCAGCATACCCTGAGAACCTGATTGTCATCCAATTAGATGCTGAGAGAAGGTTTGATTAATCTATCACAAGGAAAAGGGCCTGGCTTCACTCACTAATCGGGGAGGTGTGAAAGCAGCATGTGGGTCCCTAGAGATTTCCTCAGCTTCTGTATTAGCATGATCAGGTGTGACTGCATAGTCAGATTCCAGGACAACTGTCTTCTTTGAATTATTAGAGCTAATTGTAAATAGGAGCTTACAATCCAAAGGAAGTCAGATCAGGCCTGCCAGTGTGAATTTCCCTGTAGCTCTAGCTTCTCTCAACTTCAGGTGTAATTTTTTTTTTTTACAGTGGTTCTGTATTATCACATGTGCAGTCCAGTATGTTATTTGGTTGATTTGTTTTTAATTCCTTGGAACCTCTGAGCCCAACGTTATTAATCAGGGTTATAAAGAAGAAAAAGAAAACCTTTCCCTTGTGCAGTGGAGTGACTTCCTGGACACTGCAACGAGGCTAAGTCAGCCTAGTGGCTGGAAGATGGCTTGAAGATTTTGATATACCAATGGCAGATCCTCTTGGCCCATCTCTATCCATATACTGTTGTAGAGAGACTCATACAACAAATAACATTCATTTTCAATGCAGCAGCCACCTCAGATAAATAAGTTACTCCCCTTTCCTGCAAAATGCAACCCCATATCTATGGGTAGAGGTGGAGCCTCCATCATTATATAGTTATGGAAGTACCTATAATCATGAGTACAGGAACAAAAAAAAATGTTGGGTTGAAAATTTCTACCCCTGAAACAGAACTCTACAAGAGAAAGCAACATATCACTCAGTGTCCTGAAATCCACCAAATATGAGCCCTCCACAAGAGGTGAGGGCTTATTATTAGAACAGTTAGAAAGCTAGAATTTTTTGTGTTCCCAAGCAAGAAATTTATAAAGCAGGCATGTTTTGAGATTGAATATTGTTCTGTCATATGTTTTGAGATTGAATATTGTTATGTCATGTCACAACAACATGTGGAGTGTGCTTTTAAATGACTGCTATATCATACTGCATTTGTACAATTTTTATTTTCTTCTGATATGCAAATAGAAAATACCATAGGCGCTGACTTTGGTTTTTGCTGGTGGGTACTTTTTTTTTTCCGCATTC
>NW_005842021.1:2138540-2164970 GCF_000455745.1 Alligator sinensis | reverse complement strand
TGCATGCCCAGAAGAGGCAATATGTGACTTCAACCTGGCTTGTCTGACATGGCTTGTGGGTGCTGAGCACCCACTAATTGTTTTTGGTGGGTGATTGAGCCCTGGAGCACCCATGGAGTCGGTGCCCGTGGTAAATATATTAGCACAGAACACAGGAGATATTTTTAGAATCTTTCTACCGAAGGAGAATACCATTGGGTCTGTAAATATTGTAGAAAATATTCAGACCGTGAGCAGGAATATAGGATTCTACTTATGGCTCCCCCACCCTCAGTGGCTCTATATGGATTGGGTTTTGCTTCCAATTCAAGCTTTGAGTCCCTAAGAGCAGACCTAATGATGTATTGGGTGGGCAGGGATTCCTTTCTGCCCAGTATAGCTAAGAGTAAATAGCTGTTCTTTTTTTTTTGAGAAAGGCCAGTCTCGTTTTTCTGTTATTGCTTCATTGAGATATCTAATTAAGGTTAGTTTCTCCTCCACACCCCAAGACTAGTGATGGTTCTATATCTCATGAATAAGGTACAACCAGATAACTTCTAAGTTCATATATACGATAGCCACAGAGGACTGTCTGATTTTGTGTAAATATGTATATCCTAGCAGACCCTTCAGTGTTCTGTAATCCCTACCTTTATAATTTTCAAGGTATATGGCAATCATACATCTATTTTATGATAAGTAATTCTCCAAAGTGCACCTACCGTGACTGCAGGTCTGTGCCTCCATTCACTGTAATCATTATTCAGAATGTTAGAAAGGCCTGAGATCAGGATAAAACTACTTGACCATAGGGTTGCCTAAGAAAAAAAACCCTCCAAGTCAAATGAATGTTAGGCTGATTTATTCCTGGAGTCATAGTTCACCTACCAATTAACAAAATAAAATCAAACTTTTACAATAAAAGTTATATTTTAAAATATGCTAAAGTTGCTGCGTAGTAGGCACTATGGCCGTCAACACAATTGGAGACAGAAGAATACAAATCCTTCACAGGGTTGGGTTAGGCTCCTAACTCCCCTGCAAAGATGAGGGTTTGCTAAGTATCTGGAGATATTTAGAGCTGCAGCACACAGCTGCTGAGTTGCTCAAGCTGTTTGCTGCAGCTTTTATTTCAGTACACCCCTTGCCCAGTCAGCTGTATAGAAACACCAATCAGCTGGTCAGAGAAGTAACACCCTATGCCAAGTATGTAAGTGCAGTTTGTGATGCCTCAAAGCTGTCTGAGGCATCAGAAACCTCATATGCACCCATTTGCCACACTGCTAATTTGCAGTGGCTCGGTGCCGCTGCTGCTCCAGGAGGCCCCCAGGACCACAGATAAGGCACCTGGGACCAGCAAGTTGCTGGCCCGAGCCTCTCCTACCCCACCCGAGGCAATTTGCCATGCACCGGAGTGTGCATGCAGGGGCATGCTCTGGGACAAAAAGCAGCAGCACAATTATGTGTCGTGCTATTTGTCCAATGGGAAATGCGCACCCCGGCTCGTGCACCCCTGCTCGTCTGGACATGTCCTATGATGTAAAAACCTCTGCAAACAGATAGTATCTTGTTCTTAATTATACAACCTGAACTAAGCGGGTTGTGAACTACCCTGATATGAATGACACAGGCTTTGCTATATACACAGTATTGGGTTTGGAACTTAAGGCTTTATGCTATAACTTCCCAGATTTCTAGCATGTAAAATAAAAGACAATCTCTATTAGCATGAAGTAGCACTTATGCAAAAGCAGCAATGTACTTCAAGAAGTGTAATTATACAAGACATTTTATCTTCTTGGGTGGCTGGCCTTTGAGCTAATAAGGATAATTGGTATAACGACACTGTTTTTTAGTCAATAGCTCCTTAAGAAGGTTGATACTATAATTCCTTTTTTAGGTCCACATTGTGGACCAATACTATGTAACCATGCAAGGGCATAAATGGTACCTTTTAAGAGAGGAAGGATGATACAGCAGTTAGGGTTTAGTCTGGAACTTTCAGTTCTGTCCTTTTACATAGCCTTGTGTAAATCCCTTTAAGTATGTCTATACTCTTATTTAATACCACTGCCCAGGTCTACCCTTTAGGGAAATCCGTCCAATCATCTATCCCTTAGCTTATCAGTCCATCTTGCCCCAGGGAGCTCTCTTGAATGTCAGGGCCTGACATCAAATCTCCCTGGAGTCCATTGCTCCCTGGAGCACATTCAGAAGTCATGTGGGCTGACGGCCAAAAATCAAATGGAGTTCACTGGCACCTGATTTCTAACCATCCTAAACTCGATTTTCAGTATATACTGACTAGCAAAAGGAGATACCAATATTGGGAAGACTGATTACTAGAAGGGCTTGAGTGGAGCCCCTTTAGGATTTTGTCTTCCCACAATTCATCTCTTTGTATGTTTGGTCTGCAGCTGTGACAAAGTAATATAGATGGAAAGGGATGTTTCCTGCGGCTGAGGCTACTTAAGGGTCAATCCCAGGGTTGACTCCAAAAAAGCAGTATAGACACAGGCAAAAGTATTTAGGTGCCTAACTTCTAATTAAATCTATTAAGGCTTCTAAACAGGAGGTAGCACCAAGATATCATTTTGGCTATGGGTCTTAATTTCTCTGAATTACATTTATAAAATGCGGTTAATAGCATTCAGAGGTAGGAGGAAGGTTGTAAGGATAAATATATTAGAAAACACTGTGAGATTGTTGACAGAAGGGAACCATATTAAACAGTTTGTAAAATAGAGGAGTAAACTAAGTGTCACACAAAGTTTAGCTAGACCTTAGCCATAACTCAGAAAACAGTATAGGCAGTTCATTAAATATTTATTGTTGATTATAAAAACCTTTCCTAATACGCATACGAGGTATCAAAAATATCTAAATAATAATGTATGACAACAAAGTGCTTTTGATACTATAGTAATTGGGACTATAAAGAATACTTTAGCCATATGGACACAAGCAAAAACAAGTCCTTCTTCAATGGACTCTGAACAATGGTTTCTTCATTGGTCATGCTACTAAATACTGTGTCTCTTTTTCAACGTATTAATAACTAGAGGTTAGTAGAATGCCTTGGTAATGTAAATTTGAAGCTAACTTGGCATTATACCTAAGCTTTACTCTTAAATTGGCATCATTTTATTGCACTGATAACTAGAAGTAGCAAATCAGAAATTAGAAAGAAAGAAAACTGACACTGATTGATGTCCAAGTCTTTCTCCTGATTCGCTGATTAAACTCATCAATCTATATGCAGAAGAGGTGTCCAATGCAAATGGAACCAACCAGCCTTAACAAAGCAGTGCTGTCAGCATACTAAAGGGAAAGGGAAAATGGCACATACAGAAAACAAAACAAAAACAAGGATTGCTTGGTGGGCTTTAAGACCTTAAGGTTCCTATAAGAGCTGTTGAATGATAATTTAAATGCATCTTTAAGAACACCATAGGATCTTCCTACGCTATATAGCTACATTGTGGTTCACAGTTTACATAGGAAGGCATATAAAGGTTCCTCTTGGGTCTTCTGGGCTGCACCTGCATGTATTCCCTGCCTTGTCCTTTCCCACCCTCCTTCTGGGAATACTGTGCTATAGACACTCACTACAGCCCTGCCCAGCTGTTCTGTTTGATGCCTCCTTGCATAGAAGTGGAAAAATGGGATTGTCCCCTGAACTCCTTTTCTCATTGGAACAATCTGACTTCAGATTTGTAAAGGGTTTCATCTAAACAAGATTATAAATTCATTTTCATTAATTGCAAGGGATAATATTTGAAAAGCTCATTGTATTTAAGTGGTTTTTTTTACCTGCAATGGTAGAATTAAAGATACCAAGTAAACTGGTATGCCTTTACCATGCTAGACTCAAGAGGGCCTTGGACCTACACATGGCCATATCTGGCAATAATTTCTCTATTACATTCTCTACCTTCTCTCACACAATAAAAAAAACATGCCTTAACCCCTCTCGTCTTAAAACAAAAATTGCACTTGACTCCACTTTTTTCTCCAACTGCCACTGTGTCTCCCTTCTCGATTTCATCTCAGTTCATTGGGTATGTTGGATATGATTCCTCTCCAGCCTGGCTTTTGCATCTTGAATGCCACTGAAACTGTTCTTTCAAAGTTTGTACTGACTCATTAACCAAACCACAGAACCAGTGCTCCAACCTCATCTTTCCTGATCCATTAGCTAACTTTGGTACAGATGGCTGTGCTCTTCTTTCTGAATTCTTTTTCACTCTTCTCCTCCCTTGGGTTCCATGACTCTGCTGTCTCCTGGTTCTCATCTTATGACTTCCTTTATTTCTTCAATGTGTTCTTTGTTTCATCTTCTGAAGCTTTCCCTGTGGCTTTCCTTGGGAACCCCATAGGACTTTCCTTTTATGCTTTATCTTTGTATTCTCATCTGCGACCATGAGTTTAACTACCACTTATATGCAAATATCTCATAGGACTCTCTCTACTCAAGATCTGTCTCTTTTGGTCTGAACTAAGAACACTGTCTCTCTCAGAAATCACTTTGTAGGAGATTAGCCCACACCTTAAACTCAACACAGCTAAACCAGAACTCTGACTCTCGCTTCTTTCTAGGTCCCTATGACCAGGCTACATCTACACTGCCAATTCTTACTGCACAACTTATCTAAGGGACAGCTTTTCCTATCCAACCATATTGGTAAAACTGTTGTCCAAGTTCTCATCATATCACATTTTAATGATTAAAACATCCTTTCTGCTCTTTAAAAAAAATAAATTTCTTGCTTCACAGATATTTATTCAGAATGCTGCTGAAAAGACATTTTTTTAGGCTATCATTTTGTCCACATTACTGCTCTTTATTCATCTCTACCCTTTCTATCACCTCTTATTCACTATTGAAAGGTAAGCTCTCACCTCTGAAAAGCCCATGAAGCAGCCTAGTTATTAGCCTTTCAAATAAGTTCCTTCCTGTTTTCTCCATGACATCCCTTATGCATGGATGAGGTTCGCATTTTAAAACTCTTCTTTGCCACGATGCATGCAGAAATCTTGACAACAGATAGGCTGATGATATGTTATGACTGTTGCTTATCAGGCTGACTAATAGTTGTCTCATTGTTTCCTTAAGTCTCCTGTCTATATCTATCTGATGTATCTTGTCTTACACTTACTTAGACTGTAAATTCTTTGGGGGCAAAGAGTGCCTTTTTGTTCTGTGCTCATACAGAGCCTAGTATGATGGGGTTCATGACTAGAACTAGCAGTCATCGTCATCATCATCTGTGGGTTTATATCAAAAATCAGAATTAGGCCCTTTCTGTGTTTATATTCATGCTGTTCTGAGGAGATAATATTTCTGTTCATACGCATATCAGTGTATTTTAAAGTTGAATAAAGACTGATGAATGTGCATTTTAATATTAAAAGCATGCAAAGAGTAATATTAAAGCATGCAAAAAGACTATTAAGACTGAGGGTGTAAAGACTATATACCGCAACCTAACCCAAGGAAAAAGAGGTCAGCAAGCTGCATGCTATAGGAGAATAACGTTTAAAATATTTTTAAAAAGAGAAGTTTCTTAGTTTGTGCATGAGACTAACAGTTATAAAAAGAACTTGAAGTATGCATCTTCAGTGTAATAATGCTAAACCTTGAAGAGAAAAATATGGCCCCATTTGTTAACTATTCTGGTGGTACTGGGAAAGTTAAAAGATGACAAACCTCTGCAAAGACTATCATATTTTATAAGTTCCTGCTTGAACTCCTCCCTTCAGAATTTAAACAAAGAACTAACCTTAATCAATTTTACAACAATGAACCAATGTCAAAACCCCTTTACTCGTTATTTCACAAATCCAGTAAAACAGTAATAGCCAATGACCATTAAGTGTTTGTCCCCCTGCTGAAGGTTTTTAGAAGGATCATAGTTAACATATGATCACAAGATCTGACCAAATGAGTCACCTCTAGACTGACCTAACTGTAGCCTAGGATTAATCTTCATTGTAACTGGCTGCTTTTAGGCTCAACCCAGTGATGTAGTTGACTGCTGCCACCTTATATAGCAACATGTTCCAACTTTATCAGTCAAATTTGATTGTGAAGGGCTTTTGATCAAGAATTACCACCTCTTTCTATATTATGCCTTGGTGTTGTTATGAGATGAGATATATTAGGTATTGACTCCATCCCAGATGCCAGCCTCCATCCTTTTTCAATGAGCAGGGCCCTCCCACTTCAGAGATATGAAGCTTTTTCTGTGTGTGAAGAGGTTGGACTACTGAATTTGTACGTGTGTGTACATATGTATTCAATTGTGTTAATTAATCCCCTGTCTTCTATTATTTTTCATGAGAGCTGAAGGGCAAATATATTTTTAAGCAAAAGTTATTAAAGTGTTGCCTTTTCATCCTTAAATAGTTAATAGCTAAAAGAAAAATGTATAGCTCCTTCAATTTGGGAATAGTTCCCATGTGCTATTTACTGAAAATACTTTTATGAGATGATTATGGTTATGATTTCTGATTGAAAGTGGTGAACCAAATGACCACGTGAGGTGGCAACACTTTGGTTACTGCACTGCTGTGTGGAAGATCAGATCTCCTTTTCTGTGAACTGTCACAGACTGGAAAGCAGCTTTAGACTCACTGCCCTTGTATTTTCAGATTTTTCTTCTAGAAACTAAGAACTTTTTAGTTTCAGTTTGGACAAGTGGGGCTAACAAGCCTTACTCTCCAATCTCAGAGTGGCTTTGTGAGGGTTAATCTCAATGTTTGGAAGAGGAAAACCCTGCCAAAAAAAAAAAAAGATGTATTATTTGTGTAAATGCCTAATATTTCTAAATGGCAAAGCATCAGAACTATTTGATACTTACATTTTATATCACTATAAGTCAGATCTTACTGTTTCTAGGTTTTCTATAAGTGGACTCAGATAGGTAAATGCTTACCTTCGCTGAAAACTTATTTTTGTTTCCTTGATATAATTACTTTTTTAGCAAATTCTGAACAAAGATGATTTTTTGCAAAACAATTGATCTAAAAAAAAACAAACCGAGAGTCTGTTCATAAAGTCTACACAAATAAAAGACTCCTTCAGACTCTTTTAATGGATTTTAAGTGGGAAGCATGAGAATTCTAGTGGTATCAATGTGAATTACAGACTAGCACACAAGCAATGTAGCGAGGCCACACAGCACTTGTGTAATTTACAATTTGTCAACATTGTGTATGTTTCTAGTTTCCTGTATGATTCACCACTTGGTTGATATTTTCTATTTATTGTTTACATAGACCTAAGCTTTGAACATCCATGCAAAACCACCGTATTTAGGCTTTAAATCAGTCACACAAAATGAAAAATCTCAGATCATTCCAAGTGATTCATTTAATATTTTATAAGGAAAATACAACTTGAGTTTTACAGTTAAATTTGCAAGAAGATTAGAAAGGGCAGCAACAGTCCATATATTACCAGCAGATGAAGTGGAAATAAAGTAGAAAACCAAGAGATAAGTTTGTAACAGCTGTACTCATACTTAATGTGTAGGTTTCATTCATTATATATATGTACTGCATAAATATGTTAATCTCCTCTCTCTATCAGTTAACAAAGAGGGTAAAAAGGGTAGAAAATGTCATTAAAACATGTGTAGGTGTTTTTGTTAAGAGTAATGTATTGATACTGTAAAATTTGATTATCAAGATTGTCTTGTTTTAATTTCATGATATATCAGTCTATGAGTGCATGGGATAGACCTCACTTCCTTAATTCAAGCGAAGCCATACAGTATGTGCTACATCTTGGGAATCCCAAAGTGGTAGTAAATCTATCAGTTGAAATGCAGTAGGAAGAATATCAAGGATTTCCAGCCCTCTTTACCTCAAATAATCTTATTCCTCCTCTTCCTCTTTCTTTGGAGCTTGGAGACTGCAATCTCCGGTGAGGCTGCAACACTTTTATTCCATAGTCAGTTCCTACAGCATATCTATAGTATCAAACCATTCAGCAAACCACTGGAACAGACTGCTTTTTTTTTTCTGTCATTGAAATATGTTGCCCATTTTTTGACCACTGTTAAAGATGTTCAAAAAATGTCTAAGACTTTTACAAAAAATTAAAACAATATATCTTGTGTAAAACTGGCCAACAATTCTAGTCTTTGATTGAGGATTTCAACCAGACATTGTTGATTTTAGAAAATACTACATCGAAGCATGAATGGCTAGCTGCGAGCTCATGTTTACTAGTTCGCACAACACACTTGTTTCCCCGAAAGCCAATTCTGATTCAAATCAATTTAATTAAGTAACAAAGCTTGTTGTCATGGTAACAACGCTACTAATTTGTCATGGCAAATACTCTGTGAGATTGACCAGTTGCTAAGCAACAGCCAATGGGTTTGAAGACAGAAGATGGCAAATTCTATCTGGTGCAGATGTTGTGATCTAGTCTTGAATTAGGCCTCTGTTCAGAGTGGATTCCCAAGAGAGCATCACCTGGATAGCTTAATAGCATCACAGGGAGTAGCATGCCACAACAAATTACATTGTTTTGCACATTTTAAAATGTGTTTGAGAGAGAAGCTAGTAAAATAAGTTAATTTGATGCTCAGTGTCGTCTTTTTATTTTCCTGTTCCAGAATATCCAGAGATGATTCAATCTTACTGTATTTGGCTTTGCATATGCATATTTATATCTCTGAAATAATCTTGTATCCATCTTTGTACATATGATACATAAAATTTAGGCATGCAAGCACAAAACATATGGATTAAGGATAAATCAGTCCAACAAAATGTGGTTAGAGTGATGTGAATAAAATTACTTCACTCCAAACAATGGAGAGCAATCTTTTTATTTTCAGTTTATTATTATTATTGTCTTTCTCTCTCTCAAGATGGCCCAATACTTCACAGTTTAAACCTGATTTACTTTTATTTGTGAAAATAAATTAATTATTTCTTTGACTGCAGAGCCCTGGAAATATTTCGTATTGTTGGTATCTCCCTGTTTGTTATCTGTTCGGTACCAAATTAATTATAAAGAAATGTCATTTTTACATAGGGTAATATCTTAAATGTATAGAATTAGTTAATTTATTCTAAATTCTTAATTCTCTGCAAAACACAAAGACCACTTTTATTTCAGAAGAATTAATGCATTTTTGGCTGCTTCCATGTTTGGGCCATAATACTAGAAAATTCTGAACAGAATAAGACACTTGTGTTCATTCAAAGCTGCAATGAAATCCATCCATGTACAGCATTTTGCAGGACTGAGACTTGCAATCTGTCAAAAAATATGATTCCATCACAAATTTGGACTGATTTTTCAGGGATATTTTTATAAAGGAAAAAAGTTTTGACCATTTCAAAATATACCATTTCAACATATTATCAAATTATTTTTTTAAATTTTGAAATTATTTCAGGTTGCATTTTTAAACATTATAATTATTATATTCTATTATAATACTACCTTTTAAAGTGTTGGAACTAAAAGGATTCTTTTGATTTTGTCAAATTATAAAAAAAAAAAAAATGTAAATGACCTGAAGCATTTTTTCCACATTTTTCTTTGTAAAGAATTTTCAAATGCTCGGTTTTTATTCCGACTCAAATCAAGTCAGATTTCAGTATCTTTAAATCTGCCTCAAAACAGAGTTCTAATCCCTGGCACATCTTTTCTCTACTCAGGACCTTAGTCATGATGGGAAGTTCCTCTTTTAATCAGTGTCACTGGTAGATCACCAAGCCTTAGGGCAAACAAGCTGGTTTACACTAGCTTGAAAATCCAGCACTCAAATCCCTAATTATAGTATACTGAATATATGCCCTTTGTTGCCTATGTCTTGAATTTTCTTGGTTTCTAGAATCATAGCAACAATTGCCCTGGAAGGGATCTCAGGAGGTCATCTAGCCCACCCCATTCTCAATATATGATTCTATCTAAACTAGCTAAGACAACTATTTATCTAACCTGCACTGAAAATCTTCCAGTGATAGAGGTTGCAGAACCTCTCTTTCTAGACTGTTGCAGTGCTTAGCTACCCTCATAGTTCAAAGGTTCTTCTAATATCCAACCTAAATCTCCCTTGTTGCAACTGAAGTGCATTGCTTTTTGTGCTGTTATTTGTGGATAAAAAGGACAGTTGATTGCTATCCTCTTTATAACAACCCCTTTTGTATTTGAACACGGCTATCAAATAATTACTCCTCCATTTTCTTTCTCTAGACTACAAATCCTATTTCCTCCAACCTTGCCTTGTACATCATATCTCCTACATCTCTACTTGTTTTTGTTGTGGTTGCTCAGGACTTCTTTCAGTTTGTCCACATCTTCCTTGAAGCGTGGAGCTCCATATTGGGCACTGTATTTCACATGAGGCCTCACCAGTGACGAACAGAATGGAAGAATCACTTTCTACAACTTGAACATAAGATTTCTGTAAATACATCCCAGCATGCTAGAATTTTCTGCAATAATATTATACTTCAATTTATTTTTTGCTATGACTCATAGCTCCCTTTCTATACTACAGTCTGTCAGTCATTCCATATTTTGTATGTGGGGCTTTGATTGTTCCTTTATAAGTGGTGTACTTTGCACTTGTCCTTTTTGAATTCCATCATATTTATTTCAGGCCCTTATGTCAATGCAGTTGCATTTCTCAACCATACAATCTGATCAGAATACATATCAGATTTATTTGACATAACTGATTTCCCCTTAACTGGGCTCATTTGCATTAACTATACCACCATTTTTTAATTCTTTACCAGTTACATTCTATATCTACCTTTCCTTGACTTTTCCTGGGATCTATGATAGCCTATGGTTACTGGAATCATTCCATTACTCTGTCTAAATACTGGCTATACATTAGTTTCCACCCCCCACCACCAGATGTTCTATATTATTTCAAAATTTGTTAAGTATCAACATGAATGGCCAAGCAAGCTGTTCTGCTAATTCTTTTAATCTTTTGGAGCACATTTTATCTGGTCCCGAGGATTTCACTACATTTTGCTTTTGCAATTTTAATTAAGTTATTATCCTCTCTAGTTAGTGATGAAATAGAAACTCTTTCATACATCCTCTATCCTGTTTTCTATACACAGAATCAGAATCTATATTGACACTTCCTTTTCTGCATAATTTTTGACAAGTTTGCTCTCCCTCTCTAGTAAAGAAATGACACTATTGCTAGGTTCTCTTTAGGCTTCTAAGCAAAAGGAAGGCTAAATTATCTTCTATCCATCCATAGTTAATCTTGCTTGTCTTGTTAACCCCCAAATGCCTAGTGAAGTTGATACACAGTTCAGAATACTAATATACTTATTCCTTAATTGATTTGATTATCTAACCCTAATTATTTAAAAAAAATAAAATCCTGCAAGTTATTTTATCTTCGAGCCCTTTCCCCCACAGTGTGCCTGGGTGTTGCTTCTGGCAGACTTACTACCTGGTCCAATGTTTTACCAAAATTCACTACCTTTCTACGGTTTCTTTCAATAATGTCCCCAGGGGAAAGTCTTCTGAACCCATCATCAAAGGTATAAAATAGAAAAGCCAGTCATTTCCAGCTCCTCAAAAAGCAAATTGTTCTGCCATCTATGCTTAAAGTACATTCTTCTCTTGAACATGCACATAGCTCCCATCAATACTAATACACACAGAGAGGTGAATATTCCCCTTTGTGAGGGGTTGTAATTGAATCACCATTAGTTGCTGGCATTGTTTATAATGAGTTGAGTACTATTGCCTTTTGTTGTTAGAATGCAATAAACAACAGTTAAACTATTTAAAGGCAGCTTTGTTCATCTGTCAGACACCTGCTGTACATTTGTTTAATATATAGTAACTCCAAAGAGGTTTTAAGGTCCTGTCAAAGACAAAAGCCTGAATTAAACTTAACTACAGAGCCGCTATCAGTGCCTCCATAATAACCACTTCAAAATCCCCTTTTGAAGTACCTATGAATTAGTGCTATTGCTAATCCAAATTTACCTGTGTGAATATGCATTTTACCAGAATTCAAGTGGAGGAAGCAGTAAAGAAATAGGGTTGTCATTTCACTTCCCATAAACTTTTTAAATGGATCCTATGTAGTGTATGAGGCCGCAAGAGTGTCACAAGAATGCTCTATGAACCAAGTGCTTTCTTTTTCTCAAGAAAGTGGAGCCTGCTTAAGAAAACTTTATAGACTTACGCAAAACAAAAAACTGTACTTTTATGAAAGCTATCCATCAAATGTCAAGGATAATAATCAATTTTTTGTCACAATGAACTGATAAAAGCTTTCAGTAATAATGTCATGGGGAAAAAAATTTGTGTTGGAACTCGTAATGCTCAGCCCTGATATCAAACGAATTCATAAAAGCTCAATACCACTGTAGCCCTCGGAGGCATGACAAAACACAATTTCTCATCCACAGGATATGGAATAATTCTCTCTTTTTATTTTTTTTCACATAGAGAGAAGCAAAAGGAAAAAATCTGAATTTCAAAAAAAATATTACACAATCCTGCTTATGCAGGTGAACATTAGCGCTCATTTTGGTCGCCGATATCACAAACCGTTATGGTGATTTCTCTCACATCATGCAAATGGCTGCATAATGTCTGCTCCTCTTGGAATGTAAAATCAAATCAGCATTCTAATGCTACAAGCCCGTG
Source organism: Alligator sinensis (assembly GCF_000455745.1). Taxonomy (NCBI): domain Eukaryota; kingdom Metazoa; phylum Chordata; order Crocodylia; family Alligatoridae; genus Alligator; species Alligator sinensis. The sequence goes on along the minus strand of NW_005842021.1, from coordinate 2,152,321 downwards.
ATAAGCTTGGAAATAAATATGCAGAAGCGCATAAAAAAAAAAAAAATCAAGGCAATCAAGGAGAGCCAGCGTCCTAGCTCGGACTATAAATCTTTGTCTGTTTCAATCGTAGAGCTGGCCGAATCAGTGTAAAATTCGAGCGGGGATGTCATCAATTTCTGTTAACCTCTCTATTCTTCTTTGTGTTGGCGGTGCAGTGATGGATTGGTTTTGTCACTTGTGCTCGGTTCACAGTATGTTAACATGGAAGGGTGCAGTCAGGTTATGAAGAAGGGTTATTACTGTCCCAGCTCTGACCTGGACTTACTATCTTTTCTAGTATCACAAAACCTTACTATCTGTGGGACTAAGAAGAAGTATCCTTCGAGCTAGGTAATGCTATACAAAAAAGGAGCAACTTCTTTTATATTGCTCTTCTTCAGTTTGCCAGCCATTCCTTTCCTATCACTTTTAAACTAATAAATTAATGTAGGTGCTGCTTATTAAATCAACTACCATTCCAGGGAGAAATTTAACAAATTCCTGGATTATCTGAAGGGGTCTAGGATTTGCAAACACAAAAGACTGATAATTTTACACTCTTCAGATAATAATGCAACAGTAATAAAATACACGGGTAACAACATAAACTCACTGGCAAGCAATGAATTATATTACTGTTTCAAACACTGGCCTAGTATTGTGCTTTCTGGTATTGTTTGGCCACATGCCAGGTGTACAAATTTAGGTAGCCAAAATGTAAATACTTCCAGCAGTTCAAACTGGAAAGTGTTGTTCTTCAGCCCTTGCTTACACTTTGATACGCTGCTTGCAGTGTGTTTCCTGGACTCAGTCCTACATTTTTGAGAAATCTGGTCTTAGTTCAAAAAAAGCATTTAAGCACATGCTTAACTTTATGTATCTGAGAACTCCCATTGATGTCAACTGGTTTATTCAAATGCTTAAAATTAAGCATATTCTTAAGTACTTTGTTGGCCCGGGGCCATAAATCCTAATCCAGAGCCCACTGAAATCACTAAGAGTCTTTAAATTGACTTCAATGGACATTGGATACGACTAATAGAACTTAACACCTTGCAGGACTGAGCCCTTAAACAGCTGCCTCATTTCACCACATAAGTGGTTACATTTCCACGGTGGGTGAAGTGATCTCTGCGTGTAACATTTAATCTTGTGTGTTTCAGTTTGTTAAGTTAGTAAAGTGCTTTGGGATCACTTGAAATACAAGATGCAGTACAAATGCAAGATATTATTACAGCACCACACATACCAATTTTCTTCTGTGCAAAACACCATTCAAATAAATAGTTTAAAACAGAGGAAATAAAACAATATTTTATAAAGATTGTATATATTCACACATACATATATATAGTTTTAATATATACATGTACATTGACAAACATGCATACACACACATATGTATTTTTTAAAGAGAAAAGCCAACTAGAACAAAATAAGTTCAGAAATGGATAGCCTGATCCTATCAGATGCTGAGCAACTAAAGGTCATCAGCAATTTATAGAAGGTATTTGTCATCTTGCCAAATTGGGCATAGTATGCAAAAACAAACATCACAAATATTTGATATTCCTGTGAAGGAATAAGGAGCAAAGTGTGGATGTTCAAAAACAGCAGGTGAAGTGGGCATTCAAGTTTTATTGACAGACCACAGGACCTTTTGCCCTTAAGCAATGAAGTAAACTACCAGGATCTCCACCCTGGGTGACAGGGGCTGGGTTGGCTGTGGCAGTGTTAACATTGGTGGTTGGGCTGGCAGTAGCAGTGGCTGCCATTCATGTGACACTGCCCCCACCTCCAAAGTGGGAGATCCTGGTCACCCAACCATTGTTATGCTACTGCTCTTAAGTGTTTTTCAGCATCTCACCCAAAATCTTTAATACAAGAATGAGAAAGTTGCAGTCATAAGAAATTAATTTCTGGGCCCTGTACTCGAGAAATGTTTAAATTCATATGAAAAAGTCAAAGCTAAATATATTGGAAAAGTAAAGTAAGGAACAATTGCTATGTCATATTTCATGTTGCTTTTGATCGCTGATTTTAGGAATTTGGAATAAAGCTTATCCGGAGAGCAGGCCAGGCAATCCGACCAAATCCAAACTGATTAGAAGTTACACAAGCAATTTCTTTCATTTAAAATGTATTCCTGGCTTAGTGGCATTTTTATGATGACTTGAGAAACTGAGCCACAACATATTGAGAATGAAGCCAGCAACAGCAAAGTATTTCAACAATATATTTCTCAATTTAGTTTTTGTTGCTGTGGGGTACTTTTTGGGGGTGGGGGGAGAGGCAGTCATTTTCTTTGTTTTTTTGATGCTACTATGCTATGTCATGATATACCAAGCACAGTCCTTTAAAAACTGAATTATTAATGATGCATGAATATCCACTATTTTAGGACTGTGTGCACTGAGTTTAAATATTGATTTCAACTTGATGTCAGCGCACACTAACCAAATTGACATAAGTTTAATTATTTTTCCCTAAAATATGTATTGTTTTATATCACATTTTTCCTGAGTGAAATGTCACCTTACTATAGGTTTTCCAACACTGCTCTCATCTCATAGACTTCCATGAAATGACACATATTATGTAGATTACAGAGGGCTCAATAATTGTAGCCAAGCAAAGCAAGTGAGCAAAATCATATTGATTTTCCTGAAAAATCCTCACATGAAAGAGTTGGAGAATTGGACCCAATATGATCAAACAAAATGAATAATTTCAGATGTAGTGACATTATGTTAATATGAAAGAAAGGAGGGGCTAAGGGTTAAGGTACTGAACCTGGAAGTAGCTGATATGAGTTAAACTTTAAGCTTTGCTATAGACTTTCTTCACGGTTTTGGAGGAGTCACAAGCTTGGACCCTAAAAAGCTTGACTCCAGTGGGACAAGGCTTGATTCTTTACATTAAGTCTTTACATACCTCTTTCTGGGATAAGGACCTGATCTCCCTCTGTTCAGTTCCCTATCTGTAAAATGGGAATAATTCTTTCTTTTGGCCACCTTTCACTCTCTTCAGTCTGTAAGCTGGTTGGAGCAGGCACTGTGAAAGAATAGAGACTTGTGGAGTGGGCCCTGATTTTGGTTTAGGCCTTTCTATGTAAGAATACTTCTATAAATAATGTAGAACAATAAATAATACAAACTTAGCAAGGGAGTAATGGACTCAGGTTTTGACAGCAATGAAATTTTGCCAGAGCAATAATTGAGAAAGGGCTTCAGGGCTATGCCAATTTTTTAATCCTTCTTCTTCTAGGTTGGCTTGTTGATGGTTTATTTTTACAAACTGCAATAAATGAGCACTCTCCAGTGCTCTGGACACCCCTAACAACCTATTAAAACACACAAATAATTAACCTGACCCACCAGCTGCAAGCGCATATTTGGGATATGGTAACATACTCAACTATTACTCATGATGTATTTGTCCTGTGCAGAAAATATTCATTCATTCACATGCACGTGCATCTGTGTGCACCTCCTAAACCATCCACACACAAAAGGCACCCCAATAAACAATAAGAATTTTCTTAGGAGAGGTTATGACAGTCTCCAGAAGTATAAAACACATTAAATTAAGTTAATATATCGCAAATATTTTTAGCAAGATGCCCATTTGCTATCAAATTTGCCTTAAAGATCCATGTTCCCAATTACATAATGACATACAAATTAAATGCAATTTCAAATTTAAACCTGTACAAGTGTCAGTTATCAAGTTCCATCCGATAGTCCCATGAGGCTGCCCATAGCATTGCTAGAAAGTGTATTACTGTACAGAGTTTACATCACTTAATCCAAGAAGCTACTATTAAAATAAAAACAGCAACATGAACTAATGATACTTACTTAGTATTTATATTTTGCCAGAGTCCAGTGGCTCCAGTCATGAAGCAGGGTCTTTTTCTGCTGCACAGTCATTAAAGGTCTCAGCTTTAAATCTTATTTAATAAATAATGCCAGATGAGACCAGTTCAATGAAATCTCACCTCCTGCATAACAAAGATTACTAGGCTAGTCCTAGACCAGTATAGGAGCTGTGATTTGATAAGTATCACTGACCTTAAATGATCAGTGTAAAGCAAAGGTGGCTTGAAAGTTTTGAGCATCTTTGCTAACAATTTTTCAGCTGTTTGTTGAAGGACAACACAAAGGGAAGTGAACATGGCCAAACTGATTTAGTTTTAAAAAAATCTTTAGAAGAATTTCTAATAGTTTCTTTGCTATCTGATGTCTCATACATGAAGGTAGATGTCTGGTAAAACCCTAGCTGTATTGTCATTCTGTATCACATAGTCAAAACCAACGGAGGTTAGTTATTTTCTGATAACCAATGTTAGGACAAGCGTAAAGGTAATTTATAAGCATTTTTATTAGCACTCTAGATTTGGGTTTGAACCCTGTCCAGTTCAAATAAGGACAGATTAGAAAATAAAAAGTTTGCAGATTTCATAAACATTTTAAAAACCAAAATAATTATAATAACAACTAAAAAACCCCCTGTCTTAAAAAGGGAGGGGAAAAAAAGACAATTTTGTACAAATATAGAGTAACTCAGATATCAAATAAGAATCATGATCAGGGCTGCTTGGTGCCTACCAATTTCAAAAACCTTTCCATTTCTCCCTTTTTTAGTGCTATCGACCTTAAGACCATGCAGTAATCAAGGTGCTTGATAAGTCAAACTGTTCAGTGATTTAAACAAAAGATACTTTTAGGATATTAGACTGGCAAGACAGAGGGAGGAGGGACTGGTTTAGAGAAATGTCACGGATGTCCTCTAACATTTTTTTTTTGGAACTTATTTCTTGGAGGATTTTTTTCAAGGACCAGGGTCAGGAAGAATCCACCCCAAGGGTAGTTGGAGGGAAGAAAAATAACAAGGCATGGTGGCATCAGGGGACCACAACATTGTTCACATCCTCTGTAATCATCAGTGCACTGCTCGGCTGCCTTGGTAATTTACATAATACCATCCTGACACGTTCACTTCAGTTATCCATCACCATTGGGATGGTGTTTTCTGTTTTCCTGCTTTATTTTCTTTTTCTCTCTCTTTCTGGTTTTCTTTCTCTCATTGTGTTTTATGTTTATTTGGCCAAGCAAAAAAAGATTGATTTCATATTGTATCTGCCTTTCTTGTTCAACAAATATGAAGTTGGCAAATGATGAGGCACCAAGCCCAGCTAATAAGCAAAAATGCACATATAGAGATTTTCTCTTCTAGGTTAATGAATAATATCTTTGGGGAAACTGTGGGGAGGGAGCTAATTTAATGGGTGCAGGGGGGAGCCGGTTTTATAAAGCTAAATTCTAGGGTTATGATGTACTCTATATAGTTTTATCAAAATAAATTTGCAACATGGAATAGTATCAGACACCAAGTTTTAAACCTATATTTCAGTTTAGTAAAATTTGTCATGAGGGGACTAATTAGGGACAATATTATTATATTAATTTTTCTGAAACATAGTCTTGATTATTTGTGGTTGTGACAGGCTTGGGGGATCCCCGTCCCTGGAGTGTGGTGCCTCAAATGGGCAGACTGGCTTGTTTTGTGTTTCCCAGCCTCCTCTGCCTCCCATCTCTTTCCTGCCACAACTTGCTGTTAGATATATAAAAAGGGAGGCTGCCTACAGAAGCTGGCATGGCCTGCTCCTTGGTGGCTGTTGCCTCTCTCTTCTCCCCATAGGTGTACTAAGAGGGCCATGATCGCCATAGGGGCTAGAATCGTGATCTCCAGACAACCCCACAGTCACACCCATGCCTTGTAGATGACTTCAAGTGGTCCCTGTGTAGCAGACCTCTACATCCAAAATTCATATTGGGCCTCTAAGGCCCCAGTACTCTTGTCTGAGGTTTCGCCTGCCCAGCTTCGGTCCTCTTTTTCTGGCCAAGACTCCTTCAGACCAGGTCCACCACCTCAGACCCTAGCTTCCTGGGTCTCAACACCAATCATGGAGAGTGCCTCTCAAATACCCCACCACTGGCTCCTGCAGGATACAAAAGTCCTGTCCCCCTTGGTACTGCAACTAACAGGGATGAGGTTCCTTGTTACAGTGGTCTTAACGCCGCTGATGGTATACACTACTAGATGCTGTGGACTACTAGAAAATAGGGCATCAGGATGAGCTGTTTTCTTGCCATTATTACTATCCGCTGCAGGCCACATTCTAGTTTTACTCACACCAGTTTTTGCAACTGTAATGCCTTTGATTTCAGTGGAACTGATCTTGATTTACACAAGTATAAATGAAATCAGGACCAGACATTTATACAAGTTCTGATATGTTTCTTCTCATCATTAAGGAAAGAAGTTTAAAAAAGTTTATATATCTATATCTATAGCCTGTGGGAGTTCCATAGCTGTGTAAGTCCAAGTGCGTATGCTACCAGGAAGTCCTAGTATCACTGGCTTGCACTGTGGACACTTTCACAAAACAGAAGGAACTCTAAGGCTAGATACTGACATTCAAAAAGCCTGAGGTGGAATTCATCTAAGTTGCATGGTTTTCTGGAAGCAATATAGTTTAGAGTGGTAGTGAATAGATCACACTTTCAATGCTTGGTTGGGGATGGAGGGATGCAAATCTTAGAGTGGGTTCTGCCATTTTAAATCAGTCTATGGGTGCTGGTCTGCTGTTTTGTTACAGGTATAGACTAGATTCCAGTCACTTATACCAGTAAAAGTGTAATGTCTGTACTGGCCTGAAGGAGCAGATCATATGGGGTGCCCACTGTGCCTCTTTATCTGTATTTAGTACATGAACCTGGGATGAACGATGTTTCCTCCTCCTCCCTTAATATTGCTGTCAAATTAGCACAACATAACAAAATATAAACCTGTGCAAGTAAAAACAATGTTTAGAATAGAAAATACCATGGTATCCAAGACCTGATGCCTGAATATTTAGACTCACTATTGCAGATGGATTTAAGGGTTGGGGGAAGGCTATGCAAGAAATATTTCCAAAAATGTAGCCTCTACAAATAGGTGATTGTATGTTGCATAATGTAATACATCCAAAGTCATATTTATTATAAATAATTCTTTGGTAGTGTAGCTGATGTTTCAAAACATAACATTAAACAGAATCTCAGATGGGAACACCCTGGAGACAGCCTGAATTTAGAATCAAATTTTGTGACTAGGGTTCAACTTTATGTTTGTATTTGTTTGTTTATATTCAAGACCAGGCTTAGGTTGTACAGGGACCTGCAATATAAAAAATGTGAACAGCTTCCAGCAGGTAGCCATAACCTCTGTAGTGTATCTTGAAATGGGAGGTCTTGTAAGTCGGATGGATCAGGGATGCATGTGTCAGTCTGTTACATTTCTCCCTCTCAGCCTTAACCAAAGAGAATGCCCATTACAAATCAATCTGGTCCTCTAATTTAAATGACAGAGACTATTGCTTTCAGCTTCAAGTATCTGGTTCAATCACTTGTGTACTGGCCAAGATGCTGGCCATTACAAGTATCAAAAGGGACCTGTAGGAAAGTTTTCAGAAAATGAGTGTCAAGCCCTGGTGCCTATCTTTAGTGAGAAAGAATGGGATATAGAGAAAAGAGTCATGAGCTAGAGAAAATGCTGGAGAACCAGTTTGATATAGGAGTATACAGAGCTGGAAGGGACCTCCTGGACCATTGAATCTAGTACTCCAATGTTGGAAATCCATAGTGGGGCTCCTGGATGGCAGAGGTCCTGAATATGTTCTGGGCTACTGTCCTGAAAAAGCTGATTCCTCTACAGCCTAGCAGTTCATGCCAACTATACAGGAAAGCTTATGTGCTTGCTTACTCATTAATTGCATTTTTATTTCACCCACCATGGGTTCGAAGCATATTTCATGACTAAAAGTCCAATATTTAACACACAATAAATGTATCCTTTAAACAAAGCTCTGAAAAAAAATACCTCCCAACCAAAAAAATAAAAGGTTCCTTAGTTACATACATTATAATGGAGCCTGGCCTCCACTAAAGGCTCCTTTATACCCTCCAACACGAAGTTCATAAGAAGTATCTTTAGTTAGAAAAATGCAAGATTGACTGCAAATTCCTTTGATGTGTTCCTTGTAAATCTTTGCCTTTCTACATCCAAATTTTGTGGGGTAGAAATGCATTCAAGACTCCACCCTTCAGACACTTACACAATCTGACAACTTGCATGAATAAGAGCGAGGACTCAAATAAACTCAGTGGTAGGCCCAATAAAGACAAATTTAGTTTCAAAGAATCAGTTGTTCCTGTGCATTGCCATTGCTTTATGCCATTGCTGAATGTTGTACAGAGGGTCACATTTTCAAAGGGCTTGTTTTGTAAAGCACACAAAAATGTAAGCCCAAGGGCAGAGTGTGAAAAACCTTTATGCTTGCATGTGCAGACCAGGCACCCAGGTGCTCAGAGGACAGGCTAGTATGTCCCAATGCAAGCTAATGCCTGTGAAATGACAAAGGACTACTCTGGGCCTGATGCAAAGTCCTTGGAAATTAATCATTTCATTAACTTCTATGGCATTTGGGTCAAGATCTTATGACATTTGGTCAATACATTTTTTCTGAGTTGTTTTTCAAAGATCCTCAGAGTAACTTAAAATAGCATTGTCCTTTCACCTATCCAGTCTTTTACATTTTGTAGTTAACTATTGGACCTATATGGCAGACAAAAGACTAAGCTATTATTATTAACAATATGGTTAATGTAGTCATGTGTATTCTGTAGAATTGATATTCTTATCTGTGAGTGATACTGGATAACATTACAGCTCTGCATTGTCTCATGACTATCAATACAATGCAGTTATGCATTCCTATTATTTGTTTTATAATTTACTCTTCCATGTGAGGTTGGACATCTTTCCATGTTTTTTAGAAACAGTGTTTCAGCATACTAAGGTGTTCATTTAAAAACTAACCCTGTTTCATATGCTTTGTGTAAGTGCCACTAAGCATAGGGAAATTAATGATGTTCCTAGAAATGGGAAACGAAAGTGCATTTATTTTGGCTTCACTAACACTAGGCTCAGACTCATTGTTTCCCGATACTGTACGTGTCAATGCTGCTGTCATGTCCCCTTTTGGAAAAGCTTCTGATGGGCTTGGTTCAGGCAGCGATTTATGTTGGCACAAAGAATGCAGCCAACACGGTAAAAGGAGACCTCCGGAGCTCCAGAGCTCTAAATCTCTGGCTACTTGACATCAGTATACAACATCAACTGTTTCCATTTTCTAGGGGAGAAGAAGATTAAAGAGAACTTATTTTATTTTTTTAAGCTGGGAGAGAGGGAGACTGTCTGCTGAGCAACTGATGTCAATGTGACCTCTGTCTGAATGACAGAAGGTTCATCATCGCATAGTACACCTGTCACCTCAATAATGTATGTAGTCTCAGCTGCCCAGTGATTGCAAAGAGAAAATTCCCATTCCAGACTCACAAGTCACAACCTTTGGTTTTGTTGCATAATATGCAGCTTCACTGGCTGCATGCACAGATGTTGATCAGTTATTGAAAGTTAATACAGAAAAAAAATGAGACCTGTCCAGAACTCGAAATGGAAGAAGGATCTCTGGTGAGCTTAGATATGGAAAATCTGCACTGGTGCTGGATGTGGGATGGGGAAGTTGTTTCTTTCTGAGCAGGGTGTGCAGGTTGCGCATTTCCAATAGGCATCTTTCCAAGCTTTCACTAGTTAAGGTTTTAGAAACCTCCTACAAAGCAGTGTCTGGAAGCCAAATGTATGTGCAAACATCTTTATTTTGTAGAAGGTTTCACATTCTGAATAAATTACTCTACTTACTGCCTTAACAGTCATGATCTAATTGTGTATAGAATATATTCTTTTTTAATAAATTTACAAAGCCTGGGAAAATCCACATGGAATTTGTATCCATAGAGGAGTCCTCATCAAACTACTAATATTGTGCTTTTGTCAGCTGGAAGTTGGAATGGTTCCTACCTATTATCACTTGATTAAAGCACACAGATAGTGAATTCTCAGTGAAAATCAGAAATCATGAGAGCATTTGTAACTGTTTTGTTCTGTATTTGGAAGGTTATAGGTTAGGAAATCAACAAATAGCAACAAGCACTGGGATTGGATGCACTGATATTAAAAACAAACAAACAAACAAAAAATCCCAGCTCAATTCCAGTTACATCTAATATTATGAAGTTACTTTATTAGGATTGGAGTTTATGCTACAAATTGAATTAAGGCACAAGTATATACAGTTCATTTTGTCTTTTAGAAGAGCACCTTTCTAACTTTCTCTTGTGATAAAGAAAACCATTAGCTCCTGTCAGGGCCAGGAGAAGGGAGATCATTTTTATTGAAATAAGAACGAAATGATAGTGTCAGGCACTGAATCCAAGAGATAAAATATTACATCTAATAAACATGCTACATATGGGATTAGACAAGGGCCCCTGGAATTACTGAACAACAGCAGCTATAGGAAAACAATAATATTAATATGAAAAATAATGACTAAACCTCCCATCATGGTTAAAAATCTACATTTTTATTAAAGGAGCTTAAACTGGAGGAAATCAGGTGCAGTATCAGGGTGATGGATTTTTTTTACTTTTCTTATTTTTTTAAACTGAGCCAAATCCTGCAATCCTTGCTCTATGCAGGTGGTCGTTGACCTAAATTAGATTACTCATGTGAGTAGATGGGATTACCCAACTGGGAGCAAGAGCAACTTTCGAAGTGATGAAATTTAATTTACTAGAACTACAGTAATTTTCAAAAACATAAAAGACAGGTGCCCAGCTGTCATGGAAAGTCAAAAATTGTACTTTCTGAAAATCTCTGCCTTTGCTGCTCATTCGTAGTAGGGTGACCAAGCTGTGTACTCCAGACATCTACACAAACCCCACTTTGTGCTGTACAGTATGGTCTGCTAATCTGAGAGAGAAAGCTTGTGCTTGCTCTTCCACTTCTATGACTTTGCTTATCACTGTGGGCTTTGATTCTAAATGCTGGTGAACTCTGCAACAATTATGCACCCTCCACCCCATAATTACAATGGTTCTTACTGTATTTGTTTTAGTATTGTATTTGTGTCAGTGTATTTGTTTTAAAATTAACAGGAGTACCTTGGGAAATTAAATGTAAGGTTTTGAGAGAATCTGGGGAAAACCAGTTCAGAAGTTTGTCTGCCACTGATTTACAGGGTGCTGTACTGTATTTCCAGCAAATTACAGCTGAGTTTCTACAAACTTACATTGTATGGAGAAAAAGTGATCTTTTGGTCATGGAAATGTACTGGAGTGAGGAGACCTGAGTTTAATGCCTAGTTCTGACAGAGAGTTTTTAAATGACCTTGGGCAGTCCTTGCATCAATAAAACAGTGATAAAAATCTTTCATTTCTCCTACACTTTATCTGTATTACCTATTTAGATTTTAAATGTTTGTCTCTTACTCGGTTTTACAAACACTAGCACAACTCAGTTCTGATCTTAGTTGGAGTCTTGACCACTATTATGATACAAACAATAATAGTAATAATAATGAGTAGTAGTAATACTCCAAAGATGTTACAAAGCCAGTTTAATTCTGAAACTTAAATATTCTTAGTCAGTATCATAAAAATGTAAATAAAATTACAATTATCTCTTTGCCATGTGCTGACATGTAGTTAGTTCACATTAGTTATAGGTTTCCAAGAGAATGTAATGCAAACAAATCATATATTGTGCATGGATGAGTCAGGTCTCATTTTCAAACTGACTCTATTTACAGTCATCAGTGTTGCAATGACTGTTTGACTGTTGAAATAATAAAAGAATGGAAGTAAGGGCTTTTAAGGCCAATGTGGGAAAGTACCTGTTATATAAACATCTTTCAAACGTAAAGGAAATAAAAAAAATGGTTAGCAGAATTCAAGTTCTGGGAATGCAGTAGTTGATGTGTCTTTTGTCAGAGGCCTATGCCTGTCCTGGCATGAGATGGATCCTAATAGGCCTTTTCCATATTTAATTTTATTATTGCATACACACAGGACCAAATCAGACATAATGTAAGCAAGTTAGACCTTGCGAAACATGGCTTAGTGTAAGCTCTGCAGCATAGTCCATAGAAAGAAATATGTCTCAGCCCCAAGAATACACTCCAAATGCAGATGTGCACTTGGATGTCACAGCCTTCGTCTCTCTTCTTAATGCAGGACTTAACTGAAAGGAATGGTCTGAGTGCTCCTGAACATTAGAGAGGTTGAAATTCTAATCTAGACATGACATTTTCAGTTAGAGCATCTCTAGCACTAATGAAGCTTTGTTAATCCCCATAGAAAGATATTTGATGCAACTAGGCAAGGATATTAGAGTATTGGATAGTTTTCCAGATCACACTATAGAATCTATTCTTCCAAAATACCTGATAGGCAAAACATTTTCTCTTCATATTCACACTGTGCCCCAAACCCCAGAACCACTCCCTCAACATACTGGAATTGTATTTTGCCTGCTGGATGTGGAACCACAAGCTACAACTCTTGGCACTCTTGTTTTGCTGGGTGTTTTTGCTGTGGATACACTCTGAACTGCTGGAATACCTGCTGCTCTTGAGCACAGATAACAAAGTAATGTAAGAAAAGATTTCAAAGGAGACACACAGACATGTTGTCTCATACCTTTTCTGCTGCTCATTATTTAAAGTCTGAGAGAGAGATGTGGGGGAAAAAAGAGCTCTTCACAAGTCCCAGGGGGCTGCAAAGACATCAGCTCGTGAATATTTCACAAGTGTATCCTGTCCTGTAACATTGCTGTACAGTCACCTGCAGTTCAAAGGTAAGGACAACAAGGAATACTGTATGTTTTATTATTGTGCCAGGCACAATAGTTTAATTTTTGTGTTTAAAAAACCAAAACAAAACAAAACAAAGCAAGCTGGCATTTTGTGGGCCTAACATTATAGTGACAATGATAACAATTAAAATTGAAATGCTAACTCTGTTTATGTTTTCAGTATGCCATGCTTTCTACACATCTACAGCTCTCATGAAGAGTCCAAGGCATTGTTTGTTTTAAACTACCTGTAAATGGCAAATGGCAATTCTTTTTACTCCTCTTTTCTATTTATTGATTATTATTATTTTTGCATTTCCAGGTTCAATATATCTGGATGGATTCGGCCTTTAGAAGTATCCAGACTTTATGTAGACTCTTCTAAGATTCTGTATTTAACTTGAGTTTTGGTCGGTATCGACTTGGAAGGGTGTGGGCAGTGGGGTCCCGCAGGGCTCGGTCCTTGGACCGATACTCTTCAATGTCTTCATCAGCGACTTGGACGAGGGAGTGAAGTGTACTCTGTCCAAGTTTGCGGATGACACAAAACTGTGGGGAGAATTGGACACGCCGGAGGGGAGGGAACAACTACAAGCAGACCTGGACAGGTTGGACATATGGGCAGAAAACAACAGAATGCAATTCAACAAGTGCAAAGTGCTGCACCTAGGGAGGAAAAATGTCCAGCATACCTACTGCCTAGGGAATGACCTGCTTGGTGGAACGGAAGTGGAAAGGGATCTTGGAGTCCTAGTGGACTCCAAGATGAACATGAGTCGGCAGTGTGACGAAGCCATCAGAAAAGCTAATGGCACTTTATTGTGCATCAGCAGATGCATGACGAATAGATCCAAGGAGGTGATACTTCCCCTCTATCGGGCGCTGGTCAGACCGCAGTTGGAATACTGTGTGCAATTTTGGGCGCCACACTTCAACAGAGATGTGGATAACCTGGA